>NW_006711168.1:158017-575978 GCF_000167675.1 Trichoderma reesei QM6a | reverse complement strand
CGGGACTGCGAGGAGGCAGGCAGCTGATGCTGCGGTCGATCTAGAGGATCCTTGAGGTATATATATGCATTAGCTTAATATTAAAAAATATTTAAGTTATTATAAACTTAATTAAGGTAATTACCTTTAAGTATATTAGAGAATATTAATATAATATTATAAAAAATAATATAAAATATATATACTTTATTATTATAAGTTTTTATATAATTATTTTTAAGTTATTACTTTATTTTTATATTATTATTTAACTATATATTAATTTTTTAAAGCTTTAATTTTACTTATTAAATAGCTTAAGCTAGTAATTACTTTTTATATTTATAATTTTACTTAATTTTTATTATATTATTAAGGTATTAATAGGCTTTTTTTATATATAGATTTTTAAAAAATTCTTTATTATTTTTATATTTTTTATTTTTACTTAATAAATAACTATAATTATACTTTACTAGCTTTTTTATAATATTAATTATTATAAAAAATTAATATAACTTATTTATAAAAAATAGTAAATAAAAAAAAAGCTAAAAAAGTAATATATATTTATTTTTATATTATTATTATAAAAAAAAAGAAAAAAAGTAATAAAGCTATTAATAATAAGTTTTTATAAAAAAATTTTTATTAAAAAAAGAAAAAAAAAAAAAAAAAAAAAAAGTAAAAAAAGTAAAAAAAATAAAAGAAAATATAAGTTAATACTTAAAAAAGAGTATTATTAGGGGGGCACTAGTCTTTTACTAGGGGGGCACTAGTTAAAATACCTGAAAATTTTCCTTATAACTCTATAACTTTAATTACTTATAACTAAGCTAAATAAAATTAAAAAAAATATTTAAAAAATACTATTTTATTAACTAAAACCTATATATACTTAAAATATTTTTTTAAAATATTTCTAAAGCTATATTAATAATAAAATTTTAAAAGAAACTTAAGCTATATTTAAGTATAAATTTTCTTATAATACTTTAGTATAAGTAGGTAACTTTTTATATATTTATATAGTTTATTTATTAAAGATTTATATTTCACTTAATGCATGCTTATATAACAGCTACTTACTTAAAAAATACTACTTTAACTTAAAATAAGATTTTTAAGCTTAATATAACTAATAAACTTATATTTTTAGGTTTAATATATATATTTAATATATAAAAAACCTAGAAATTAAATAAAAATCTTAAAACTAATTTTCTAGAATTTTTTATAGATTTTTAAAGGTAGAGGAAGTTTCTATAGGTCCGTAAGCACAGGCCTTTACTATACCAAGTTTAGCTAGTCAGTGCCCCCCTAGTAAAAGACCAGTGCCCCCCCAGTAATACTCTTAAAAAATGCCTTAAGTAATAATAAATAATTCTTTATTTTTTTAAAAGTAAAGTAAATAAAATATAAATTTTATTTTACTTTTACCTTACTTTTTTTTTTTAAGTTATTATAATTTTATATATAAATTCCCTTTTTAAATAGCTTTTTAATAAATTAAGATTATATTTAACTATTTATTTAATATTTATTTTATTTTTAATTTACTTTATTTTTACTTTTTTTAATAGTAAATTATAGCTAATTTTATATATAATTTTAAATTTTATTTTTTATTTTTTTTTTTATTTTTTTTATTTTATTTTTAAGTTATTATTATTATTAATAATAATAATAATAATAATAATAATAATAATAATATTATTATTATTATTATTATATTATTTATTATACTTTATATTATAAAAAAATATTATATTAATAAAAAAACCCTTTTTAATAAAGCCCTTACTTTATTTTATTTATAATTTAAATATTAATATTACTTTAGTAATATATATTTTAATTATTATAATTAATTATTATATATTAATACTTTATAGCTATTATACTTTATAAAATTTACTACTTTTAATAAATTACTTAATTTTTTATACTTAAAGCGCTATTTATATACTTTATTAAAAATACTATTTATAAAGCTAGTTTTTATAAATATTTTAAAATATATTTTAATATTTTTAATACTTTATAAAAAGCTATAAAAACACTTTTAATTAAACTTTTTTAAAATATAATATTTATTTTATATTATTACTTTATATTAATATTCTTTTATTAATTAATTTTTATATTATTTATACTTAATATATTACTATTATATTAAAAAATATTTATTTTTTATAATTACTTTTATAAATTATTATTTTAAAATATATACTTTTTAATAATTTAAACTAGATTTAATTTATAATAACTATAAGATTTAAATATTAAAAAAGAAAAATAGTAAATTATACTTAAGTAATTATTTTTTTTTTAATACTTATAGTAATAGTTTAATAATATTTATAATTATTATATATAATTAATATACTTTATAAGCAGCTAATGCTTATTAAGTACTTAAATATATCTCTTCCTCTTTTAAGCTGCTTATAAATAGCCTAATTTTATTATAGCTTATCTTTAAGCAGCCTATTCTTATTCTTAGGCTAATTAAGCAGCTTATATAAGTCGCACCTGCCTATTAGGCAGCCTATAGGACCTATAGGCTGGGTAATTGCAGCTTTACTACATACCTATATATGCACTAGTACCCTCTATAATACCAAACCACGACGATGGCTTCTATATAGTGCCGAGACCCGTGATGGAGTGCTGCCTCACAGGGGTTCGGTGCTTCCGCTTAACGCAACATAGCGTGCTAGGCACCACCTTAGGTGTTTAGCTCCCACAACCTAATCTGACCCAAAGCGATCGTGACTCCATGCTCTCCGGCTTCACGTACCTCCACTTACTTTCATAGAGAATTCCCAATCAACAACATGTAAGGCGAGACAGCAGACCTGCCCTGAACACATCGACCTCCTTCTTTCAGTGCACCGCAAGACAACTCATCAACCCCGTCCGCTCTCACGCAATGGCCGTCACGTTCCATCCCTTCCCCCGTCTTCCCACCGAGCTTCGGCTCCGGATTTGGGCCCTTGCGGCAACTCCACGCCTCGTCCACATCAGCGCGAGGCCGACGGAAGTGGTTCGCTGGAGGCGCATCGCCCCAAACGACTTCTCCTCGGCCATGGCGCCGCCTGCAGTGATGCACGTATGCCGCGAGTCCCGTCAAGCCGCGGCGTATCAGAAGGCCTTCTTCACCATGGTGCCCGGCGAGCATGAGCATCGGTACATCTGGGTCGATTTCGAGCAGGACATGATCTGTCTCGCAGACGATAGAGTGGACTGGCTCGAGCCGTATCAGGCCGATATTCGGCGGCTCAGGTTTACAGTTCCACCTGGCGACCGCGGTGACTTACTGTTTGATGTCTTTGGTAGCGTGAGTAAAAAGCTCATGGCGCCGTTCACTGCCCTGCGAGAGCTTCACCTGGCAATATCGGAATATTTCTGTGCTTGGGGCTCGACATGGGCGGTCTGTGGCTTCGGACCATGTGCTCGGGAAAACGTTAGGTTCCTTGATCTCAACACAGGGCTTTTGTTGACTGGTCCTCAGCTGGAGATGGCATACACGTGGCAGTGGCAGCAAGGGGGGAGGGTAATGGATATGGATGACTTTGATGATGAGCTTCGTTTTATGCTCGACAATTACACTGGATTAGATTTGCCGGAGCTTGCAAAGATAGAATAAGGCGTCTCGACGCAACAGAGTAGCTCTGACGCTTTCTGATCTTACACGATATGCCACCTTGTGGCCCGGGTCTTGGAGTCGTCACTGCGAGCAGTTCCGGTTCATGTAAGGTGTCAGCACTGATATGACTGAATTACGCATGTAGTCGACTCGCGTCTATTCCCTGGGAGCGACCATGTAGCATCCCAAGATAATATGCAGAGCCAGAAGGCTGCTTGTCTTCTATAGGCTGTCTTCAGTAGGCACTACAAGAGCTTGTACACCTTTCCCTGAAAAATTTTTGCACTAGCTTGCTACTATTAGTGCACCCACTATACCTACTATAAAAGCTTAACACTTGCCTAATAAAGGCAAAACCTCTATATATTTCCCTTAACTGCAGCTTTAAGCTATAGGAATAGAGGCATAATATAATAGAAATATGCCTAACTATATTAGTAATAGCCCCTTAAGCTAAAGCCAGCACTACTAGAGTTTATACTAAGACTTTAATAGCTTTCTCTCCTTTTAACTTATAGTAAGGTAAGTAGTAATAGATCCTTAACACCTAGCTATTATTATAAATTAAACTACTAAAAGGCATTATATTAAAATATACTGCCTAGGCCTTTATACTTTAGTTAAATAATATAATATAATAAGCCTTTATTAAAAAGGAAGTTTTTATATAGCTAGGAAATACCTTTAATACCTTTATAGCATTCTTTTAAAGTATATAAAAGGCTAAATAATAAGCAGAAGCTTAAGTACTAGTTAATATAATTATTAAATATTTTTTTACTAAGGCCTTTATAAATAGTATATAGCTGCTATTTAAAAGCATATACTTAATACCTTTTATATTTATCTCCCTGCCTTTAACACTTATATTAAAAATATTAATAAGCAGCTAGTATAAAGTCTCCTTTATAAAAGTAGCTGCTAAATTAGCAGCTCCTTTAGCCTTAAAGACCTTAATATATACCTTTAATATATCCTTTACCTCCTTATAAAAGGAGGATAACTATATTCTTATTATACTTTTAAATAGCTAGGCACTTAAATAGCGCTAGAAGCCCTTCTAGCTTTAATATAAGCTTTATAAAGCTTTATAGCTTACTTTAAGGGATATCTTAAAGGTTATTAATATAAAAACTAGCTATACTATTAGGCTAGCTATAAAAACAGTATATAATACCCTTTTAATAAAATAAGCTATAGTTTTTAAAATTTATAATAAGGTAACTATTTTACTATTAAAAAAGTAGTATATATATATAGTTTTTAAGATCTTAATTAGCTTTACTGCCTAAAATAGGTTCTAAGTCTAAATAGCTAATCTAGTTTTTAAAAAAGCTAAAGCCTAAATTAAAAAGGTTTTAATATAATATAAGCCTTTATATTATAAAGTAAACCTTAAAATAAGTTATATTACTTAAGTAATCTTTTTTTAAAAGCCTATTTAAACCTTTAAGCTTTTTAACTTTAGCAGCCTTTTTAAAATTATTAATAAAAAGCTAAAGCCTAATAAAATATATAACCTAAGCTGCTAAAACTATTATAATAAATATTACTATACCTAAGTCTTAAAGTATAGCTATTATAATAACTGCTTAAATAACTATACCTATTTTATAAAAGTCTATACCTTACTTATAAAATATATAAACTACTATAGCCCTTTTAAGGCTAGATATAAAAAATACCCTATAGTATTAACCCTTTAAGGGGGCTGGCTAGTTATACTCTTTTAATAATACTTTAAGAATATTTATAAAGCAGGAGGTAAATACTACTTTACTGCTTAAGGCCTAAGCCTTATTATAATAAAAGCTATAGCTATTAATAAGCCTAAAAGGGGTAGTAAAAGAAAGAGAGGCAGAAGTAAAAAATAAAAGGGCTCTAGGCCTTTATATACCCCCTTTAAGTCTAGCTGCTTAGCCTATACCTTTAATAAAGGCGCTAATTTAAGCACTATTATTACTATAGCCCCTTTATTATTTATAGCCCTTAAGCTTATATAAGCCTTCTTTATTAGCATTATATAACTATATAAGACTATAGCAGGGATAAAGAATTATAATAAGGCAGCTAAATTTAAATAATAGCTTAATAATATTAATATAGCTAAGGGCTAGACCTTTACTTAATAAGTAAAAGCCCTTAAAGGAGAAGAGGTATTAGGCTGCCTTAAAAGTACTTAAACTAAAGGCTATAAAATATATATATAGCCTAGTATAATACTTATAAAAGCCTTAAATAAAGTAAATACTAGAATATTTTATAAATCTGCTCTTAAAAGATAAGTATATAATTAGTAGTAATATAAATATATATAATGCCTTTTAAAAGCTAGGTATTAGTATATATAATAAAAGTAACTAGCTTATATAATAGTTTAAGGATTTAAAGATAGTATTTATAAAACAGCTAGGCATAGCTATTTATAAAGCTAGCTATATCTTAAACCTAGTCTTTTTTAATATACTATATATTTAAATAGAGGTTTAACTAAAACTTACTTTTAGCTTTAATTATACTATACTTATTACTATTATACTAAGGCAAGGGATTAAGCTAACTAAATATATATACTACTAGGTTTTTAATAATAAGCTCCCCTGCTTTAAGATAATAATAGGCGTTTATATAGTAAGTATAGCAGACTTAAAGAGCCTAGTAATTAAAGACTAAATAAACAGCTAAATGCAGGGCTTTAATAAGGCCTAGGTAGATATAATATAGGCTATTAGCTATACTATTATAAATAAAGGCTAAAACGCCCCTTAATAAATTAAGGACTACTGCTAAAGGTATTATAAATATAAAGCTATTATTAAAAAGGTAGGCTAGTAGTTAAAGCTAGCTAATGCCACTTATTAAGCATTTTATAAAATAATATAAGCTATAAAAAGGTAATATTAAAAAAGTATTATTAATAACTGCTTTAATAACTAGAAGCTTTATAAAGTAATAGGCTAGTATTATAAAAGAGGGAAGCTAAAGGCACCTTTACTTTAATAAAATAATAAGATTATTAAGGATATATTAAAAAAAGCTAAAGCCTTAGCTTATAATATAGTTTAGCAGTTTACAGCTATTAATAACTTAAATATAAACCTTTTAAAAGGCTAAGAAAAAACTAAGGCTAACTTATAGCTAGATATTATAAAGCTAGCCTTTTATAAAGAGGTTATAAAAAATATAATTAGTATTATAAGTATAGCCCTAAAGGTAAATAAAACTATAGCTTAGCTATTAAAGGCTAGCTAAAGATTTATAAGTTAAAAGGTTATAGCATTATTTAATAAATACTTATAAATAAGCTACTACCTTTATAAATAAAGGCTAGTAAAGGTAGTTATATTATTAAAGGTTAAGAAGAAAGACCTTTTTAGCTTTTACTTTTAAAGACTAATAGTATTAATATTAATACTAAGTAAAGGATTAAAATAACTCCTAACTTATAAAATAACCTAAGCTATACTTATAGCTAAGGTTATTAGCCTTTAATATACTAGTGCCTTTTTAAAAAGGGCTGCTATAAATCTTACTGCCTGCTTTATATATAATATATAATAGGCCTTAGTAATAAAAAAGGTAGTTATACTAATTATAATAAATATTTAAAGGGTATTTAATATACTTTTTACTAAGTAATTTATATACTAACTTTAGTAATAAGGCTAGTACTACTAGCTTATAACTATAATAAGCAGCTACTTATATAAGTGCTAAATTTAAGTTTAGCTAAAAAGTAAAGTAGCTAAATTATAAACTTTAAAATGCAGTACTTTATAAAAATTACCTTAATTACTAATATTATATATCTTATACCTTATAAAGCTACTAAACTAAAATAATAAATTATACTTTAAGTATATAAATAATATAGCGCTTTACTAAACCAGTTACTTCTTAAAAAAGAATATATACTTTATTACTATAAATATAAAGGAAATCTAAGCTTAAAGACTAAAAAATAAGGTCTTTTTTATACTAAAAAAATATAAGGCCTTATATATTACCTAAATAAAGGGCATTAAAAACCCCTTTATATAAGTAAATAATAACTTTATTATTTAGCCTATACTAGTTTACTTAAGTAAAGATAACCTATAGCTGCTTACTTTATAATAGCTAAGGTACTACTTTAATTAAAAACTTAGCTATAAATAACACCTTTAAGAATACTATAATAAGGCTAAGGTAGTTACTTAATACTTATAGTTTATAGCTAATATAAAGTATAAACCTCCTTTAATAGCTACTAGGAAAGCAGCTATAGCTTATATCCTTTTAATAATACTATATAAGGCAGAGGTATAATATAGCAGGTACTTAAAGCTGCTTAATAATTAAGCTTAAGCTAGCAGCTGCTAAGTTAGCGCCTAAATAAGGTAAGTAATTAATATAATTTAATAAGTCCTTAATTTAGCAGTATAAGCAGTATTACTAGTATAAAAGACTACCTTAATAGCTATACTAGCTAAGGATACTAGGTTTTTTATAGCAGTAGGCGCCTTTAAGAAATAATAGCTTTACTTTACTTTTTAGCTATAAATAGTAAATTAAAAACACCTACTTATTTAAAAACTTAAAATACTACTTATATAATAAAAATAAAGGGCAGATATATATTTTTAACTATAAATAAATATTTAAATTACTACTTTAATATATTATAAAGTTTTAAGGCTAATTCTAGCCTAATATACCTATAGCCTAGGTTTAATTATAAACTTAATAAAGGGGATAAATAAAGTAAAGGCAGTATTAGCCTTTATAAACTAGTATACCTTCCTCTTTAATATTAATATAATTATCTTTATAAATAATTTAAAAGGCAGACTAAAGCTAAAGGACTAGAATAAGGTTAAATATAAATAAGCAGCCTACCTTAAAAAAGGCGCCTTATTAATAAAAAAAGGGTATATATAACTATATCTTAATTTAGTTATTTTTAATATAAAGGCAGTAAGTATACTATATAAGCTATAAGCAGCCCTCTGCCTTATAAGTAAAGGAAATAAGGCAGGGATAATATAAATTTACCTAAATAATATAGCTATAATTTAATATATAAAAGGCAAGGTATTAAATATATTATAGTAGGCATTCTTATACTTTTAAAAGCTAGTAAGAAATTAATAAGTATAATTAAAGTAGTGCCTTAGCTATATAAAAATACTAAGGAATAAAATAGCAGACTTTTTTATAAAATAAGGCAGTAAGGCTGCTTAAGACTTAAAGGCTAAAGCTATACTTATTAAAATCTAAATAGTATAAAAAAAAGATATAAAGGCTATATACTAGGTAAAGTAGGCTTAACTTTTTAAGCTATAATTAAAAAGGTACTAGGATTATAGCTTAAAGTATAGCCTTTAATACCCCTTTAAGCTCTTGCTTAAATAACCTACCTTATACTAACTGCTAATATTAAGAATAAAATATAAGGACTTTAAATAGTATTATTAGAAGTTTAATTATAAAAGAGTAAATTTATACTACTTTTATAAAGTAAATAAGATATTAAAGTATATAGTCTTTTACTTAAAAACACTTAACTACTTCTAGCTATAGCTATAAATAAAAGACTAGCTATAAAAGAAACTATATATAAATAGTAAAAAGAGGATATACTTATAAAAGCTTTTAGTAAACCTAAAAGCTTTTAAAATATTCTTAAAAAAGACTAGCTTTTATATAAAAATCTGCCTATATTAAAAAGCTAAAAACCTTATATAATATAAAAAAGAGAGTCTTTTTACTTATATACTTATATTTATAATTATATATATAAGTTTTAAAATAAATTAATACTTTTAATAAAGTTATAGCGTTTTTTTACTTTTACTTATACTATATTATTAATATTATATTATATTACTTTCCTTTATTATACTTTAATACTAGATATATAATATTTTATATATTTTTAATACACTAGGGCACTTGCCTTACTAATATATATATATAGGATTTAAGGAAATAATAATTACCTACCTTAAAGCTGCTTTTAAACAGCCTATAGCTATAAATAAGACTAGTACTGCTTTATAAATAAAGTTAAGGAGATATAGTAAAATAAGAATATGCCCCTCTGCCTTTTAGTTAAACTTATTAAATAGGTTTAGATATAACTTTAGGATTAATATACTTAGGGGCCTAGTAATCACCCTTATTTATATATAGCTAGTATATAAACAGCCAGGGCCTAGCCTAGCATACCCTATGCCCTTTAGGAGGCTTAGCGGCGACTGCTATATAGTCGCTGCCCTGGCGTTAAATAACACTAACTAACCAACCTACAAGAGCTTGTACACAGAGTAGAAGACTGTAGTGGTAGTAGCAGAGTAGAAAGTCTTATGATATCTGGATATAAAGTAGCAGTAATAAGAATATTAATTTGCTGGCATGCTGAATACCTTAGCTAAGTCAGTACACTGGTAAAGGCACCTGTAGATAGTCATTCCTTGTTTCATCCGTGTGTGCCACCACCACTCTTCGCGCTGTCTTAAGGTAAGATACCTACTGGTTGAGTAACCATGCTTCTTTCGTCCATATGCCCCAAGATTGCCTCCTCCTATTTGAGTTCTATTCAAGAGCTACTATTGGTTGCATCGTTTACACGTAACCTCTACCTCACCGATATCGAAGGGCGGTATCACTACCCTTCACGTAGAGAGACGCGAAAGCGCCAAGTCTCTATGGGCCTGACGAGGTGCGCATTAAGATAGATTGACTCAATGAAGCAACAATGAAATTGGATTTGCATGACATCTAAGACTGTCCGATAAAGAACCCGTATGAAACCTTGTGCAGTCTGCGTTTCATGATCTCAACTCAAGGTGAGAAGAACGCGCTTATGTAAACGTAAACATTCACCTCAACAACAACAGAAGGTCCGGACCAGACTTTCGCTCCTTCCGTTAATTTTCCCACAACCAACCTCGCCACGCGTCCCGAAGCCGCAGTTCCTGCGAGAAGAAAGATTCGACATCATCGGAATCCGACTCCTACCGCAAACACTTCCACGAAAGGCAGCGAGAAGCACTCATTACGATCCCCTACCATCACGCGCTCAGCTCTGCAGCCATCGCATACTTTCCAGCCTGCCGCCACCACACAAGCACGGATTCTGCACACCGAGACATGGAGACTTTTACTCTCATGGCCCCTCATCTCGTGGAAAAGGACGAATGGACGGCTGACCTTCATGGTCTACTCTTCTCCGGCATGAGATTCCTCGCCAAGATGCTGACTGTTCCAGTCATGCATAAGAGCTGCCCCGAGCGAAAAGTCCACTTGCAGGTTGGAAATTTGCCAGAAGACGGCCCTCAGCTACCTAGCCTTGGTGGCCTCCCGACCGAGTTACACCACGAACTATTCAATCTTCTTGACGACTTGAAAGATGTTGTCAGCCTTGGACTAGTGAATCAGCATTTCTGCAAGCTTGCTCCAGAGCATGTCCACAGTCGGATTGCCGGAAAATATGGGCGTTGGGCTAATGAAAAGCTTGTATGCGTGGGAAGCAACATTGAGCCGGGCGATTTCCCCCCAGGGCTGTTTTCTCAAGCTCAGCTACGTGCCATCAACAAGCATTTCGGTTCCGAAGAACCAGAATTCGGTCCCACGATGCTGACCCTTCAACACTTGGTCGATTCTTCCCTGCTTCCAGCATGGCCCAGGGAAAGTATCAAGGTCCAACGTCTACGGGAGCATTTCTGCGCCGCGCCGGGTGTGACCACCGCCATGTTGAAAAGATTGGGTCTGCCCCTGGACATCGATGGGTGGGACAAATACTTCCCCAGAGATGAACCATGGATCCTGCGTAACCTTACCACGAAAGAGTTTGTCCGCGCAGAGGCCACTGCAATGTCACAGGGATGCGTTCAGGGCCCAGTTCTTGATCTTGTGGGGTTTGGCGAAGCCGTCATAACACGCATATGCTGGTCTTCGTCCGGCAATGGCATAAGAGGTGCCCCAAAGATCTGTCGGGGGGTATGGGCGGGACACCGCTTCGACATCACGACGCTTGTCACACATCTGGAAGAAACTGGCGGAGGAGCAGGGTGGACTGATGCAAGCGAGGAGGTTGCAAATGAAATTGACAAAATTTGGCGCAGCAACTTCGGCAAAGACTGGCGTCGAACCCTCCCAAAGGGCCCGGAGGACATACTCATGTTAACCTGGTGATATGACCGCTTGTGAAAGCCTGGACCTCGTTAAACTCGAACGATCGGCATGTGGAGGAATTTAGCGGGCACCATTTGATGATGAACTGGTAAGTCCACCATATCACTACATCTTCCGCAGTATGCTTGTCGTCTCGAGATATACTAACAGTCTCTGATCAAGGTCACATAAAGGGCCTTTCCTGCCCAATGTCTTTTCGCAGCTATATCTCGACAAATATGTGCACATAGATACAGCAATGCTGAAGCTCTATCAATTGCGCCGCCACATTCACATGCCATTCATCGCTATATCACCGCCTCTCACCTAGCCAACGCACCATCATCGCCTCTGTCCTCCCTCTAGAAGCAGGTGACGAGAACCATGAACTTGCTCACAGGGCCCTCGACTATAGAGGAAGTCCGTCGTCTGGGCATTATGGCGCCGCAATGGTGGAATGCAGATGCAAGTGTGTCCCGAAAGCCGAATTTGGGGTAACGATAGACCGAGCTCATGGACTTGGCAGCTCTACTAAGGCCCAGGTATCAAGTTGGGCTTACAGAAACTGTGAGAGGATGGACGTGTGGGTGAGTCGAACCAGATACCTATGCGACTTGGAGCACAGACGGGACTGGAAAAACTGCTGGACAGCAACGGCACGCTTCAAGCATGACGGTGTGAAGTTTCTTGTAGATCTCTTAGCAACTTCAAGCGCAGGTCCACGCGTTGCCACTGAGGCCAGAGGCTCCAAGGTCATATGCCACCAGTTCAGGAACACTCATGTGTATATCACAACGCTCATGTGTCATCATCTTCGGTAGTTGCGAATCACAGCATCCGTGGTATGTGTATAGCAAATATGACGATGACCTGGGAGACGGAGAAGGCATCAGGTGGTCCAAAAGAATAAATATTACACTATTATACAAATGATTGTTCGATCATCCAACTTTTAGATCAATGTCCCAGACCTTCGTTGGCACCAGCCCGATGACCCGTAGTTACATTACCCGCAGTGCCATTACCCGCCGTCGTATGGCCTGCAGTCACATCTCCAGCAGTCCTGTTGCCCTCAGTCCTACCGCTCTCCAAGTCCTTGCCATCAAACGTCGGACATCCCTCATACTGTTCCTTCATACGAGACTCTCTGCTCTCGGGCAGCCCCTGTCCACCCGTAAACTCACTCAAAGTCTTCGTCGGCAAGACCTTGGTACCATGGTGCACGGCCGCAGCCTGATGGGTTTCATGGACAGGGACAGTTGTGTGGATGACTTCTGGCGCCACCGTCTCCTTGTGGATGACGGGCTGGATGTGCTCATGGACGTGGTGGTGGACGCGCTCGCCGGCGATAATGGGTGCTTCGGTATGGGTCTCGTGAGTCTTGTGGTGGGTGACTGAGGCGTCTTTGTATTTGGCGGCATCGCGCTCGAGGAAGTTGTGCACATCCTTGTCGCTGCCGTGGTCAAAGGACCGGTGCTCTGTGGGGAGGACTCTCTCATGATGCTTTTCGGGGCTGCAAAAAAGAAAAGAAAAGGTTAGAGATTGGATGCTTGCATGTTGATGGGAAGAGTTTCTCAAGACATACAGGACTTCCTTGTGTTCCAGCGGCTGAACCACAGTATGGTGGTGATCTTGATGGATGTCCTTTTCCACTGCGGTCCTCACGTGCTCCTGCTCGTGGGGACGGACATGTTCGTTGGTGACGGGCTGTCGGACTTCTTCGTCAACGGTGGTGTCGTGCTTCCCGTCTTTGGAGATGAGGTCACCGACGGCTTTCTTGACCTTGTGCATGATGGCGTGTGTTTGAGGTGTTTGGAGTGTTTGATGGTACGTTGTGTAAGAAGATGGAGAGGATTTGATATTGAAAACCTTCTGAGCTCTGCACTCGGATGTCCTCTACTTATACCTCGTCCTCACCAGCGACTCCATGCAAGTGCACGTCATCTCCTCGATCAACCCAGCCAGATGCCTCGGACCGCAACTCTAATTCTTCCTCCGTAATTGCTTGTACTACTACTATGAGCTCCCCATGGACGCGTACCCCAGATCGGCAGGAGAATGAAAAAAACAAGCTCATACGCCAAGATTCTGTCATCTTGATACCGGTAGTGCATCGTGTGGCTTGCCCACATGCATGTGAGAAAAGCAGCATCCAAGCTTACCTGCAGCTCCCCAAGAGCTACCATATCCAATCGCCACCTTCTATGACACAACGACTATTATGTATACCGTTGGGCATATCGGGTAGCATACCGAGATAAGCTCAGGCGCCATTCATTGGACGCCAGGACAAGAGAAAAGAGGCTCAGCGGGAGCTGGTCTTCCGGTGGGCCTCCAAGCCGTGAAGCTCGACCTGGTGTAAGTTGCGGTAGATCGCCTCGATGGCATAGTATAGCACGTCATATAGCGCACCGTCTGGCCCAGCTTCAGGTTTTTTGATAGTCGCGATTGCTTTTCAGCTGAACGTCGGGGGGGGCCCACCATCCTACCAATCACGGCTCATGTTTTTTTTTTGTTCTTGTTTGAACGCAGTTCCGGATCTTGACACGCCGTGATTGAGAATCGCGTCGTCGGTGAGCTTCATCGCCACAACTGAACTGCAGGCAGCCCAGCTGAATGCCAATCTACGAGATGGACCCCCGGACCGTTTTCACCGCTCCATTTGCCCGCTGTTCCATTTCATCATCAGCGCTTATACATACGATGTGTTATGTCGTGGAATGAGAAAATGTCAAGAAAACATAAATGGTTGACGCCTCAGTCGGCGTTAGTTGTGCATTGTTGTCGCTATGCTTAAATATCTGATGGACGCCTCTTACGAAACGGCGGCGAAACATTCAAAAAAACAACAACTCCTCACGGTGCCTACTCTATTCAAACAACAGCCAGCAGTTGCATCATTCTCATAATGACAGCGCTCAAGACGTGTTGCAATAGCCCTTTGACCTCGGCATTGCCCGAAATCGAGATTGACGCAAAGCCGTAGCGCTCCTTGGTCAGGCCACGTACTCTAGCCCCATCCAGATCGGGATGCCGATTGCATCACGAAGTCGCCCGTTCTGAGATTTTCTCAAAGGAGTGGCTAGCAAGCACTCAGCGTGACCGTCCATCGTCCTAATAAACCTAGACCTTGAGGGCTGCTTGAGGTGGCCAAGAGGGCTTTCAGATCTTATATTATGCTTTCATCTCTCCTCACAAAAACTATGGAAAAGCGATTTCTTCATACCACAGTCGTATTGTAACCTCGGAACGTTGAATAGCTGAGAGGATGCGATACTGGTTGCTACCTTACTATACGTGTAGCCACTCCGCTTTTCAGCTATCCGTTTTCAGCAACAGAGAGACCCATATCGACAATCTTGCCTTGATCGTGAACCAGCAGAAACCAGAATTGGAACCGAAGTGGACAGATGCATTACTGGACACAATGACGTGATCATAATCGGCCTCCAGAGCTTGGATCATGAGATTCTCTGCATGCTGATCAATCGTGCCTATCCCCTCGCCCAGAGTAATACCTTGATTGCTATCTTTCTCTTAAGGTACCTATGCAAGACGCGTGCCGGATAGAGGAGCTCTTTCTGGCTATGAAATAGGCCCAAATTTGCAGTGGTGGTTTGGAGAGAGCCGCCCCAGCAAATGGGACCCCATACTCTAACTTCCCATTAAAGCTATCACGCCACATATCTAGGGGCAATTAACCTCAGTCATCAGGGCTATAGGAAAGCATTCAGTGTGGCGACCTTGGTATCAGCATGGGATATGGCCGAAGCACAAAACAAATCACGTTGTAAAGCTTGTTTAGTTCAAGGATGTTTTACCCATTGATGGGGAATAGTACTAGGATAATCTAAGAAGAGTCCTCCTATTTGGACTGTAGCATATCTCAATTTGAACTGTAGTAGTCTGTGCATAGGGTAAAATTCCTGCGCATATACCGTTAAGTCTATTACTGCACACCCGCTTATAGTGTAAGCTAATGGCAGGCTTGTCTTTATATAATAACACTATATAAGGTCACGGCTTCTATATATACCTACTATCGCAGCCGACCACCTTATTATAGCGCGAGTTTAATAATAACGCTTAAAATTGCTATATAACTAAGTAGGTGGCTGCAGTAGTAGTAGAGGCAGTAGTAGAGGCAGTAGTAGTAGTAGCAGCAGTAGTAGCAGTAGTAGCAGTAGCAGCAGTAGTAGCAGTAGCAGCAGTAGCAGCAGTAGTAGTAGTAACAGCAGTAGCAGCAGTAGCAGATACTTCATATAATATTAATTCTATATGCCCTCTACCTTATAATATCTCCTTAATAATATTAACTTCTAGTATATAACACTGTATTCTAGTGCTTAGGTATAGGATATTCTACCTAGGGGGTTGGTATAGCTGGTGGCATAGACCACTACAGTTTAAATAGAGATATGCTATAGGAGGACTCTTCCTAAATAGCCTGAATCTGAATTGCAATGATCTGAAGAACAAGCTGTATCCGCCTCCTGTCTCTGTAGGAAGAACTCGATATTGCGCCACTTGAATTGCCCTCTTCAAGGTCACGATGCCGGGAGCTCAAACAGCGTATCCTGCCACGCGGCTCGATTCTTGCGAGCTGGCTCTCGTTCACTCTTCGGAGGCGTGTGGGCTCCAAGCGGACGTCTCGAGAGTATAAGCGCAAAGCTCGTGGCACTGGGTACGGTTATGATGAGCAGTAGTGACATATATACTGTGCGTATATTATCCGTCTCACGACCAACATGAAGTGTCAGCTTCAAGGTACAAGCAGGAATTGCCTTGTGGACATTAGCTTGGCTATGTCGTATTCGAAAGCAGATGCTACTTGAGATTGCCTCAACATTGAAGCACGGACTACGGCGAGGGCGCAGCGGGATTTTGGGCGGTCCTGTAATGATAATGGGCAAAACTCACAGGCTATTGACAGGGCATGCGAGGTGATGGTATTTGAATTTCCTTCTCTTTCTTGATATATGAGCTTCTATGCACCTGCGGCTCAGTGTCAAATTACCTTGGAGCATATTGAAAAGGGCCGTTTATGACGATAAAGTGATTACTTTCAATGTTATTTACTGGAGGGGGGAATTAAGGGACAGCCACATACCTAGCATGTAAGATATAAGTAGAAATCCTTGATAAAAAGATGGTTTCTTGATGAATTAAACAGCGTTTGAGTAAATTCGAGATAAGAGCTTTCATGTACTCTGATTGTTCGGTCACATACTAAACCCGCGCACAAGATGGTGCGAAGATGTCTCGAAAGTGAATCGTGACCAGCAACTTTACCTACAAATGTGTGGCTTCTTATGCAAAAGGCTACCTAGTCACAACATCGCCGGAAAACGCCATTGGCGCATAATGACGCTCCAGTTGTAAGTGTCCGCAGCTTCAATAAACCATTGCATGTATAGAAGAAGAGCTGCGCCCCCCTTACTTCTAGGAAATCTCTTCCGAAGCTGCTACCACTTCTTCAGCAGCCTCATCGAAACCTCAACATGCGTCGTCCACGACTCCCACTCCTACCCCAACTGCTGCGTGTTTTCAAAAGCTGCCACCGTCACCGGAACCATAGTCGAAACATCTTGCAGCTTCCGCTGGAGATTCTTCTTCTCATCACCGAGAAGTTAGCTCTGCACGATATGTTTCTTCTTTCGCATACCTGCAGAGCGTTTCGGCACGTTACAGTTCAAGATTGGCGCGCTGCCGTCCGACGTCTCTCCTTCCGGGATAGGATCGACTTCTGGGCAGGGCTGGCTTACACTTTGCCCGGTTTCTGGGTCTGTTCAAAATGTTGCAAACTCCACCCTATTCACACCTCGGACTTCCCAATGTGCTTGAGAAGCTCGCGGGGGCAATGGTTTCCTTGCGCGGTTGACTATTCCCAAAGATATGGCGGGGATTACTTTCAGGTTCAACACCATCACATACAGCTTGCGTTGAAGCTATCTCGCCGGGGGAACATGCATCAGAAATACCTCGCGGGACTGATGAGCACATGCATATATCCGACGCACTATCTGAAGCGGTTCAAACAGTCCTACGAGGCGGAGCCAAGGATCATTAACGGACAGTTTCTGTTACGCGAGACGTGGAATCTCAGCAGCGTGACAAGTACATGTTCGCCGCTGTTTTCCGAAGGGTCAGTGTTTCGTCTCCGAGTCTGCTCGCACCTGCAGCTCTTTTACAGCAATCTTGAGAGATCCCGCAATCTGAAGAGGTTGATTCTCAGTGCGAGGGCACAAGTTGCCAATCTCACGCAGCGCGAGCTCATGGCCATCTCCAGGGAGGCCACTCTGGTCGAAGATGAGATTGAGTTGGCTCTCGAATCCCCGGGTTGGTGGAGATACAATTCTTGCATGCGCTGTCACACCGATTTCGGCGTCATGATTACCCCAGGCAAGAGAATCGCGACAATCCAGGCCTGGCATAATTTTGGCGTGGAAGGGTCGCCGATGGATGCAACTTGGAGGGCACATGCGGACGATGCGCACTATACGACCTTTGAGTGCTTTTTTCGCAATGCGCACCTGCATCATCGACATGGTAGTGTTCGGGAGTTATACTATGAGAGCACCCCTAGAGGTAAACAGCCGTCCCAGAAAATACGATGGATGCCCTACATGTAGTAAGGCACCCAGGAGCTCAGGGGGAGTTTTCGGGCAATGGCTGAACGTTTCAACGCTTTAGCTCTTTCTCACTCATTAGACTTCAACATCGCTATAGTAGCGTTCGAAAGACGTGACGGGAATGTGTCGTAAAGAACATGAGGTGTACTTACGGGAACCTTGATAGAACGAAGGGCTGTAATAGAATTCAAAAGACAATATATCTGAGTTAATACTATGACTACTGGTAAACCTATATCAGCTACATAGAGAGATATGCAAGCATATAAAGTAGAGGCTTGTTTAGTGAACCAAAGCGGCGTTGCTCTGTATCATTTCTCCATATAATCCATGTAGAGAAGCTAAAGCTACCTCTATATGTTGGTTTTATCTTGGCTATATATAATTTTTTGGTAGCATCACTGGCTGTGATAATCTGTCCAGTCAAGGTAGCCTCTGATCACCCGATGCAGCGTCTGTCTCCTGTCTTCTTGTTGTCAATGTTCTCTAGAAGATTATAGCATGTGTATATATCGCCTGTGTACTCTCTGTTCATTAATTATCAAGGTGATTCCCTGGTGTATATTATCAATGACTTGCGTTGACCGTCCATGTTACTGATATACCGCCTGGTGCACTGTTACAGATGCCTGTCACTACCTTTTCTTCCTTTTGTAGTTCAAGGATCTTCATCTCTTCATAGTTGACAACATCTTGTTTGTCGTCATTTCTTTTCCAACATATGTCTTTTTGGTGTTATAGTACAGGCAGCTATATACTGTGTTCATGTATATATGCTGGGTGATGGATGATACACATTTGCCCCGCTACGTCGTGGCCTTTGACGTTCATCTTTGGCTCCCACCTTTCTTCTATTTTTAGCCTCTCCTTTCCTATGCCATTGTCCCCCGGCGACAGTCCACAATCATGATGAAGCTTCAATCTCATCCAAATTCTTAATGTTCAACTCGGAAATGCGCAAAATGGTATATCGATGCTTGCTCTTCGCCTGGCGCTTCCTCCTCTGCCTCCTCTTTGTCTTGACCTTGATCCTCATTGGCTCTGACTCCGTTCCCAACACCGTCGCTCGGCATTCAAACACCCTCTCATCGATGCTCGGCGCACCCTTCATAGTGTAGTCTCGGCTACCGATGACGCTCGCGCGATTCAGTCGCAGCACATCTCCGGGGAGGACACCCGGCATCTTGAAGGGCAGGCGGATCTGGTCGCCCTCCTGGACCAGGTAGGGGAAGCCGTGGATGTGGACGGTGATGTAGTGGCCGGGCTGGGCGGCGAGGAGAGGCAAGAGAGTCTTGACGGAGTCGGGGATGGGAGCGGGAGGTTCGGCAGGGTGGCTCTTCTTGAAAGCGATGGGTCGGACTTGGGAGCCGGTCGGGTTGGCGGCGTTGTTAGGATGATGAATCGGCGAGATGGGCTCGACGATGGGAGCCGTGGTGTTGAAGGCGCATCGAGGCTGGATCTGCTGGAATGGTGCGATTCGAGGCAGGGCGCGGCAGCTGGGAGCCCTCAGCTCCAGCACGGAGCGAAGGAGTGCTCTGCTCATGTCGATGATTGTGATCAACTGCAGCGCCGGAATTGTGCTGCTTTTCGGAAACAATTGAGAGCTTCTCCCAAGTATTCCTGGGCAAATTCAATGGTCTGATGAAGTTGACCTGGAAGCTTTGCGATTTTGCGGGCTTGGCCGGATTAGTGTGGCGCCGGGGTCCGATGAAATCTTGGCGCTACGCCGACTTAGCGCGGTCAATTGTAACTTTTTTTTCCTCTTCTTCTCTGAGACCGGGAATTTTTCTGCCATATCTGAACCAGGCTCGGTTCTCCACTGGAAATTGAAAAGAGAGTCGACAACAAACACAGCCCAACATGGTATGTTATATCTGGATATATGGAATCAGATTGGACCTGATTTCAAGATGGAAATGGCCCGTCTAACTCCCTGCAGCCTCAGAACGAGTATATGGAGCGGTGGCGCAAGCTGCACGGCCGCCGCCTCGACCACGAAGAACGAACCCGCAAGCGCATCGCCCGTGAAGGCCACAAGGCCTCGCAGGACGCCCAGAACCTGCGCGGCTTGCGCGCCAAGCTGTACCAGAAGAAGCGCCACAATGAGAAGATCCAGATGAAGAAGGCCATCAAGGCCCACGAGGAGCGCAACGTCAAGACGGCCGACGAGAAGGAGCCCTCGCAGCCGCTGCCCTCGTACCTGCTCGACCGGTCCAACCCCTCGACGGCAAAGGCCCTCAGCAGCGCCATCAAGAACAAGCGCGCCGAGAAGGCGGCCAAGTTCAGCGTGCCGCTGCCCAAGGTGCGCGGCATCAGCGAGGAGGAGATGTTCAAGGTGGTCAAGACGGGCAAGAAGACGCACAAGAAGGGCTGGAAGCGAGTCATCACGAAGCCGACGTTTGTCGGGCCCGACTTTACCCGGCGAAACCCCAAGTACGAGCGCTTCATCCGGCCCATGGGTCTGCGATACAAGAAGGCCAACGTCACGCATCCCGAGCTGGGCGTCACCGTGCAGCTGCCCATCATCAGCGTCAAGAAGAACCCCCAGAACCCGCTGTACACCCAGCTGGGTGTCCTGACCAAGGGAACGATCCTCGAGGTCAACGTCAGCGAGCTGGGACTGGTGACTGCGGGAGGCAAGGTCGTCTGGGGCCGATACGCCCAGGTTACGAACGAGCCCGAGAACGAGGGCTGTGTCAACAGTGTGCTCCTGGTCTAAGATTTCCCGCGGATGGTGCTGGTACAAGGATGGAAACTTGCAAAATTCGTTTCGACAAGCGGCTGTGGCTGCCTAGTTGCATGCATTGGCGTTTACGGCGTTTGGTATCGATGAGTGCTTGATGCGAAGGAAGAAAGAGACGAGATGGTAGATCCCGATTAGGAGGCATGGAGCTTCCGGGGGTATCACTGCTTTGCACTCATAAACGAATGGGGGATATATCAAGTAAATAATCACGAAGTTCCTCTTGCTGCTTTGGTTCATCTTGTCGTACGGTGATAGGCAGACGCAGTATTGCCGTGACAGATTGAGGGGAGAATCTTTGACTGTGCTTCTGCAAAATCTTGTCCACTTCACATACCCATTCTATTATCCAGCAATCAAATTATCCAGCAATCAAATTCTGCGACCAATCGTCTCGTCCAATGACTTTCTCCATAGCAATCCCAATCCAATCTCAAACTACAAAGCAGGAGCCTCGACAATCAATCTCATACACGACTCCAGCAGTCGTGCACGGTTTTTTTTCCAGTGGCTCAACCGCCACCAAACCAGCCAAAAGGGACCAGACCCTCCCAAGCCCAAAACGGATAGCGGGGATGCCAACTCCGTTCTGAAAGGCGGTGACAGCGATAGAACCAATTTTCTGCCCGACCAAAAAGAAAGAATTGCTTTTTTTTTTTTTTTTTTTTTTGCCGCTCCGCCTTTGGACAGCCTTCCAGCAAAGCCTAAGAAAAAAAAAGTTAGAAAACGGGACAACCAAAGGCACCTTCGTCTCTTTTACCTTCTGCAAAACATCTCTCTTTTGCAGTAAACTCTTCCCTTTTTTCCCATTCTTTGTCCTTGCGCCCTTTGCAAGACAGAATAATAGACCTCACGGCGAAATAGACGGGCCTTTCTTTCATCCTTTCCTCTCTACCAATCTTACTACTTGCCCAAGATGAGCGGCGACAACATGGAAGTCGAGTTGGCGGAGCAGAAGCTCAAGACGATGGAGCACAGCGAGCAGCACTACTTCAAGAGGTATGTACCATGGCATCTCTGGAGGAGAGAAAAGGGGAACAAGATTGGATTCCCCTCTCTTTCTTCTTTATCAATTACCTGTCTAGTTGCGCGAATCTGGGGATCCTGCGAGAATCAGCGGCTAATATATACCTTACGTCTAGCTACGACCATCACGGTACGAACAATCTCCAATAAGAAAGAGAAGCATCGCGTTTGCATGGGAGAATACATTATCTGACATCAAGTTTCCTTTTTTCGACGCGCGCAGGAATCCACGAGGAGATGCTGGTGAGCAATTGTTCCCCCCTCCCCCTCTCTGCTGCATATCATTGCCCCTCCTTTGCTGCGAAGTCGAAGTGGCAGCGCATTGCCATCACCAGATCTACCCCAAAATCCACACGCGAAACAAGATGTAAAAAGATAGCAAAGTACACAGACTGACAATTCTGGCTATGCAGAAAGATGAGGTGCGCACACGGTCGTACATGAACGCCATCATCCAGAACAAGCACATCTTCAAGGACAAGGTCGTTCTCGACGTTGGATGCGGCACCGCGATCCTTTCCATGTACGTTGTAGCACCCTCATTCTCGCACCACGATTGCGCTGCGCCATCGAACCTTTACAACCTAATCGAAGCGCGCCGCAGCACGCAACGAGGCAGGATAACCAGAAAATATAATGGAATTGATGATACTGACCGGGTATCGCTTCTAGGTTCGCCGCCAAGGCCGGCGCCAAGCATGTCATCGGCGTGGACATGTCCACCATCATCTTCAAGGCCCGCGAGATCGTCAAGGTCAACGGCCTGTCAGACAAAATCACCCTGATCCAGGGCAAGATGGAGGAGATTGAGCTGCCGTTCCCTCAGGTTGACATTATCATCTCCGAGTGGATGGGCTACTTCCTCCTCTACGAAAGCATGCTGGACACGGTCCTGTACGCCCGAGACAAGTACCTGGTTAAGGACGGCTTGATCTTCCCCGACAAGGCCACCATCTTCTTCGCCGGTATCGAGGACGGCGACTACAAGGAGGAGAAGATTGGATGTGAGTTTTGGTTTTCTTTAACCCCCATATTGTTCTCTTGACACTGGTTCTGACAAGAGGCTCAAAAGTCTGGGACAACGTGTACGGCTTCGACTACACTCCTCTCAAGGCCACCGCCCTGTCAGAGCCCCTCGTCGACACCGTCGACCTCAAGGCCGTCGTCACCGACCCCGTCCCCGTCCTCACCCTCGACCTCTACACCTGCACCACCGCCGACCTCGCCTTCAACACCAGCTTCACCCTGACGGCCAAGCGCGACGACTTCATCCACGCCCTCGTCTCGTGGTTCGACATTGACTTCACCGCCTGCCACAAGCCCATCCGCTTCTCCACCGGCCCCCACACCAAGTACACCCACTGGAAGCAGACCGTCTTCTACATCAAGGACGTCCTCACCGTCCAGGACGGCGAGGAGATCCAGTGCAAGCTCGACGTCAAGCCCAACGACAAGAACCGCCGCGACCTCGACATTGAGATTGACTACAACTTCCAGACCGGCGACGCCAACAGGACCGCTGCCGGCCACAGCACCTACAGGATGTGCTAAAGCGTATCCTTTTTCCTTTCCTTTTTTTTTTTCAATCTCGTGAAACAACTTAAAACTCTTCCTCTTTCTGAACTGGCGTGCTTGGTGAAAGAGAGCAAAAAAAAGATACATGTAGCGGGGAAACTTGCAAAAAAGGGCAACAAAGTAAAGGGCATGACGAGGAAAGATGACAAAGAAAGGGAGCTTCTTGACGGCGTATATACATGGCTTTCCTTTTATTTTCTTATTTTTGTTTCATTTTGCGCGTGTAGGCGGAGAAGGGCTTACAAGTAGATAGACCAAGAAGAGGCGAAGTGCTACAAACTCGACTGAAGCAGCTGGTAGAAACGAATGAAAGAATTGAAAAAAGATACCATTGTCTACCTAAATCTATGGGAGTTCTGTCGACCAAGACTCAAAGTGACTCCCTCTTTTTTTCCTTTAGCTTGTTTCTTAGCTTGTCTCTTCAATTTGTTTCTTCCGCGTGTTATGCACCACCACATCATGAATGTCAGGCAAATACAACACTGGCAGGTAAATAATGGACATCTATATTGTCGGGTTGCGAATTATCTATCAGTCGCTTGGCTTCATTTTCTCCATAGTACTATTTTCCTCTTTTCATGTGTTGTAGAACTGACTCGATAATGTTTTGCAGCAATCTTTGCCGGACCCAGATGTTCATAAACGCATCATGCATTTTCGTCAGGCCTTCTCTCTGATTCCTCCACCCTTGTCTTTTTTTTTTTTGGTTTGATTTCTGATTTTACTGTTTTCAGACTTATCATGGCCTACAATGGGCTATGTAACTCATTGAATTGGCATCTCACGAGCCGTATTGCTTGATAATGCTGGCCACCTTGGTAGCCAACTCATCGGCCTCGTGCCTCGTCGCAGCCTCGGCATACACACGGCACGCATTCTCGGTGCCGCTAGCGCGCGCAAAGGAGCGAGCCGTCGTGTATTTCCTAACACACTGGTCAATCTCGTCCTGGGCACCGGGCGGGTGGCTAAGGCGGCGCTCGGCGTCGGTGGTCTCGAAGATGTCCTTGTTGGCGACCTCGACACGGACGAGGCGGTTGGGCAGGTCGGTGTAAGTGGTGGCCCAGTCCTGCAGGGACCACGCCTTGTGGGCCAGAATCACCTCCACCATGAGCATGTCGGAGATGGCGTCGCCGACGGTCTGGTTGATGAGGTCGCCGACGGCGGCGAGCGTCTCGAGGGCGTCCTTCTGGGCGGGCGACTGGGGCTTCGTCTCGCGGAAGGCACGCAGAGCCTCCTGGGAAAAGACGACGGTGCCGTGGCCGTTGGCCTCAAAGTAGACGCCAATGTCGAACTGGCAGGCGGCGTGGTGCAGGTGCTTGACGCCCGTCGGAGTAAAGACGACGGGGAGCTGCAGGTTCTTCTCAATGTACGTGGTGCTGGCGCCGTTGGCGTAGGCCGTCTGGACAACGCCGATGCGGAGGTCGTCCTGCAGGCCGGCGGAGCGGACGAGGTCGCTGATGAAGGAGGCGTTGAGGGACGAGATGCGATCGCCGTCCAGCATGAAGAAGCCGGAGTCGGGGTCGGCCCAGTAGTAGATCAGACGGTCAGCATCGCCATCGAGCGAGCAGCATCGGGCCTCGGGAGCTGGCTTCAGGCTGGGGGGAGCTCGCTGCTTGGTCTTGACAAAATCGGCACCGCACTAGAGAATTCTGTGTTAGCTCGGCTCGCAACCCGCAAAGTATGCAAAGCTACTTACGTCAAGGTTGAGAACCTCGGGTCGCAGCACGTCGTCGTTGATGATCTTGACGTTGAAGCCAGTGACGTCCTTGGGGATGACCTTGAGCAGCTCGGCGAGCTTGGGGCCTCCGACGCCGTTGGCGCAGTCGACAATCAGCTGGCCCTGGACCTTGCGGCCTCGCAGCGCGCGCACGAAGGCCTCGGACAGCTTCTTGTAGTAGCCCGCCTCGCTGACCTCGCCGTAGGCCTTGGGGGTGCCCTCGGTGTTGACGCAGCGGGTCAGGTAGTGCAGCTGGGGCGTGGTGAGGATCTTGTAGTCGGTGTACTCGATGCCGGTGGCCTCGAGGGCGTCGGCCAGGGCAGTAACCAGGCTGTGGCCCGAGGGGCGGGTGTCGCGGCCGTAGACGACGCGGCCGGGGCTGCTGAGGTCGATCTTGAGCTGCGAGGCCAGCTTCTTGTATGTCTCGAGCAGCTCCTCGTGGGTCGGGGCGTTGACCAGCAGCGTTGCGTGGGCCTCCCAGTCTTGCTCCAGCATCTCGCCCATGGGATCGACGATCTTGACGCCGTTGTCGGGAGCCGGGTTGTGGCTGGCGGTGATCATAACACCAATGGCCTGGCCGTTGAGCTTGCGGCTTCGCAGGCCGGCGATCAGACCGACGCGGAACGAGACGCCGGGCAGCAGATCGGCCTTCATGCGGAAGCCAGCGGTGCCATATTTGTAGACGTGACCCTCGACGATGGGGTGCTTGGCGGAAGCCTCGAGGAACTTGGCGTCATCCATGGCGAAGAGATGCTGTGGGTTGTGTCGAGAGACGTTGGATGGAGGTACGGCGATGTCGGGTCAGGCACAGGCACAGGCACAGACCGAAGCTGCGTTGGGTGGTGGTGGAAGGAGATGGAAGGGATGGAGGGGGAAGGCGGAGAGCGGGAGGAAGAGATGAGACTTGGAGAGGAGGAGGGAAGGCGAGAGGTACGGAATACAACGATATAAGAGAAGAAGAAGAAGAAAAAAAAGGGTCAAGGGTCTGGGGCGGAGAAAGGAGAGGGAAAAAAAAAGGAGGAGGAGGATCGGAACAATGGCAGCTCAGCGAAGGCGGTGCGAGGGCTTAGAGGCACTGCTGTCAGTGGACGACAGAGAGGCCTTTCTTTTCGACGTCGCGGGTGGAGTCAGCCACCTACATGTACCTTACCTCTACTTTCCTACCAGAGGTACCTACCTAGTAAGTAGTAGTGCTAAGGTAGTAGGCGGCAGAGCGGCTCCCGTGGTCCAGAGGCTTGGATCCAGTCCTTGTTTGGCCGCCGACTTGGACCGGATTGTGCTGGATTTGCTGCATTGATTCTAGTTGCCGGTCGTCAACGCAAACTCAATTGCGGTGATTCACTCAATCCGGTGCCTTGTGCTCGATCCAGGGACTGCCGGATCGCTACACGGGCTCGGCTACTCCCAGCGAGGCTGCGGTAGAGCACTGGACTACTTATTACCTACCTGCGCTACCTAGGACCTAAGGACCTTTGATACATCCTAGGTGGGTAGGCAAAGTACATGTATTCACATCGCCTTCAGCTTCTTGTCTGGTGGTAGAAACCTGTAGCAGTATCCTAGGTACCTACCTACCTACCTCTAGGCATTATGCCGCAAGGCGCCGCTGTCTCGTGTTCATCTCGTCATCCCTCCCAGCCGTCACAATCAGCTCGGGGTCACGTTGCCCAACCTCTGCGCTGTCACTCTCGCCCGCGCGTACCAATCACTTGTGCTGCTGCCGAGACTCACAAGCACCGACTGCTCACCTCCTCTTCCAGATGGCTTCTCGTTACATAGCTACGTATCGTAAGGGGGGGGCCATACAGACGCAGACCCCGCGTTGCTGCAACGGTAACAGCTACCAGACGGCAAGGATCCATGTCACTGTAGGCGACACCCCCACTCGCAGTTGCACAGAGTGGGTGGTTAATATCGTATGAATTGACGCTGAAATGAGCTGAGCGCCGAGCATATTGATTGACAATGAAGCGCTTTGGCATGATTGATATCTGTTGATATGATTCATTACAACGTGGCTAGGTAGAGATAGGTAGATAGCTACCTAGGTAAGGTAGGTAATTCATTGGCAACCCCTCCTCAACGAATGGCTCACGCATCCGCAGCCCTTGAGCCGTGACATTGGCTGCCAAAATCGGACGAAACCCGCCCTCTGCAGCAGAATCAGCACCAACACCTTCACTATAAGCAGAGATCGACCACTGTTGAGCGGCATTAATGCCGACCTCCGCCTGCAAAAGAGGACAAGATGGCAGACCCAAAGGGAAAGGGGACAGACAAAAGTACTGGCCAGCGAGTACCTTGCCTGCCGATACGAAGCCATCTGGGACCACCGCAGCAGGTACCCCTGTCGCTCGCTGCTGCACGCCTGCTGCACAATGATGTAACAGCCCCCACGTGACCTCGCGCCTGCAACGAGCCTCTGGCTTCTGGCTTAACGCGTGCCTGTTCATTAATGTCGTGTATCAGCCAGGAACAACGAGACGCTTCATTCACCCCCAATCTTCGGGCTGCTACATTTGGCCTCCCGATAGCCTCTTCATCAGGCTACACTTCTTCTCTAGACGATCCAATGGCTCTTTGATATACGCTCCTCGATGGTACGCTTTTCGATGAGCAATGGACGACTCGGATTGTGCCAACCCCCAGTTCCTCGCCTGGGTCAAGGAGTGGCTGGACGTCGCCAGGGAACGCAACTCCAAAGGCATCACCGCATACAAAAATGCCTATGACTCCCTCAAAGCATGCCCCATTGCGTTTGAGCACCCAGCATCCCTTCAGCAGCTCAGGGGGTTCGGCCCCAAGCTCTGCGAGCGCCTCGAGGACAAACTCAAGGTTCACTGCCAACAGAATGGACTGCCGATGCCCCAACATCCTCGACTGCGAAGAGCTAACGACAGGACTTTGAACGAGCAAGCTGGAGATAACACAGCCTCAAGGCCCAAGAAAGCGAGGCAGCCCAAGGCCTACGTCCCTTCATTTCGTTCGGGAGCCTACGCCTTGATAGTGGGCCTCTCGGATCTCCCTGAGGATGCATCGTCTAGCTTGACCAAAGCAGAGCTCATCGAGGCCGCCCAGCCGCATTGTGACGCCTCGTTCACTGCACCTAGTGACCCCACAAAGTTTTATACCGCCTGGAGCTCGATGAAGACGCTGATGCAAAAGGAACTCGTCTACGAGAGAGGACGACCTCTGCGCCGATATGCCCTGACGGACGAGGGATGGGCCGTCGCAAAGCGGATCAAGGAGACTTCTCTGTGGCAGGGGGAAAATGGCGTCAATGAGCCATCTGAAACAAGACCAGGGCCGCAACCGTCAGCCGCAGTGGCAGTGGCGGATGAAGTCGTGATCCTGGATGAAGACGACCCCCCACCCATTATCGACGAGCCTTCGTTCTATCATAATGTTGTCTCGGACGGCCCTATTGTGTTAGAGGGTGATGATCTGCCAAGCTTCACGCCGATCAGGATCCCTCCTGGGTCTTTCACCGTCCAGTTGGTCCTCGACGTCCGAGAGGTTAGAGCGAAAACAGACCGTGATTACATGCAGGAGGAGCTGGTCAAGCAGGGGGTCAAGCCGATCATGCGGAGCTTGGAGCTTGGCGATGTCCAATGGGTTGCCAAATGCAACGATCCTACGCTGTTGGCGAGACACGGCGCCGAAGGAGACGAAATCGTGCTGGACTGGATCGTGGAGAGAAAACGCCTGGATGACTTGATCGGGAGTATCAAAGACGGCCGGTTCCACGAGCAAAAGTTTCGGCTCAACAGGTCTGGCGTGAGAAAGGTCATCTATCTCATTGAGGAAATCTCCATGGACACCGCCGCTTATCAGAGATATGAAGAAGCAGTGCAGTCAGCCATTGCGTCGACACAAGTGGTTAATGGCTACTTTGTAAAGCGAACACAAAAGATTGACGACACCATCAAGTATCTGGCGAGGCTCACTGCGATGCTCAAGCGCCGATACGAAAGCAAACACCTAAATGTCATCCCGACCAGGGTCATCACCGCACAGAATTACCAGCGCCTGCTTCAGCACCTCCGCGAAAGAGAGCCGTCAGTTGGATACCACGTTACTTATCCTGCTTTTGCGTCACTGGCGTCCAAATCAGAGACGATGACGCTCAGGGACGTCTTTCTCAAGATGCTCATGACCACCAAAGGGCTCACGGGAGAGCGAGCGCTCGAGATACAGCGCAAATGGAACACACCTTACGAATTTGTCAAGGCATTCCACGCCTGTGGCACGGGCGAACAAGGCACGAAGCGGAAGAGGGAGCTTGTAGCCAGTGAATTGAGCCACTTGGTTGGTCGAAGAAAGATCACCAAGCAGCTGAGTCACAAAATCGCCGAGGTCTGGGGCGACGCTTAGAGGCCGATTCCAACAATTTGTGAACCCGCTTCCAATTGTCTGAACATCTGTATGAAACAAAAATAGCTTTTGCCATCACCATACTATGGCTTTGCTCCCTGGCTCTTCGCAACGACACGCTCAACAATCTTCTCGAGGAGAGGAATGGAGGCAGCGGCTCCGTCACCACCCAGGATGCCGGCCAGGGACTTTTCAGCATACTTGGCCATCATGTCGACCTCAATGTTGACCGTGTCTCCCTTGCCCTTCTTCGCCATGACAACCCGCTCCTGGGAGTAGGTGATCAGCATGATTTCCCACCAGCCTTCATCATCGTTGACCTGGGTGACAGTCAAGCTGGTTCCGTCAATGGCGATGAATCCCTTGTACACGATGTAGCGCAGGAATTCGCGCTTCTTAGGCTGGAACCGGAAAGTAAGGGCGTTGCCATCTGGTATCACCGAGAGGATCTCGGCAGTTGTGTCGACGTGGCCCTGGACAAAGTGGCCGCCCATGCGAGTATCCGCGCGAACAGCCCGCTCCAGGTTGACTCTGCTCGACTCGACCAGCGTGCCGAGGTTGGTGATGCGCAGCGTCTCGGGGGCGACGCCAATGGTGAAGCTATCGTTGGTGAAGGAAGTCACCGTGAGGCAGCAGCCATTGACGGCGATGGAATCGCCCTCGTGGCAGTCTGCGAGGAGGTTGGACCCGGAGGGAATGGAGACTGTCATGACGGAGCTGCCGGTGGCGGCATCATTCTCCAGCCGGGAGATGACTGACACGTGTTAGTCCCTACTGTAGGTGAATTTCGTCTATAAACGCACCTCCGATTTCTTCGACGATTCCGGTGAACATGGTGAAGCTGTTGTGACGGTGACTGCTCGTGACTCGTACTATCAGCTTTCGGACTCTATCGAGGCGTCGAGGGTGAGAGCTCACTCACAGTGGATGACTATCCGACTTGACACTCGTTAATGAGCCGAACATGCATGGGTCGATAGGGTACGTGAAGAATAGGGGAACTGCAGACTCACTTATACGAGCCACGTGAGGGTTCAGCTATCAACCAAGCGATTGTGTTTTTTCTTTTCCTGAAGCTCCCAAGTTATGGACAAGTCAGAAATGAGGTTTAGCAGAAGACGCGCTCACCCGACGTCACAAGAGGACAGAGAATGGAATTACCATAAGTCGAGTCTTACCAATCTTTAGCCCGACAAGTCGATCTGATGCCAAAGCACGAGCCCCGCATTCGGTGGGCAAAGAAAGGCAAAAAAAAAAAGTCCAAGCTTATCGATAGCGGTCCCGCCAAAAATTCTCAAGTTTTCAATGTGAATCGAGACTCGATCTGATGCGACTGGCGCTGAGCTGCATCTCATATGAATTACTGACCTGACAAAATCTCTACAATCTCTCAACTTTTACTCACCTCACCTCTCGGCTCAAACACTCTGTTTTTACTCATCCAGACTATTGAATCGACGACGTCAACACAGATCAATCAACATGGCACCAGGTCGTGCCGGGGCCAAGAAGGATGCCCCCAACCTGAACAAGCTCATCGCCGATGCAGAGACGCAATATGAAGTCGGCAACCTAGACGAAGCCATTTCCCTGGCATCAAAAGCCCTGGAGCTCACCGGCGAAGGTGGCGATTTCGAACTGAAGGCCCTAAACCTGCTGGGCGTCTTGAGCGTTGAGGACGGCGAAGTCGAGGATGCGCGAGACTACTTCCTGCGCGCCGTCAAGCTGGACGAAGAGGGCACTCTGGACGAGAAGATTGGCGGCGGACCCGAAAAGTTCTTGTTCCTGGCCCAGCTGAGCGAAGAGGGCGGCCAGGACAGCGTGCAGTGGTTTGAGCGCGGCGCGGCGGCGCTGCGGAAACAGATCCAGAGGCTCAACGACGTCGCCAACCGGACGCCGGAGCAGCAGTCGGCGCTGGACGAGCTGCAGAGCAAGCTGGGGGGCGTGCTGTGCGCCGTGGCGGAGGTGTACATGACGGACCTGTCGTGGGAGGCGGACGCGGAGCAGCGGTGCGAGGCGCTCGTGACGGAGGCGATGCTCATCGCGCCCAACTTTGCCGAGACGTGGCAGACGGTGGCCAACGTGCGCATCTCGCAGCAGCGGCTGGACGAGGCGCGGGCGGCGCTGAAGCGGAGCCTGGAGCTGTGGCAGGATCTGCCGCCCGAGCACCCTTCCGTGCCCGAGTTCCCGACGAGGGTCAGCCTGGCGCGGTTGTTGATGGAGACGGAGATGGAGGAGCAGGCGCTGGGCGTGCTGGAGCGGCTGGTCACGGATGACGATTCCAGCGTCGAGGTGTGGTACCTGGGAGGCTGGTGCCTGTATGTTGCGGGCGAGAAGCTGCGCGAGGCCAAGCCCCAGCAGAATGGCGAGGGAGAGGCTGCCGAGAAGGAGTGGAAGGCGACGTGGGGGTATGCGCGGAAGTGGCTTTCGCAGTCGCTGAAGCTGTATGAGATGCAGGAGTATGAGGACGAGAGGCTGGGCGAGCATGCGAGGGAGTTGCTGGAGAGCATCAACAAGGAGCTTGGGGAGCCGCCGGAGGGGGATGATGACGATGAGTGGTCTGGTATTAGCGATGATGAGGATGACGACGATGAGGAGCATGAGCATGGTTCGGATTGCGATCACGATCATGAGATGCATGATTAGTTCGTGGATGAGGGAAAGCAGAGTGATATGGACTTGATGGCGTTTGCTTGGGTGCGAAAAAAGAACGACTTTGGTTTTTTTTACACGAGATGTGGATAATGAGGTGTGGATGATGAACAGCTTTGACGAATATACTACCTAGACCCGACATTCTACCTCTTGGTTCTCTGGTATAAAGCTCGTGAAGAGTTCTCCCCGCATTGCAAGTCATAAAGCAGAAAGAAAAGCAGAATAACTCCATACATGTTATATACTCCAAAACAGGCCCCTCCCATCTATTCCACTCTCTACACAGCCTCAACCTTGAGCTGCTCAACCCCATCCGCAAGCCCCTCCTCCTCCTCCTCCTCCTCACCCTTACCCGCCAGGCCCCTCTCCCAGAGCTGTCTCCCGGTCAATCTGACCGGCTCCTTGATCCTAGCCTTCTTCATCTCCGCCAACCGCTCCTCCTCCTCGCGCAGCCTCTTCTCCTCCATCTCCTTGAGGAAGCCCTCGCGCCACTTCATAAACGTCTCAGGCGTAACGGGCGTGCCGTGGAATTTCTTATTCTCCTCCCGCTCGGCGGCGAGCTGCTCCTCCTCACGGGCCTTTTCCTCCGCGGCCTTGCGGTCCTGAATGAGCTGCTCTGCGGCTTCTTTCAAGGACGAGTACAGCGTGAAGACCATGGCCATGCCGAGGTTCTCGGTGATTGTGTCGGCGAGGTCGGCGAGCAGCTTGTCGCGGTCGTCGCTGACGTTGAAGTGCGGGTGCGGCGGGCTGGATGGGGAAGAGAGGATGTCGAGGTGTGGTGCTGCGTCGGGGTAGTCGTCTGGGTAGCGGACGGAGAGGAGGAAGTGCGGCGGTTCGGCGGCGGCGTCTTCTTCGCCGGGGATGTCGAGGGTGACTTTTATCCTGAATTCCGTCTCGGAGATGTCTGTTGTTTTACGCCATGATGATTAACGACTTGAATTGAAGGGGAAAAGGGGGAGAGGAAGGGGAGATATTGTGCTTCTGGTGATGGGTCTGTTCGTCGTCTGGCCGCGAGATGTCGAGGAGGGGAAATGTGTAGTATACCTGTGATTTCGTCGGGAAAGATGGATTCGAGCACTTCGCGCTCTTCGACCTGCTCTTCGCGACCCATGGCGGCGGTTTGGGTTCTGTTGCGCTTCTGGGCTTTCTATAGTCTTTTTTTGGGTTTGTATGTGATGTTGTTTGAATTGTCGATGATGGAGCTTTTCTGGTGGTTCAGTTTTAGGTGGGGTTGTATTAGAGGGAAAGGCTGACAGTCGTATTTGGCGGGGTTCGTGGGGACTTCTCCGTTGACAAGGCGGAACTCAATTGACGATTCAAGTGTCAATTGCGATCAAATTCATGGTTGAATCAGAACTTCAATTCTGATTATGAAACGCGTTGTTGGATTCAGAGCATGGAAACATCAATAGCGTCAGTTCCGGGCAAGTCAGATCTGGGTATGGGCATCGATTCGTCAGGAATTACGGCCATTATGCAAGCGCGCTTGATGCATCGTTATGAACCCAATGCAGCACCGCGTCGTATTACGGATTATACAGCACAAAAATGCATCGATCATCTTCTTCAGCACCGATTCTCATGTCTCGAAGCGAGAAGGATCGGCACTTCGCGTCGCTATCGAGTGACCGGGGGGCTGGCTATGGGATGCTCGGTGAGAAAGAAAGTTGACAGGTCGGCAAGAATAAAGGGGCACAAGCCATAGGACACGAGTATCGAGGTCTCATCATCATCGCAGCATCGTCGAGCCGAGACATTACGGAAGATGCTGTTCTCTCTTGTTTCTGAAGAAGCGAATAGCAAGGTGCCGTGTTATCGCAGATGGCTCAATGGCAACATTTCGCCCTGCTTCAAGCACAGCGGCACATAGAAATAAAGGGAGGCCCGGGTAAGTACCTAGGTAATTACGGTACACAACCGTCGCCCATCAAATCCTCCTGATGCCGCAAAGAATCATGTCGCCGTCCAGGTGTTTGATGGCGACATCCGGGCCGTCGGATCCATTGGGTGAGTAACTGTTTAGTGGTGACGTTTTTTTTTCTCGTGCGACAGAAATGCCACGTCGTTGTTGAGGGCTATATATAGGCTGCCCATGTGTTTTTGTGAAGGTCGTTGGCATCCTTGGCTGAGACAGGCGTCTCTCTCTTTGTTCGGGTGGCCGTGACCGCTTCTCTGCGTCGAGCCGATAAGCTCCGATTGCCGATTGCGGGATTCCATCAGCTGGCTTCGGTCTGCTCTTTTGGGTCTTCAGTGCCAGGCTGGACATCTCATGTTATTACCTACGGCCTTTGAAGCTTGACGTACTGTCGCACAGGAGCCGCAGGAAGCTGCGCATACGTTTTCTTTGTTATTGGCCATCAAGGTAAGCCATCGTCCTACCATGACGCACTCCCTTGGTCGCTCCCAAGTCAGATCATATCATTCGAGACACCTTCAACTGCAAGCCATCGCCATCAGGAGAGGCCAGAAGGGTCTTGAGGGGTGTGGCTGAAGAGATGACAGTGGACGGCACTACCTACTAGCAGCTGAGCGCCGTGACAAACTAGCAGTTGAATTCATCGTGCACCACCAACATGAAGACGAAGCACCCTTGAAACTGCATGTGGTGGATTGACAGCCAACGTTGGCAGCCCAGTACGGACACTGTCTACATGCCATCGCACCCGTATTAGAGGGTTAGGTAAGATGGGTGCCGCCAAAAAGGTACCGGTAAGCCAGCAAGCAAGCAAGCAAGTACCCAATCCACCCCAAATGGAGATGGGCAGCACTTTTGTGTGAGAACAGGGTCTCGTGCAATTACGGACCAGTCCTCCGTAATATTACGACGGCGCCGTTGAGATTTCGAATCGGCCTCCGCGTATGTACCGTATGTATGTATGATCCGTAACAGCAGCAAAACTCCGTAACACGACAGACGCAGTTGTGCAAGTCCAAGGTCGGGTGCTTTATCCGATGCGACGCAGCTCAGGGCGATAATACTAGCAGCCCTGGAGGAATAGAGAGGCCCGTACAGCAGACCGCCAGCCCGTACCATGCATGCACATGTTGCAGCTGGAAGCCCTCGCAATTCCCATGTGATTTGCTTACGTCTGAAGAAAAAATCGTCTTCGGCAAGCCCTGCTTGAGATGACACCGATCCATTCCATCCTGTCCTCAGCATCGGCTGCAAGGTCCGGTGTGTTGTACTGGCCTCGTACTGCCCTCCCCTGTCGCTCACTAAGGTACGTGCGAGTGTCTATGTACCTCGACAGGCACCGGCCCTGCTTAACGGTACCTCTGCATCCCTGACGCTTTTCTCAGAAACGGATGGAATCCCAGCAACAAGAAAAGCGGCGAATACTACTCGTCAAGAGAACGGCAAAGAAGAAAGAGAAGCAAGGCCCTGCCCGCCCAATAATGGGCTCCAGCTGGCCCTGCTGGCGTGCCTTGATTATGCAAGCCCGCATGCGAGATAGCGTCCCTGCGATGCGGCGCTGATGCAACCTGCAACGCTGCACCTCGCCAGCAGGGGCCGCCTAGTGGCTCCCTCATGGGCTTTACAGTACTTGTACCTAGTGGTCAAGTTGGAGCGGCGGGCTCTTGTGGTGGCCCGGCCGCCCACTGTGGGCACCTGGACGCAGCGCCATAGGCCCCGTAACCCGCGAGGACTTGAGGGTCCAGGTCGGGTCCCGTACATGTAGGTAGGTTGCTGTTCCAAGGCATGCAGCTTGTAAGGGACCCCTGCGGTTGAGCTGTGCAGCCTCGCGCAATCGCACGATTCGAGCTGCTCGGAGGCTTCCAGCGCGTCTGCCTGTGTCGTGTCTTTTTCTGCAGCTGCAGCTGCAGCTGCGGCCTGCTTGCGGTCGCCCTTGTAGCGCGTCTCAGTAATAAGGTAAGGTACCTGAAGGGGGTGGACAGGCCAAGGAGTACCTCCTACCAAACCTCCTAAGCTGTGCCTCCAAGCATCCTACCTAAGTACCTCTGATAGCAATTGAAGGCAGCCAGCCGTTCTTTGTGCTTATCGCTGCTGCTTGCAGAGCTGCCGCCAAAGAACCTGGGCTGGAAAAGAAAATCCAACCAAAGAGGCCCCCACCGCCCAGAGGCTCACCGGCCACATTTAATTTCGCACGAGTTCAACACTAGCAGCCTTGGACCTCTTTTCGCACCTCGAGACCGACTAACCTTTCTCATACTGTCCTCGCCGGTTCTTCCATCCCGGGCTGTGGCGACCCTTGAGCTTCCTCCCGTCGTCATCGTCGTTCCCGTCTTGCCCTTCTGTCACCTCTGTTTCTTCCGTCATTGCTTCTTCAATCCACCCTCGTCATCCCTCTTCTCTTACCTACCTATCTAGATCCTCTCTCCTCGAGACCGCGCCGACGAACCTCATCTACGTCTCCAACCTCTACCAATCGCAACCATGGGTAGCTACACGTTCAAGTGGTGAGTTTTGGCCGTCGAAGCTCCTGCGCCGCAAAAGGCCAAACCCCCCCGTCGGTGGAAAAAAAAATCGGGTGCTCGCGCCCGCCACGAGCTTTGCGAGACCACGAGGACACAAAAGAACCTCCACCGGCTTGGGCGCGGAAGAAAGAAAAAAAAAAATTGAATCCATACCATTGCGAGCATTGGGAAAGCAGATTAGCCCAAGGTACGGACGGAAGCTGACGTTGGGATCCTTTTCTTTCTAGGGAGCATCCCGCCGAAGAAGTGTTCGTGACGGGCACCTTCGACAACTGGACAAAGAGCGAGCAGCTGGTCAAGGTCGGCGATGTCTTCCAGAAGACGGTGCCGCTCAAGGATGCCTCGCAGAAGATTTACTTCAAGGTAGGTCGAGAGCTTGTTATCGCGCTGCAGCCGTGCTGCGGCCGCCTCTTTCGTTGACATTCATTCATTCATTCGTCCGTTCGTTCGGTCCTTTGCTGTGCGATTCTTCCCCCTCCACTCCCTTGACACACGCCATTGGCCGTCATCGCCTGCTGTTGTATTGTGCGACCGTCGAGCCTATCTCTGCTCCAGCCTCAATGCGCCGTCCAGCCCATCATTTGCCTCGATCCACTAGAGGCCAGTGCCTCTTCCCATGCCACGGTTCACCATGCAGCAGAGCATCAAGCGCCCGCCCAATCACGCTGCGTCATCTCCCGTCTTCGGTCGCAATCCTGCGAAATGCAACGCCATCCATCCATTGCGCAAACCGTCCGAGGCGGATCGGCGAGGCAGAGCTCGGCTGAGTCAGATCCGCCTCCAGTCCCTTCCTGGGCCAACGGACGGGCATCCATCTCGTCGCCGGACTGGCTCTGCTTTGCGTCGTCGCCTCTCGCGCAAAGCTGTCAAAACAAACCCCCCCACGGCGCTTCCTGCGACTATCGTCTGGACCGGGGGCTGTGACGCAACGCAGCGCAGTGCGACGCATTCGCGCCGGCTGGCCGCGGGGCTGGAATGTTGGTGCTGATAGCAGCCAGCGCTGGTCATCCGACTCACCACACCTCAGCCTTTTCCCCCCTTTGCCTGCTAGCGCATCGCAACCCCGACTCCCCGATCATGACCACCACGGCTTGGTGTAGCGGTGAGAACCGAGAGGAAGCTTGCGCCACGGCCGCCAGAGGTTTGGTGATCTGCCCGCTGCCAACGTCCGCCGCTGGTCCAAGGGGACTTAATCTACTTAATTCGACCTACCCAATCCATCTCGACCATGATTCCCACTTAATTGGGGGATTCGGCCATGGCCCCTTGTCCGCAAGCCAGACCAGCCCCCGCACCGGCCTGGCCAACCCCCTTCCAAGGCCGTTGTCGTGCATATATCACGTCACACGCACCTGGATAGTGGATTCAGCCTGTTACGCACTGCATCATAGTACATATATATTGCGATCCTCTCCAGCGAGGGGTCGCTTGTTTGTTTTATCTGCCAAAATAAATCGCTTTGCTGACTCTTTTGCGTTCTCTGTTTCGCCGCATCTAGTACGTCGTCGACGGAAACTGGACAGTCAACGAATCTGCTCCCAAGGAAGCCGACCACGAGGGCAACATCAACAACTTCATCACGCCCGAGGACATCCTTCAGTCCGACCCCGCAGCTGCCTTGATCAACACCGTTACTCCTCAGTCCACCACCGCCGCAATGGCCTCTGAACAGCCCATTGACAAGCCCGAGGCCGTCGCCACCCCTTCTGACGTCCCCGGCGGCTTCCCCGTGACTCCCAGCGCTGAGCTGGACAAGCCCGTCGGCGTCAACCCTCTGCCCGCCGCTGCCGGCGCCGTCAACCCCATCAAGCTCGAGCCTGGCGAAAAGGTCCCCGACGTTGGCATTGAGAGCACCAACGAGCACGTCAAGCTGGACAAGGAGTCGTATGAAAAGAGCGACGCCCTCCCCGGTGTTGACGCCGCCGACCTGCCACCCATCACCAGCAACCTGATTCCCGAATCCAGCCTTCCCGTCACTGCCGCCGGAGACGTCAACATCAACACTGTTGGCTCCGGCGCCACGACCCTCGGTCTGGCTGCCCAGGTCCCGCTCGAGGCCAAGGTCCCCGATGCCACCAAGGTCCCCGAAGTCGTCAAGGAGAGCCAAGAAAAGGCCCACGCCGAGCCCGAGGCCTCAGCCGTCCCCGAAGAAGTCGCCGACAAGGCCAAGGTCGAGGAGGAGCTCAAGGAAAAGGTCACCGAAGCTCCCGCCACCTCTGAGGGCACCGCCGGCGTCGGCACCGAGAAGTCGGAGTCGGAGACGGACCCCGCCAGCGCCATTGCTGCCGCTGCCGCCACGACTGGCGCTGCCGTTGTTGCTGCCGTCGTCGCCGCCAAGGAGAACCTTGTCGAGACCGCCGCGCCCGTCGCCAACGATGCTGCTGCGGCTGCTTCTGCCGCCGCCAACGACGCCGTTGCCGCTGCTGCTGAGGCCGCCAGGCAGAACCTTCCCGACTCCGTCAAGGAGAAGCTGCCCGAGCCCCTCCAGGAGGTCCTGGCTCAGCAGGAGACCGCCGCCAAGGAGGAGACTCGCGAAGAGGTTTCTCCCGAGGTCCCCGCCGAGGTCAAGGAGTCCATTACCGAGGCCGGCAAGAGCCCCGAGGCTGCCGCCAACACTGTCGCCGTCGAGGAGAAGAAGGAGGTTGAGGCTGAATTGCTGAAGGAGGTCAAGCCCGTCCCACCTGTCGACGAGACCAAGACCGAAGAGGCCAAGTTCGAAGAGGCCAAGCCGGTCGAGGAGGCCAAGCCTGCCACAGAGGTGCCCGTCACTTCGGCCACCATTACGGATGTGCAGGCAATCGACAGCCCTGTGACCGAGGTCAGCAACGTCCAGGTCAGCAAGACTGAGGTTCCCGTCGAGGATCTCGCCAAGGTTGCCCCCGCCATTGAGGCGCCCAAGGCATCCGAGGTGCCCAAGGTTGAGGAGCCCCCGACCGAGGTGGCCAAGGTCGAGGCCCCCGCTGCCGAAGTCACTGTTCCCGCCCCCATCGACACGACGGTTGCTTCGGAAGCCCCCAAGACCGACGGCGCCGCCGTCGACACCCCCGTCACCGAGACCGACAAGACCGAGGTGCCCCCTACCGATGCGGCCGCTGAGCCCGCCAAGGCCGACGCTGCCAACGGCGCCAACGGCGCTCACTCCGATAAGGGCTCTGAGAAGAAGAAGAACCGCTTCAGCGCCTTCTTCAGCCGTTTCACGCACAAGCACAAGCACACAGACAAGAACTAGGAGTCGTGGTGGTGACAGGATAGAACGTCATCGTGTCGAAAACGCCTGGTTTTACGTTGAACAGAGTGTCGGTTTATTTTTTTTCTCTTGGGCTGCTGGAGTGGCTTTGTTTATATGTCTATGATTCCCCACTTTCGCAGAGAAGTGTGACTTGGGTCGAACAAACGTCGGATACCTGGATCACCATTTCATATACCTAAATTCATTCCGTTTTTTACTTGTTTCTATCTAGCTATCCCGACTTGTTGTCTTCTTCCATTCTTGTCTTGACATGTACCCTGACTTCTTCACCTGAGCTATATGTTGTCTTTCGTGGGTGTGTGTGTGCTGCATGTGCAATATTCGTCTTTATGCCCGTCTCTCTGCATGGGTATCTGGAGGAAATGGGCTTGCGAAAACCATCCCTTCGTCTGGTAGCATGATGTTTGGTATGGAACCTCCCTACCTAGTCTGTTTGTTCCGGAATGATGCCTTTCATGTAGCTACAGTTTGCCCACTTAATAATTGTCGTTACTTTAATAATTTACAGTCCCATACTACTGGAATCTCTCTTTGCAGCTTCTCACAGATTGACAGTGCTGGCAGCCGGACCAGATTCTGGAGGAGTAGGAACCCGGCTTTCTTCTGCCTGCGGGGGGTGGCTGGGTGCATCGCTGCATCTTGCTGTGACTCACTGGCCGGGATATTGCCCGCATCTACAGAGTGTGCATGCAGGCTGTCAGGATGATGGCAAGAGATAGATACTATATATGCAGCGTTGATTTGCTTGGTATTGCCTACATGAATTGCATACGCCAATGCTTGATGCAGTGCATTGCTTAGTAGATGTTCAAGCAGTGGCCATTGATTTGACAGCATCTCCCCGTCATTCCCGAGTCGTTCGTTGTACACTCACACAGTTCTTCAGTCACATGCAAAATCACGTGCATCCGCGGAGCTTGTTCCTGTCAGGCGTCATTAGAGACTCCCGTGCCTTTTGCCCCGCCGCTGACTCGCCCATTTCCAAGTACGTCCCGCTAGCAGCCAGCATCTTGGACTTTCTTGTATTACTTCCTGCATCCTCCAACTGCCGGGGCCAACCGGGTCCCTCTTGGAGAAGCTTCCATCAACCCGTCGTCTCTTGTTCCTCTTGTTCCCCTTCTTTGCCTCCATCGCTTTTCTTTGTCTCGCTTCATTGCTTCATCGTCTTCTTCCGAAGCTTCTCGCCCCACGATTACCAAGCCGTGACGGCGAGCCGGGGCTTCGAGTGACGTGCCGATCGTGGGCATGCTGGACTTTGCGCCACCCGCTTCCGACGACGTGGGCGGCTGAGCAGTCGACCAGCAATTTTCCAATCAGCCAACCTACAGTCCCATCAGCCGCCATCTCGGGCATCGCATCATGAACCCTTCGAACCCGAGCGCGGGCAAGTCCCTTCAAATCCAGTCCAGCTACCCCGTGCCCGCCCAGCCGGCGCCGGCGACACCGGCCTTCGAGACGGCTCGCCGCGCAAACCCGGCACCCGCAGCCTCGCAGCCGCAGCCCACGCCCCGGAAGGGACAGAGCTCGCGGAGGCAGCATCGGACGCAGCGCCGGCCCAGCATGAACGAGAGGTTGGTCGACGAGTACGACGCCATGGCGGAGATCAGGGCGCTGAGGAACCCGACGAGTCGGCGTGGGCAGACGTCCATCACGCATCTGCTGAATTACTCAGCGCCGCTGCACCACCACCACGACATCGGCCACCACCATCATCACCACTCGAACCCCAGGTCCTATCGGCGAAATCCAACCTGGGGTCCCGGGTCAGGCTATCACGCCGTCGACAAGTCCCGCTACGTCCACGCCAACTATCGCTTCGTCGTCTCTCCCGACGAAGACTACTCCAAGCAAGGTGCGGATGCCGATCTCTTCCTCGACTGGTCCAATGTCATGCAGGTCATTGCGTCGTCGGAATCGCAGGCTTCGTCGTGCCCAATATGCTTGTCGGAGCCGGTCGCCCCCCGGATGGCAAAGTGCGGACACATCTTCTGCCTGACGTGCCTGCTTCGCTTCATGAACTCGGCGCTGAGCGAGGACGAGGCGAAACCGGGCAAGGCCGCCAAGTTTAGGAAGTGCCCCATCTGCGAAGACAACATCTATCTCCCCGACGTGCGGCCTGTGCGCTTCTACGCTGGACAGGAGAGCCCTCTCCCCCGGGTTGGCGATGACGTTGTCTTGAGGCTCATGGCGCGGAACGCAGGCTCAACTCTTGCCCTTCCGCGCGCGAGCGGAGCCGAGGTGCTCAACTCGGGAGACAGCGTACCGTGGCACTTTGCCGCCAACGTTCTGGACTACGCTCGTGTCATGAAGGGCACGAGAGAGTACATGGCCGGTCAGTTTGACGAAGAGATTGCGGCGATGCTACAGCAGGCTGCGGAAGACGAAGCCTTGTTTGGGCAGGACGGCGAGTGGACGCAAAAGGCCGTCAATGCGGTCAATGCCGCCAAGGAGAAGCTCCTTACTCTTGGCGGCGCCGATGAAGCCAGTACGGGCTCCTTGCCCAGCTCTGCGAAGCAGTCGTCCGAGTCCGACTTTTACTTTTACAGCGCTTTGCCACACTTGTATCTTTCGCCCCTAGACATTCGGATTCTGAAGACGCAATTTGGATCCTTCTCAGCCTTTCCATCGACCCTGCTTCCCAGGGTCGAGCACATCTCCACCGGCCACGTTGTCGATGACACACTGCGGAGACGGGCAAAATATCTGGGCCACCTTCCTCATGGCTGCGTCATCAGCTTTCTGGAGTGCGACTGGACAGACATTGTCCCTGCTGAGACGCTGGAGACGTTTGCCTCTGATATCGAGCGGAGGCGGAGTCGCAACCGGGATAAGGCTGCACAGGAAGAGCGAGAGCGCCTCCAGTCCGAAAGGATAGAGGCGGCTGCCCTGCGGAACCTGACGGGATCCCGCCGGCCTCATTCTCCGCCCATCCAGGACGACTCGCCCCCTTTCGTGGACATGTCAGAATTCCAGCCCCTGGCGGCGCCGTCGGGTACGACACCTCCCGAGGCACGGTTGGGATTCTCCACGCTAGCCTCCATGTCGACGAGTCCTTCCGCACAGAGGACTGTCTGGGGCACGCCAGCTGTGTCAACGGCTCCTGGGATGGAAGATATACCAGCGCCCAGCAATGCTGATGACGGATGGCTCAGGGACGAAGATGTCTTTATGAGCCCTAGCGAGCTCGCCAGGCAAATGGAAGCATTGAATGCCATGGATAAAGAAGATAACGGGCAGAGCAGCAACACTCGAGGTGGTGGAGGAGGAGGAGGCGGCGGCGGCAAGAAGAAGAAGAAGCAGAAGATTACACTGATGAGCACTGGTGGGCGGCGTGGCCTGTGAAGAGGGAACTCGAATTCACTTTCAAGATAGACGATGATGATGTGTGATATGTGTCCTACGGAGTTTATATGTTTAATCCAAGCCAGAATCATTTACCGGGCCGTACAAGGAGGCTCATCGCATGCATAGTCATACCTTGTATGTACCTAAGTAGCCAAGAATGGCATCGTCACAAGGAGGCGGGTGTCTTTTCGGACATTTCTCCGACACGTCAGCGCTTTTTCTTAATGATACAACGTCAATTTCATGCAAGCTGCCCATTGTCTGACCAATATCTGCACACAGATAGAGCTTGGGATCCCATTAGCCAGAGGCTGTGGACGTCGATGCATCGTCAATCTTCGTTGAGAGTCGACGGCGGTTGGTTGATGGCTAGCACTGGAATTACAGCGGCTCAAGGCCTGAAGCTGGAGCAGTGGCGGGACCAGTTGTTGTGGGGTGATTAGCTCACTACTACTTTTTTATCGGACTTCCAATCGATAGCCTAAAATTTTTTCCACTGCGGCTGTTATCGCTCAAGCTTCTCCAATCAAGGAAAAAAAAAATCGAGTAGAAGAGGATAACATCGATCCTCCTACGGATAACAATCAGAAAAGAAGAGCATGGCGGCAGACACGTCGCCATCTCTGACGAACTCGTCGCATACAATGACTGCACAACCACTCGTATCGGTACCCCCAATGTCCTCCGCAAACGCCAATGGCGCGAACGACATCAACAACAAGTCGCTGCTGAGCCTGCTCGAGAGCCTGCACCCCGACAAGAGGCACGTCTTCCTGCAGCCGGACGAGTCCCTCCCCACGAGCTCGCTCAATGTGGTCAAGGAGACGCTGGAGGGATTCGCGGCCGAGGTTGGCGAGGAGCAGGAGGCGAGGCTGAAGGAGAGCCGGAAGCGCAAGAGGGAAAGCGGACTGGGAGGGAGGAGGGGTGAGATTGAGGTGTTGAAGCTGAGGAAGGTGTACGTGGATGGGTTCGAGACGGAGCAGGTGTGGCAGCAGGCGAGGAGGATCATTACGAGCGTTTTGAAGTTTTCGGGGGGCGTGTTGGATGAGTTGGAGGAGAAGGGGGAGGTTGTTGCTGGGGAGAAGGGCGATGATGGCCTTGGTGATGCTGAGGAGGTTGATGCTGAGGAACAAGATGAAGACGAGGATGAAGATGAGCTCGATGGCGAATTGGATGAGGATGAGCTGGAGGATGACGAGCTCGATGGCGAAGACGAAGAAGACATTGAGGCACTGGAGAATGGCCTCGAAGAGGACCTCAGTGGACTTGACGAAGACGAGGAAGAGGAAGAAGACGAAGATGAAGAGGAGCAACAAGGCCAAGAATACGTCGAAGACCCCGACGGCCTCAACGACGGCTTCTTCAACATTGACGAGTTCAACCGGCAATCGCAGTACTTTGAAGAGCAAGACGCAAGAGGCGACCCCAACACCGACCGAGCCAGCGACGACGAAGAAATCGACTGGGATGCAGACCCAATGACACAATCCACCGCTGGCTCCAAAATGGCCGGCCGCAATGGCAAGTCACAAGACGGCGCAAAAGACCAGCTAAAAGATGAAGACGAGGACGACGAAGAGGAGGACGGCCCAACTTTTGGCGACATGGCGCTTGACGCACCTGAAGGCGCGAGCGACGATGAATTTGACGGCGACGAGGAGGCTGCGGACGACGAAGGCCTGGACCTCAACGCAAACGGCATCTACTACAAGGACTTTTTTGCGCCGCCGCCCCGCAAGAGCAAAGGCGGCAAGCCCAAGAAGAGCGTCCACTTCAAGCCCGAGCAGCCCGCTCAAGAGGACGTCGACAGGGCCATGGCGGATGTGCGCCGAGATCTCTTCGACGACGAGTCGGACAACGACGACTCCGAAGATGCGCTGTCCGACGTCTCGGCGGGCGACCCCAAGTCCCGGCGATCCGCCCACGAGCGACGACAAGCCAAGCTGGCCGAGGAGATTCGCAAGCTGGAGGCGGCGTCGGTGGCGAAGCGCGAGTGGACGCTCTCCGGAGAAGCCGCCGCGGCCGACCGGCCCCTCAACTCCCTGCTGGAGGAGGACCTCGACTTTGAGCACGTGGGCAAGCCGGTGCCCGTCATCACGCCCGAGGTGACGGAGGGCATCGAGGACATGATCAAGCGGCGCATCCTGGCGCAGGAGTTTGACGAGGTGCTCCGGCGGCGGCCCGACGCAGAGGCGGTGCCGAGCGGGACGCGCCGCGGCATGGTCGAGCAGCTGGACGACAGCAAGCCGAGCAAGGGGCTGGCGGAGGTGTACGAGGAGGAGCACGTCAAGAAGGCCAACCCGGACGCCTACGTCAGCCAGTCGGACGAGAAGCTGCAGCGCGAGGAGCGCGAGATCGAGGCCCTGTGGAAGGACGTCTCGGCGCGCCTCGACGCCCTCAGCAGCTGGAACTACCGGCCCAAGCCCGCGGCGCCGAGCGTCTCCGTCGTCGCCGACGTGGCCGCCGTCGCCATGGAGGACGCCCAGCCGACGACGGCCTCGGCCATCTCCGGCGAGCAGAGCCGCATGGCGCCCCAGGAGGTGTACAAGGCCGGCGCGCAGAATGCCGCCCCCGGCGAGATTGTCACGAGCGCCGGCTTGCCCGTCGCGAGGCAGGAGATGTCGCGCGAGGACAAGGTGCGCAGACGGCGTCGCGCAAAGGAGCGCATCCGCAAGGCTGGCGCGGACGGTGCTGCTGCTTCTACTACTTCTGGCGCTGCTGGTGGTGCTGCAAAGAAGACGCTGTCTACAAAGGCCAAGATGCAGCGCGATACGATTGCAGAGCTGAAGAAGGGAGGCGTCAAGGTGATTAACCGCAAGGGCGAGATTACCGACGTCGAGGGCAAGAAGACCAAGGTTGCGGCCAAGGTTGTTTCCGGAGGCAGCTTTAAGCTGTAAGAGCTTTAGGGAGGGAGGTTTGCTGATGGGGGGGTGCTGGAGTGTGTATATATCTGGGATTGCATTTGTCCTGATCTTGCTTTGGGGTTTTATTTTTTTTTTTGGCTTCGTGTGGCTGTTGTAATCAATGGGTTGATTTGGCATGATACAAAAAAGTTCAAGATGGGAAGAGAGCACGCGTCATATAGAGGGAAGCTCACTTATTCCAATTACATGCGTATAATCTTCATTGTGAACTGAGATCACGCAGTAACCATCGCAAAGGGGTATTCGTTTGTTTATTTGTTCGTTTGTAGAGCTATTCTCATAGCAAGCTTTCTTTGCCCATCCCCCTTGTCCTTCCAGACGCCCTAAACTCCTCTCCTTTCTGTTTCCCCCCAAATTAAAAGGGGGGATGCGGGTTTTCAGATGGGCTCGGCCCAGCCCAGAGAAGAGAAAACAAAATTGCAAATACAGCTTCATCCGAGTCTGGTCCTCGAATGGTGGAAACCAGCAGAGTTGGAAATTGATCAAGCGCGCCGATAGATTACTTCTCCGCCTCCACAGTCTGCTGCTCCTCCTCGACCTTGGTCCTCTTCGTTTCCAGCTCGGTAGACTCGTCGTCGGCCTTGCGCTTACCATTGCCGTTGGCGGCTTCGGCGTCATCCACCTTGGCCTTCTTCTTGCGCACGAGGCCCGTCAGGTCCACGGCGTTCTTCGTGGCCTCTTCGACGCGCGCCTGCACGTCGGCAGCAGATTGGCCAAAGGCGGCGCCGAGGATGCCGCCCAGGGGGTTGGCGCCATCGCCGAGGAGGTCGCTTGCGCTGAGGGGGTCCTTGCGAAGGTCGACGAGCTGCGAAGTGTTAGTGAGGGCAGAGATGGAGAGGCAGAGTGATATAAGAATCGAGAAATTTAAGGTCACGTTCGCCAGGTCACATACCCTTTGCTCCAAGTCTACTATGACTTCCTTCATCTCCTCGACAGCCTTGCGCGACAGCTCGTTGTCCTCTGGCGACGCTGAGCTAGCGATATCAACCTCAATTGCCTGCATCTTCAGCTTGAAGCTCTTGATGGCAAGCTCCATCTCCTTGATCGCCTCGTCGCGCAGGCCCTGGTCAATCTCTTCGCGCTTGGTGTTCTTGCCCTCGTCGTCGGCAGCGGTGACGGAGGCAAACTCGAGAGCGAGGGAGAGCTTGTAGTGCGCCTCGGCAATGATTTCGGACTCTTCGGGGTACAGCTCCATCTTGTAGTTCAGAGATGTGCGGCCATCCTCAATGGCATTGGGGTATCTGCGCACGAGGGCAAGTCAGCCGCGTCGCGTCTCGTTTTTTTTGGGGGGAGGACATCAAAATCTGCAAGGCATACCGCTCATTCTCAAGGGAGATTTCGGCAAGACAGTCGTGGGTCTCGGCGAGGCGCTCTTTGATGTGTCTGACGGCTGGAGAGTCTTCCTTGGCGGCTTCCTTGCCCTTGCCCTTGTCGCCGTCGCTTTGCGCTTCCTCCTCCTGCAGCTTCTCCAGCTGCTTGAGGTAGCAGACGCGAGCGAGGTCGAGAATCTCAAAGGCAGTGGCAAGGTCGTCGTCTTCTTCCTCGTCTTCGTCTCCCTCCTGGGCCTATTGGTTGAAACGATGGGTAATTAGACAGCGAACGCAAGCCTGGTCAAGCTGGCTGGCATATTACCCACCTCGTCTTCGTCAGACTCGTCAAAGTTCTCATCGCCCGTGAACTGGAAAAAGACCTTTTTTCCCTCGGGAATGTCGGCCTTGTCCTCGCTCTTCTTCTCCTTGCCCTCTCCAGATTGAGCAGCCTCGCCCTCCTGTGTTACCTGTTCCTCCTTGGCGGCCTTCTTCGACGAGGAGCCGTTCGCCTTCGTCTTCTTCTCGACGGGCGCAGAGCCGCCGAGGACGTCACTCTTGCTCTGGCCGACCTTGAACAAGCTGCGGCCGTAGTGGAAGAGGATCTCGGCGTTCTCGGGGGCCGTCTCGCCGTTGATTTCGGCTTGCAGGATGCTGGCTCGGGAGAAGATGTCGGCGGCGGCCTCGTACTTTTTCTGCGCGTAGAGCGCGGTGCCCTTTGCGCTCAGGTCGGCGAGGGTGACCTTTTTGGACTTGATGTCGTCGTCGACCTCGTCTTCGCCGGCTTCAGGAACTGGTACTGCTGCTGCTTCTTCTTCATCTTCTTCTTTATCTTTTTCTTCTCCATCTGCGTTTGCCTCTGCCTCTTCAGGAGCTGCGTCTTCAATGGTCTCTTCGGCAGCCGGCTTCTCCACAGCAGGCGCAGCCTCCCCCTCGAGTGGTCGCGTCTCGGCGATGGGTTCTGCCATTGCGAAGAGCTGCAGGCGACACGCGATTTGGTGATGAGTGTGTGCTGATGGCTGGGCAGAGGATGCTATAGAAAGGGCGAAGACGTGTGTCTTTCGTCCAATGGCAGATGGAGGAGCTCACCAGAGATGAAATTGATGATGCCGGGCTCGGGGAATTGAAATCAACACGAGGGAATGGAAAATGCAGAAGCAAAGGGAGAAGCAGCTCGTGAAGGCACAAACAGCTGATCTTTAGCAGCTCCGGAAGGCTTGCTGCAGCCGTGACGTGCGTCTGGGCTTTGGCGCGTCTGATTGGCTGAGAGGAGCCACTTGTGGGGCGGCAGTCAACACGTTGTGGCTGTGTGGGGCTTAGCTTATTTGATTATGTAACGTCATCAGCTGCGATTGACTTTTGCTTACCTACCCTACATTTCGAGAAAGACTACATGTGTCGAGATTACAATTTTGCCATTGCTCAGAGCTGGAACTTGTGGAATACAGACATATCCACTGTCTTGAGCACTCAAGTTCCGCCGAAAATGGTTGTGAGCTGCCGTCACGAAAGGCTCTCTCTGTCACTGAGTGTAGCGAATCAGGATAGTAGTCCAAGGCAACCAGCTAAAGATTCTGAAGCCATCTATAGCGCCGGCAGAATCAAGCCGATCAGCTTCACAGTCATCCTCAAGATTCAGGTTTAATGTCCGTTTAGCTCTGCGCCACCTCGGCTTCCATTGGTGTTCTTTGGCACCAAATGCAATCGGTCATCATCAAGCTGGCAACCGGCTCCCATGGAAGAAACCAATCGTTCCATATAAGAATGCGTGAGGTCCGTCATCTCATCTATCGTAGATCTGAATGACCGCACCACATTAGAGTCCAAAAGTGGTGTGCAAATTCCTTACCACAAGGTAGTATCGAATCTTTATAATCATACCTAACAACTCGTAGTTTGAGGCAGCAACTCCCGAAAATGTCATCTAACGAGGTAACAGTACACTATCTCCTTGCCCTTCTTTCCTTGAGCAACTATACCTCCATTGCATCATCCGTCAGCCGAGCTTTGAAACTCATCCCTTCTACTGTACAGCAAGAACGTTACGGTCAAATGTGTTGGCTCGCCATCCCTGTCATCGACATTGAGCGGGCCGTGGCCTTTTACTCGCAGATCTTTCCCTGGGACATCAGCCCCAACGGCGTCCCTCACCAGCGACCCGGCGTCAAAGAGCTGTATTTCTTCAACGGCGGCGATACGTTGCATGGCGCATTTTACGTGATGGAGGATGGATTCCACGTCATCAACCACTCGATAGACTTTCAAGACGGCCTGTCCGTCCATCCGAGTTTCAACGTTAGGAACTGCAAAGAGACCCTTGAGCTGGTTGAAAAACTCGGCGGCAAAACGCAACTGTACGTTCCGATATTCGTGTCCCTACAGCATGGAGCAAGGAGGGTGACCGAGAAGAAAGAGGCTATTCCGATCTGACAGCTGTTTAGTCACAAATCTGACCTTGGCGGCAACATGGGCCATTATGCCCGCTTCATCGATACCGAGGACAACATGATTGGCATCTGGTCCAAAATCTGACCTGACCTAAAACAGCTGCAGTTCGTGCAAGCAGCATAGTGTCTACAGGTAGTGAAGTTGTTGCTATTATTACCTACACGTATATACCGCTGAGCAAGGTGACTTGTTTGATAAGACACAGCATGATATCGATTTCGCCATTTCGACTCATTCTGATTCGAGGCATATTAGTTTGATGTCGTTGTACTCTTGCGATTTTCCCGTGGCGGAATTTCTGAGCATCATGTTGGACAGTCTGCTCAATCGTGTTTCTTCTCCCATGACACCAGACCTGGGCATTTTAGGGCCAGCTGAAGCAGGGGCATTTGCGATGATTGGAGGCAGATCTCACGTCAACTTCGTCGACGGCCGCTCTTGTGGAATGAATTTTCCAGCCCTGGCATTGCATACCATGTTGCTCTTGAGGAGGTCATCCGTTTCACCGGTGCTTGAGGATGATGATGAAGCATCGGCTCTATCGTGATGGTTCTGTACAGGGAAAGTTTTGACGTTGCCGATTTTAGCATCGACTGTTCAAGTTATCATACGTGGTTGCTTAGTGCCCGTTATTATACACGGCTTAACACTAGTCACGCTGTATGATGCTTACACAAATCTGTCTATGCTCATGATCGCGGCTCTTGGCCACATGGTGTTGAAGTCAAGACCCTTCAATGACACACGTGCATGTACGGAGCAGCTCACAGATAGTGTGCATGCCCCCTGCTGACAAAACAACAGGACATCTAGTTGTATTGCGTTTGATAGTGACGGGATCAAAGACTCATGCTCATTGGTTACCCGTTGAGCCCTGGCACCTCTCGGAGATATTTCGTGCAATCAGATCCTAGTCTGTCTATGTCGAAGCAACGCCGGTTGCCCATTCGTGGAATTACATGCTCACCCTTTGGCGGTGCTTTTGTTCGCCAAAACTTTCCAGAGATAACAAAGCACGTTTGCTACCAACAGGCTCAGCAAAAGCTGATTCTGACTGGATGCTACTGAGACACTTTCGAGTTGTTGTTGAGAATGGGTGAAACGCGGCATTACTTTGACTGATAGCAACTTACTACATGCAGATGGTATGTCTAGTTAGAAAGTGGGCAATAGTACGACGCTGCGTATTCTCTCAACGATCCTTCGCTCGGTCACTGGATCGATACCGGGGCGTTTTCTTCTATTCGGCGGTAAAGAGCCCTCCGCGGGGGTCAAGAACTTGAAACTCCGTGATAGCGTATAGCTATACGCTGGCGTGATGACCTAACCAACAACCGTCTTACTCTTTCTCCTTGCCGGGGGGAGACAGGAGGTTAAACCAAGCATCATTCGGGCAAAGACCATCCGCGTGCTCCGTTTCCCCCACAAGATCGGGAGCCGTTTCGGTCTTACTCATGCTAGTCGGGCTGCGGGGGTTTAGGGAGCTGCAAGGGAAAATGACTGGAGAGTGGTTTATCTCGAGACGAAATAAGAAGCTGTCCCCGCTGGAAGGATCAACTAGGTAGGTTTCTGCGACCTAGGAGTGCTGGTGTATAACAGAGCATCGGCTCCGAGAGATGAGACGTACGGATATGTACTTGAAGAGACTGAAGTTGCGTAGCCTGCTGACGATACGACAATCTGGCTTTCTGGGGACTGCTTGACAAGAGAGTTGGAGGAGGCCGGTGGGAGAATTACTACCTATCTACCAAAGTAGGTACTATATGTCATAAGATACGATACCAGCACCCCTATCAAAGACTATGGCGACATGACCTCGGCGTCTCTTGTGAATGCCCATTTGTCTCTCAGATTGGCAGAGTTGGCCGTGAAAGCAAAGACCAACGACAGGAGGCAACGGGGCTGGTTCCGGTACAAGTAAGGTATGTAAAATTCATTTGCCAGACAGAGACTAAAGATCAACCATCAATGCGCGCTAGCACTGTCTTTGGAGAAGAAATTGAGGTGCCCAGCTTCCAGGCCAGAAAGAGAGGCCCAGCCCGGCATGTCTTTTTCCGCTGCTAGTTGTGATAGGAAGGATTACGATTCTCCTGATGGAGCGCGAGCGGTTGCCCGCAAGGGGGGGCGCCAAACTGCGGGAAGAGAGAGTTTCTCTTGTTAGTCAGAGACGCCGTGCGGACTTCTTCCGTCAAGGTCCGGGCCTGGAGTAACAGCTCTCGAACAACAGATTGAAGAAGCAGAGTGAGCCAAAGGGGGGATCAAGAGCAGAGTGCCTACATGTCAAGTATGAGGAGTTGGTAGTAGTAGTCAAAGACCAGCGAGGCCTGATCATCACCATAGTAGAAGCATGTACATCAAGAAAGTGACCTGGAGCTCCTGTTCCTTCAGTCCAGAGCCCCTTCCCTTCAACTCATCGTTCCAAAAACCCCGGACAAGCCCCGGAGTTGTACTGCCCTGGTCCAGAGTACGCATCGCCGCCCGTCCAAATCTGACTCCAGACAGCGAGTGCGTATGACATTTTGAACACTCAAAGAGGCAGTTCCGTGTATCGTGTACTTTGGAGATGCAGAGTCCAACCTGGAAGGAAGGATTGATCATCGCCTGCTCTCATTGGGGGGTTAATCGTGCGTCGGCAGCAGTGCGGGGCGTCGGCTCGTGATTGGCGGAGAATTGTCGCTGCTCAATATGGCCGGCAAATAGGGAGAATTTGGAGCTGCAGAGGCCCTGCTGGAGGGGTGGGGCCAAGCTCAATCGACAGCAGGGCTGACTGGCCGGCTCCAGTGGGCTGTAGGGGACGTGCTGGACTACTAGTACCACCTAGTAGGTGCACTGGAGGGCAGCTACAGGTGCTGTGGCCAGCGGCGCAACAGCGCTAAGCTTTCCATCAGCGAGCTCCAGCGGCTCCCGCGCTGGGGCTTTGCAGGCCTCCCCTGGGCCACCCCAGCAGCTGCCCGACAACCCCACGGCTGCTTGGATCAGCGGCAACCGAAAGCTGGAGCCTGGTGTACTGTACCTCTGCCAACGCCCGCCGCCCGCTGCGCGCGCACGTACCAGCTACCTGTCCCCCCGCCAGACCAGCCAGCATCGCAGCTTGAAACCGAAGCCTCCACTGCGCTGCTGCACTGGACATGATCCTCCCGATACAAGTTTGCGCGCACTCGCAGCCGTCCAGCTTTTGGCCGTGTCGCGCATTGGCTGCCAGCCTCGCTCGCCATCCCGCCGCTGCCTTGCGAGTTACGAGCTGCCTCTGCCTCTGCCTCTGCCGCCTCTGCTTCTACTGCTGCTGCTGCTGCTGCTGCCGAATCTATTCGCGCGCATCTCCTCTCGCGGCGCCAAGCACCGCCAAGCGCACACCCTCAAGGCTACTAACCTCTGGGCCGCACCTTGTTCACCTTTTCAGATCGGCTCCTCCCTCTCCATCACCAGAGCCGACAGAAGCAAGCCTCACCTTCGTCGCCGTCTTTTCGCTCTGGGCCTTGCGCCACCTTTTCGCCCTCACCTACCTACTCACGATCGTCTTGGGTGTTGGGGTGCTCGGGAGAAGGGAGTGGCCATCTCGACTCAGGCATCTAAGGCCCGACGGTTGGGAATCTAGTCTGGCCCGAGCAAGAGCCGCCGCGGAAAAAGCAGAAAAGAGAGAAGGGGAGAGAGAGAGGCAGAAAGAGAAGAGGAGGAGGAGGAAAAAAAGGCAAAGACTGCCAACGTCGTCTGGAAGGGAACATGGTCCTGATCTGCTCTCGCCTTCAGTCTCGCGCCACCCTCCGTTGAGCCAAGATTCTGGATTGCTGGAACCGATTAGCATCACACCCAACCGATAGACGTCCATCGCCGCCTCGCATCTGCTTTTGGCCCTGCAAATCCCTCCACCAACAAACGACGAGGCCATACGATTTCGGGCCTCGCTTCTGACCTATAGGATCGATTAATCTAACGCCTCCGCTTTGCGTAGAAGCTTCGGTCAAGCAGGTGCCGGGACCTGCGTTGCCTTTCGGGCGAGCGACAAAGAAACGAAGGAAGCCCCTTGCCACTCTCGGCGCTTGTTCGCTAACAAAAGACATTCCTACGGCGTCCTCTTAAGGGCAGCGGGTTGCCGTTTGTGTCGCCGGCGGTAAAGCAGTATCCTGGCAGACTGGCCCTCTTGTCGCGCCGCTAACCTCTGTGTCGTGGCGTCTTCTAGAGTACAGTAGACTCGACAAACGTCTCGCTTCATCGACTGTATCTTGATTCCTCGTTGTCGAGACGATTCGGAAGTCATCCGGCGCCTCTGCCACTAACGGGCTGACGGGGAGCGACAGGAGCCGGAGAGTGCATAGACCGTCGTCTGTCGATAGTCCAGGCCGCCGCTCTGCATTGACTTGCGTCCCCTCCCTCCTCACTGCTACCTGCCCTAACCGGGCCTTCTCCACGGGGGGCTATACTTTGGGCTCGAGTTGTAGTAGCTGCGACGACATCTCTGCGAGTAGATCGCCGGGTACCTTATCTGACTCGGTTTTACCCGGTCTCGCGAAGTCGAGCTCGTCCTGCCACCGAGTCATAGCTGGAGTACAGTAGGAGGCCAACACGCCACCTCCGGAGCTGATCAGGATCCTTTCGCCTATCGCTGGCGCACCGGAGCCGCAAATTGTCGTATTCGAAGCGTTTGGGTCATCAATTTTCCGATTCCCCCTTGGCATGCAGCGCCGAGCTGGTGGAGGTGGTTACGAATCACAGAGCCAGCATTGTGTGTACCCAAGGGACGAGTCGCCTTTTTGCCGGAGCGACAGCCTGAACGATCAGTCATCTTCGGCCTTTTGAGCAAAAGTGTGTGGCCCGAGGGCAGTCTCATCTGAATCACTAATACGATGGCTGCTGTTCAGCAGCTGCTGGCGAGCCCGTCGCCCACTCCCGCACCTATATCGTCACAGCACATCAACAACGGTTCGGCCGCCGCCAACATGGAGGAGCCTGGCACCGCCGACCATGACCCGGTCGTGATTGACAGCGGGCTGATGAAGGGCGCGCCACAGCCGGGAGACTCTCGAATAGTGGTCATTGTCTACGGGCAGGGACAGGAGCATGTTGTATCCGTATTCGCCGAAGTACTGGGCAAGCCGGTTAAAATAAAGCGACACTTCAGAGACGTCGACCACGACGACGAGGGATTCGTGATTGGCCTTGCGCTCGACGAGGCCCAGCGGGACGTGGAGGACAGAGACCAACAGCTGCTCGTAGCCATCAATGCTCACTGCGTCGACCTAGGCATGCCTCCGGACCTGCACCTCTCCGCTCATTGCGACTATGAGTTCCTCTACACCGAAACCCCCTTCTTCAGGCGCGACCTCGCTCGATTCATCTCATTCACGCTGGGCCAGATCAGCCCGCACAGCCAGCTGATGGCCAAGCCAAGGACCTTTTTCATCTCCACCACGTTTCCCGACGTCCGGGCGGCTCTTCCGAACCTGGACATTCTCACCGTCGGAGCGGATGCGGTCGAGATCCGCGTCGACCTCCTCCGCGAACCCCGGGCCGACGGCACCTTTTCCGACATTCCGAGTCTGAGCTACGTCGGGCAGCAGGTGATGCTGCTGCGCCAGAGGACGGAGCTGCCCATCATCTTCACCACCAGATGCACGCAAGAGAATGGAAGATTTCCCATGGACAAGCCCGACTTGTACTATGAATATCTGTACCGCGCGATCCAGTGGGGGGTCGAATACATCGACGTCGAGCTGTGGCTGCCGGAACGCATTCGAAAGAAGCTATACGAGAAGAGAGGCAACTCGCGCATCATGTCCGCCTTTCACGACTTTTCGGGGACTTTCAAGTGGCCGTCACAGTACGCCGAAGACGTGTTTGCCAGGTCGAAGCAGTATGCCGACATTGTCAAGATGATTGCCATCATCAACGACCACAACGAGAACTTTGAGCTCGAGTACTTCCGCTCAAAGATACGGGCCCAGTACCCCGATGGGCCACCGCTGTCGGCCGTCAACATGGGCGAGATTGGCCAATTCTCGAGAACGCTCAACACGGTCTTTTCGCCCATCACCCATCCTCTCTTGCCCATCATTGCTGCTCCCGGCCAGATGAGCACGGCCGAGATCAACGCCGCTCTGGCACTCCTCGGCCAGCTCCCCAAGAAGTACTTTTACGGCATCAGCAGCGCCGCTGCTCGGACCATCGCGCCGCGGGCTCCCTTTTACGAAAAGTGCTTCAACGAGCTAGGCCTGCCGCATCAGTTTGCCGTCGTGGAGCGCCAGCACAACAACCCGGCGGGCATCCAAGCGTGGTGCAACCAGAAAGACTTTGGAGGCGCCTACCTCGACCCGGGCCTGTCCTACCAGACCATCATGAAGCACAACCCGTGGTTCTCGACGCTGCGAAACGGCCAGGGCCCGACACTGTCCGAGGCCGCTCAGGGAATCGGCATCATTGACACCATCGTTGTCAAGTCCGCATCGTCGTCATCGGCATCAGGCTCAGGAGGATCGACGTCGACGCCGCCATCGCAGTACGCCAGCGGCACTCTGCCACCGGGAGGCCAGCCGGGCCTTGCCCCCAACACATCGCTCATCTTTGACAATGCGAGCTGGAGGGGCATCTTGTCCACACTGACCCGTGACTTGGCACCCTCTGCGTACTTTGGCCGAACCGCGGTTGTGCTGGCGTTGACTGCCGACGACGCCGCGCCTGTCTTCTTCGCATTGAAGGCGCTCAAGATTGCAAAGATATACACTGTCGGCTTCAGGACACCGTCTGGGCTGGCCCGCAACGCGCCGCCCATTGAGCAGTTTATCAGCATGGAGAGTCTTCAGCGCGCGCGATCCGTGGCGGACAACCGCGCGCCTTTTGTGATTATCTCAGCCCTCGGCCGGGGCAAGAGCAACATTGTCGGCATGCTGCTGCGAGTCTTTGGAGAGGCCGGCCCGCCGGGGTCGTCAAACTCGAGGAAGGTCTTTTTGAACCTGGCCGAGGCGGCCTCGCAGCAAAAGAACGACCCAGTCGCGGTGGCCGAGCAGAGCGGGTTCACCGCATACGACGCTGCGGACGTGGCGGCTTTTACGACGGTCGAGAGCCTACGGTTGCTGGTCGGCCAAAACGTGCCGTACAGCTTCGTGCGGCTGGCCAGCGGCAATTTATTCTGAGCACATCTCTAGTCTATTTTTGTTTCGAAAGGATTCGGCTGATATAATAATACCCACTGCGAGCTGCTGGCCCGGACTCTTTGTTTTGTCGCTCGATTGAGGATGGCGAGAGAGGGGGAGGAATCCTTTGCTTCTTCTCCTTCTACTTCTTGCGGGCTATCGAGCTGCCCTTTTCGACCTGTTTGGAGAACCCGACTATGGATACGCTTCGGTTCTTGTCTGGTGAATCCGCATCTGTGGCGTTGCAAGCGAGGGCAACACAGAAGGCATGCTATTTCTTTTCTTCATTGTTCTATGCATCTGGCGCAATTTTCGTGGGGTTGTTTGGATTTGCTGTACGGTATTCCGAGGAGTGACATGTGGAATATACGATGTATATAGGTAGGTAGGCATTTTGCATGGGGGATGGAGGAGACAATCGAGTGCTAGGCTGCGACTTTTTGCTTAGAAAATGTCATTTTCCACCTACATACGGACGGAGCATGGAGAGGATTTGAGGGGGGGAAAGAGGGAGCCCTGGAGACTTGGGTCCGGATCGAAAATACTACCTTACACAACTGCATACTGCATACTACTACATACAATGAGCCATCATGGCCGTGAGCCGTTCGACGTGAGGCGACGCAAAGCAGCGGTACCATGTACGGGAGGATTGCTTGTATTGGACTCGCTGGTCTCGTATTCTACGGAGCCTAGAGGCACGGATTTCTGTACCAGCACTCGTCCGGATAGACGTCCGTACGGTGAACAGATCCTATGGGTACTTTGCAAGGCAGGGCCATGCTTTCCCTCGGCCTGGACTATCGGCACATGGACTTGTTTTCTCTTTTCTCCGACAGTAGGTAGGTACTCAGAAGCGTATTACGGACCCTTTTCGGTGGTGGTGCGCGATTCCGTCCCCTCCCCTCCCCTACCTACTTACTTACACTGCATACCATACCTTACACACCCTTGTTCCTGTCGTTTGCGCACCAGGAAAATGATAGGCCGAACGGGGTTTTCGGGTCAGCTTACCTTGCCCCCCCCCCCCCCCAAGCCGGGTTTTGCATTGCAGTCGGGCGGCAAGATTACATTGCTATTGGGGACGAGTTAGAAGGAAAGGAATGGAAGGGGAGGGAACGGATTTGATAGGTAGGACGATGGGGAGGTAGGTGAGGCATGAGAGGGTTGTGAGGGGGCGTTTGCTTGTTGTTGTAGGTATGTATGTATGTATGTCTGTATGTATGTATGTATGTATGTATGTATGTATGTATGTATGTATGGTATGACGGACTCTATAGAGGAGCTGTATGGAAGCGTTGTATGAAATACTGCTGGGTTATTTTCTGTGCGTGTACGAATAGTACCTAGCAATTCAATGTATAAGAAGGCATTCTATATGTGAGTTTGGGAGTGTAGAGCAGGACATCTATGGCTAATGGGAGCAATTTCTGATGACGGATGGGTAGGTACATAGGGTAGGGATTTTGGAATCACTCTTGGTCCCGATTGTCCGTGTACATACGAGTACTATTTCTATAGCCTGGTCCGAAAATTCATAGGGCTGTGGACGGAGACTTATAGGACTTTTGTCGATCCAACGCCGTTTATAGGGCGTCTTTTTCGCCGATGCGGGCCATGAACCGCGATGTTTTCTTCTTCTTCTTCTGTTTCTTCATTCTCCCTTTCTTTCTTTCTAATGGTAAGTGGGCGGAAGAAAGGGGCTTGTATCAAGGGGAGAGATTTCATGCGGGTTTTAATCACTGCGATGGGTTACACTACCGAAGTACGACCTCCATTCCCCTTCCAAGTTTCTATATGCGCGTCCGTCATAAAAGAACTGCAACCAAATATCGACTCAACATAGGTACACCTCATGCAAAAGATGAGGAGGAATAACTATGGTAGGTGCATCCGCATCTGTCCGTCATTGACGTTGTAAATGGAAAAGCACGAGATAATGTGAGAAAAAGGAGAAAGGCATGAAGAAAAAAATAGAGAAAGAAAGTGCCGATGACCTGCTATTTAGTGGTGGGATGTTCGGATCTGCCTTGTAGTAGGTATGAAGGATACCTTAGGACTACCTAGTACTAAGTACGCATGTGAATGTGCCGGCCGATTAACCTTTTACGCTGTCCCCGGAATTTTTAACAAGATTTGTTTTGTTGTTGGCGGGAGGGAAGGGCTTGGGCTGACAGGGGGAGGAGGAGGGGGGAATGCCTTGCTGTATTCGCATGTACAGTAGGCGGCGATTCAGGGGTCCTGGTGTTCTTTGTCTTTCACGTTGTCTGCGCTGGACAGGCAAGACGGGTTGTCGCCTGGAGAGAAGACAACAACAAGGGCCATTAGGTAGATGCTGGACTTGACTTTTGTCTCTTACATGCCTACCGCTCGGCGGGCTAAATACCTACTTCACAGTATGTTCCTTGCCTACTAGGTATGTACAGTACCTACATGTAGGTAGTATGGGCTTCAGCTCTTTCGAAGGATCCTCAACCATGGCACAACCTTAAAGAGATCAGCATCTTGGTAAGGCACATGTACGAGTATTAGATAGCCCTGGTTGCCAACTAAGGAGCGAAACGTGCAATCGACCCAATCAGTACATGTGCTTCCAAAAATACCCATGTATGACAAAGCTCAGGGGCACTTACACCTAAGGCTTGGAAAGAGAGAAGAGAGCGCCTAAGCGATCATCTGGAAGATCTCGCTTGCGCGACATCGTGGCATGATGTGAAAGAGCGCAAAGGGCGGTCCGAGGATGCGATGACGAGTAAGTCTGCATGCCAATGCATCATGGCCCAATCCCGGGCTCTTCAGCTCAGGGCTGGGGGGTCCCTTATGCCTCGCTTCGCATGATAATGGGACTTGTCCTGTATGTATGTTGATGGAGTTGAGTCGCGTTTGCAAATCCCTTGTGAGAAAGAAGCACAGAGAACAATGGATGGAAGAAATGGAACAGGAGGGGGTGTTTGAGCTGTTGCTTCGTATCGCCGAGAAATGGACTGCAGGTGCAGGGCGAGCGGGTGTCGCTCATTTTAGGGCTGGCGTATGTTTTCCCGTCTTGATTCTGTTTTATCGTACTGAGGTGGTTTGTTGAGTCAAATTGCCTGTTGTGAGTTGTGAGACAAGCGAGGCTGCGCGATCGATGTGCAATTCGTCCATCGTGTGCGTGCTTGGTTGGAGTGTGCACCGTCTGACCTCGTCAGAGCGTGGGGGTGAAACGGAGTATCAGCTCAGGCTTGCGGTTGTCTCGTCTATTTCTGTCCGACTCTTGTGCCGACGCAATAGTACTATATTCGCAAGCTGTGATAGTACTAGTATAATAAAACTTGCAACTTGTGAGGCGCGGTGGCTAGTCATGGCAGTCGGCCGCGCTGGCGTTCAGACTGCGGAACAGGCGACCCCTGAAGAGATATTGAACCAGGCAAGCGACACTCGCGAGGAGCCCTTTTTTGCCGGGACTCTCGTGGGCTAATGGTACATACATGGCGGTTGAGCCCGGGTTTAGAGACTACTAGTACTATGCTCAACGGGGCATCGAGGCGTTGCAGAAGATTGCTGTGCCGGGTTCAAGTGCTGTTCGCCGCGGCACGAACCCCGGCGACTCCCCACAAGGCGGCCATCGTGCGGGAAGGGTGGCATTTGGCTTCCCCTATGACTGGTACTGACATGTGTCTGTCAACCGTGGTTCTACTAACTAGGTAGTATGGCAGCCCGTGTCGGCAGAGAGAAGCGGGAAAGGCGTTGAGCAAGCAAGAGACAACTGACAACTCCTCCATCCGTTAGCGGGTTGACAACTCGTAGCATTCAATGGATGTAATGTACAGATTGCTCCCACTGACACACGCACATCCACACATGCACATTGACCACGGCGTCGGCTCTATGGCGGCACATCACCGCCACCGTGAGCTCGGCAGTTGGGGGCCAGTCATCTCAAAACGGCGCAGGACAGCATGGCAAGACGATTCCCTCGGCTTCAGTGCGGTTTCGCTGCTCGTCCGCCGGCTGCGCCCTGCAGCAACACGACCAACACCCCGATGTGGTTCGTCGCTTGCCTTGCGCGGTTGCGACTCTGGATTGGAGGGTCGCAGCAGCAGCACTTGACGGGCAACGAGCGGGAAGACGTGGAGAGAGAGAACGAGCCAACATGACACCCCCCCCCTGACCTGCAGCCCTCCCTCCCGCTTCTGGCTCTGGCCTCCCCTGACACGGCGATGCGGGATGGACGTGGTAAGCAAGCCACTGATTTGCGCCCAGCGAACCATTCAGGTTGCTTGTCTTTTTGGTCTCTTCTACTACTGCCGATTCGATGCGTGCGGTCCGATGTCGAGGGTGAGATGACGGCCATGGCGAGGGCGAGGATGATGATGCCTGTATACTTCCGCCCTATGCAGTCGGCATGTGCGGCTGTTTTGGGGCTGTTGAACCGCATCATCGTCCGTTGATGCCAAACTTGGAGCAGATACTGACAGATCCTGGACGGACATGGCATCGCGAACCGGCAAGAGTCGCCGGGCTGGTTTGAGCCCTGCGGCATGTGCATCGCGGGACGAGCACCCGAACGGATGCCTCTGTGCTGGGAGGCCGTTGGTTGGCTCTCGGTGTGTGATGCAGCGAGTCGTCTGGCTGTGACTGGCTAGTTGGGGGATGGGGGGCTTCTCACTGCATAAAGGGTGAGAGTATGTATGCTGAAAGGGCCGGGTGAGATGGATGCTGTGCATGATTTGACGCCCTCTATGTATGTTGTAGACCAGCCCGGACTCGGATTCGATGTGATGCTCTCAAAAGTACTTGTACCTGGTGATGCTGCTCCAAGTCTTGGTGTCTGTGATTGGACTGCGTGTGTCTGATGGCACCTGGATAGTCTGATGCCCTTCCGTGCAAAATGCTCCGAAGCGATTCTTCTCCATAGGTACTTGTCACGGTGATTAGATGGGAACATGAAGCGAAGCATGCAAAGAAACTGACAGGGATGCTCGAGTGGGGAGAAGCCGTGATCAGTGATGGATTTGATATTAGCAAGGGCGGCCGATTGGGAGCGAAGCTCCAGCGGTTCCAAACTGGTCGAGTAGGGCTACGAGGGCGCTAGACCGCTAGCAGCATCACGGCACAGGGGGTTGAGGGGGGTAATTGAGGCACTGGTGGACGTGTACCGGTACCGTATTGACGGCTGTAGGTAGGTAGTGTCCATAGGTATCACATCTGCCACGGGATGAGACAGGAACAACCTTGATCGGGCATTCAATGGACGCAAGAAGGTATTGTATGTAGTACTGAGGTGCGGCACAGCTTTGGTATGGCGCGGAGAAGCCCCGAGATGCTAAAAGATTTAATGCGACATTGGGTGAACTTGGACCTGCTGCTGGGAACTTGAACCGAATTCCGCGCAGCGCCAAAAGGGACGGAATGGATTGATGCTTGAGGTGTTCTATCCTGCATTTGGCATTTGTACCTCTACGGGCTGCGAAAGCGGAGCAGCGGTCCGTTGGCGATAGGCTGGAGGCGTGGCCTCTGACGGGGCTGTTCAGGCGGGCTGGCAGGACTTACTAGCGGGTTCAGAGGGCGGGGGTTCAGAGACCAGTGACGGCTGGCTGTCGCTGTCGCAAGTACCTGTACCTGACCCCGTACCTGTACCCGTCCCTGTCTGGTCCCTGTCCCCTGGGCCTGGGGCCTGTAAGGTTAGTGCAGTAGGCAGAAGGAACACTGGAGCTGGAGGTTGCCGACGGCTCAGGCAGGCCAGGCCAGACTCGATCAATCAATGGATCAATGCCACTAAAAGAGGTACAGTCCATACTTACAGCAGGCACTGCACTGCACTGCACTGCTCTGCTCTGGCGGGTGCATCGAGCCAGTGCAGCCCAGGCCTCACCTCACCTCCATCCATCTCTTCTATCCCGGGGTCCTCACGAGGCAGCAGCTCCGAGGCCTCGACAAGCTTCCATCTCCTCACGTCCGCGATCCCTCCGCCGCCGGCTGCTGGCCCACGACTCGGCTCCTTGTCTTCTATATTTGTCTCTCCCTCTCGGCGCCCGTCATCCTCCGCCAGCGCATCCTTCCAACGTCAAAAAGCCCAGCCAGCACTCGCACACACTCGGTGCGCCGGCCGCCGCAGCTCCTCGACCAGACCGAACCTCCAGACCTGCCAGCTGCTTGTCGTCCCGACGCGACAGACGCAGCGCCCAGCACGCAGACAATCCTCGACAGGGCCAGCTCCGGGCTTGAGCGAGCCGCCGGCATCTCGTGTCCCATAACCAGTGCACCAACACGGAATTGCTTGCGCTGCAGGCCGTCTCGCCCCCCCGGGCCCTTCGTTCGCCGCCTTCTGCCTCTGTCCGTCCCTCTCGCGCGCCTCCTCTGCAGCAGCTTCACCCGCTCGCTACGTCTGGCCTTCGCCTCAAGCCGCCTGCTGGTCCTATACCGTTGCCCCGTGCTGCTCTGCCCTCGACGGCTTAGGCGCCCTGCTGGCGGCGGCCGGCAACCCGCATTGCCTGCAGAGCGGCCTCTCGTTGCTCCTCGGAGCCATTCGGCAACCCCCAACCGGGCGCCCGCGCATCCTCGTCCGCCTCTCCCAAGATGAACGCTCCGCATCGCCCTCCGCAGCAGCCCATGGCCTTGCCGCCCCAGCGGCCGCAGGTTGGCATTGAGCGCCTGCCTGCTCGCAATGTCACCACCGAGCCGCGCGAGTCCATGAACTGCAAGTCGTGCCGCAAGCGAAAGGTGAGTTGTTGCGTTCCCCGGGCTGTCCTCTAGGCAGCTCTCGCTCTGCGCCAATCTCTGTAGCCCCCCCCCCCCCCCCCCCCCCCTCCATTGAAAGTGAGTCTTGCGCGCAGTTTCTGACATGGTTCTTCTCATTGTGGCTTCAGATCAAGTGTAATCGCCTGCGTCCTTCTTGCGAAGCATGTCTAGTGTTCCAATGCCCGTGTATATATGGTAAGCTCAAACGGTGCCCTGTGCCGCCTCGTACTCTCGGAGCGGGGAGCCGAGTGTCTCACACCTTATGCGAGACAACTTTCTTGTTGGAAAGCGCCGCCGTTGTACCGGGACTTAATTCGGACCAGAAATGCTCATACATTGGTCTCCTAGATGCTGTACCGAAGAAGCGCGGGCCAAAGACGGACGTCTTGGAGGCTCTCTTGAAGAGAGTGGATGGTTTGGAGGCCAAGCTCAAGGAGAAGAATGCCGAAGGCGAGCAGGCGGCTCCCTCAGCGGCGACACAGCAGCCGGCAGCAGCTGAACCATCCACAAAGAGGCAGTCGGACGAGCGAGACGTTGCGGAACCCGTCGCCAAGCGGAGAGCCACCGAGGACAAGACGCCCAACGTCACAGAGCTGCCGCTGTACTCCCCAAAGACGTCGTCGACAGCTGGGTTGGTTGCTCCGTTGCCGTTGTGCTTGGTCAATGCTAATCTGGGCCATCAGGGATCCCGCCACCCCCTCTATCCAGACCGACGCTCTTCTTGATACCTACTTTACGCGCTTCCACAACAAGCCCTTTCACATCTTTGACGAGTCGGTGATACGGAAGCGCATCCAGCTCAACCAACTCCCCCCCTTCCTCTTCGACGCCATTGCCGCAGTCGCCGCCAGGTATGTCTCCAGCATGGTAGTGCCAATCGTGTACATCTCATCTTACTCTTATGTAGGCACACACCGCATCCTCGCGGTTTCCGGGCCGCCGTCAAGCTGGGCGACGAATATGCCTCGCGAGCCAGGAGTGCCATTGACATCGATGAGCCGTCCATTGACAATCTTCAGGCCATTGTGTTACTGGCAATTGCATATACTGCCTCGGGAAAGGGGAGGAAGGCCTTTATGTTACTGAGTACGTCCAGCGGGAGGCCCAGTCTTTCAATGTGAGACAGACATAGCTAACATTGTGGGCCTAGGCAACGCCATTGGCATGATCATGGCGCTGGAACTGCATCGCGAGATGGATCAGCAAGCACAGGTGACGCCGATGGAACGCGAAACACGGAGACAGCTCTTTTGGTCGTGCTATTTGCTGGACCGCTTCTCTGCCTCCGGCTCCAAGCGCCCCTCCCTCATCGGCGACGATTCCATTGCTTTGCGGCTCCCGTCATGGTCTCCAGCCGTTTCTGGCCTTCCCGTGGACGGCGACTTCTTCCTCTGCGGCTCTAACCTGCAGTACTTTCAGGGCAGCGGCAAGAAGTCCCAGGGCAGCTCCGGCATGCTCATCGACATCACGCGCATCCTCGGCGTGACGAACCGCTATCTGGCGGCCGGGGGCGTCAAGGGCGACTCGCACTTCCCCTGGCACTCGCTGTCAAATCTGTCCAAGATCAGGCAGGATCTTGACGTGTGGGCGTCGGGCACGGATGGCGTCTTTGCGTCAATGGATGTGCTCTTTGGCCAGCCGGACTCGACGGTCCTTGTCCTGTGCAAGCTCATCTACCACCTCATCCACTGCTTGATTTACCGTCCGTTCCTCCCTATCAGCCTAGCTGAGCTGGCAGGAAACGGACAGCACCAGTCGTGGCAGATTGAGGCCACCAACATGTGCTTCTTCCATGCGAATGCCATTACGGAGCTCGCCGAGGTCGGCAGGCAGATGCAGACCATTGAGTGGCCGTCGTTTGTCGGCTACTGCATCTGCACCGCCGGCACCGTCCACATCCACGGCGCTCACTACGGCAAGCAGGGCGCCAGCGGCGAGATCAGCGTCTTCAGCTCGTCTTCGGACTTCTTGTCCCGCGAAATGCAGCTGTTGAGCGACCTGCGGTTCACCTGGGCCATTGTGCAGCACCAACGAGATATGCTCCAGCGACTCTACGAGGCTCACAGAGAGCTGGTCAAGGCCATCACCGGAAGCGCAATGCGATACACGCCCGGCTTCCAGCTCGAGGACTTTTTCGATCGATATTCCAACATTGGAGGGCCCGGGGGACCGACGTTCCACTTTGATACCGCCAACCTCAGCCTGGCCGATGAACTGGTCGACTACTCCAACGAGCCGACCCCCCTGTCCGATATACAGTCTCCTTGGCCCACGGAGAACAGGCCGAACCCCAAGATGAAGAAGCCTTCCCAGTCTTCCCTTCAGGGCATACCTCTGCCTCTCACGCCCACGATGACGGTCACGAGCTATCCCCGCCAGTCCGTACCCATGCAGCCTGGGCTGATGCCGGCCCCGTCGACGCCTGGGGTGGGCGCCCTGGGCGAGATGATGCCGGCTCACATGGATGCCCAGCGGCAACAGCAGCACCACCTGAGTGCCATGCGCAGCACCGTCGACGTCACCTCGGCCGCCCACCCTGCCATGGCTGGCTTCGGCCTCGGGCATCCAGCGCACGCCGGTGCAGGAAACATGGCCTCCATGGCCGGCATGGCATTCAGCCCCGCGTTCCACTACAACCTCGGGCCATCTCACGCGACAGGCGGTGTGCCTCAGCAGCAGGTCATCAACGACGCCAGCGGAGGCTTCGACGCCATGTTCGGAACGATTTCGGCCAGCGCATACGGCAGCCCGCCCACCTGGCAACCAGGGGTCAGCCAGGCAACGCCGGGAGCCACGGCTCCCAGCCCCAGCACCAAGAGCAACACGGGCAGCACGGGGACGACGGGCGAGGAGAAGGATCCGTTCATGAGCCTTTTGGAGCAGCTTGCCAACGATGAGCAGCGGCAGAGCAGCGGATTGAAGAGCGAGCTCGATTTCTTTCTGACGGGTGGTAGCGCGCCATGAGGGATAGCTATTCCTCTAGGTTCCTCTGTTTTGACAAATTATGGAGGAGGATATATATATATATATATATATATATATATATATATATATATATGGACGAGCGGGCAGTCACCTGTGCCGGACATGGAAAATCGTATTGAAAAGGAGCAGCGGTAATGGCAGGGAGCAGACATGTATGCTGACAGAATCTCACAAATGGGCTTGTATGTATCGACGGAGGACGTGTATAAGAGGGCCATGTAGGCTATGCATGTATGATATGACGAAACGAAGCGGGCCTTGCTCCTGTTTTCTGCCTGACTTGGGGGGTCTTGAAAGCGGCAGATGTGGCCTAGATACCCTTTCTTTTGAAAACTGAGAGTCTTTTAATGCAATGAATGATGAAGCAAATAGTCAAATCTAAAACTCTTGACCTAGTATATCTCGTACATCAAAGGACCCTGTATATAATCCCACATGATGACACAAATGTGCATGATCCAATCACTCCTCGACCTCCTGCAACGTCCGCTCCTCTCCCTCCCCAGGCGCCGTCCACCCAGCCGCAGCCTGCACAAGAATAACAACCACCCCCAAGCACGCCGCGGCCCTCCACACGCTCCCAATGGCATCTGCGTACCCCTCCACCGCAATCTGCCTCTCCCTGGTTCCCAAGAAGCCCTCCTTCCAGACGAGCTGCGGCGAGCCAAGCAGCTCATTCATCAGCTGTTCCCTCTCGGGACTCAGCAGTTCACCGTTGTTGTCGTGGTGGTGGTGGTGGTGGCCGTCGAGGGAAAGGAAGCCGCGTAGGAGACGCGCGCGGAGGACGCGGAAGAAGATGCCGCCGCCGAGGGAGGTGCCGAAGCTGCCGCCGAAGCCGCGGAAGGTGGCGAGGAGGCTGGTGGTTACGTAGGATGTGGAGGGGTGAGAGAGGTGGAGGATGTGGACGAGGGCGTAGTTTAGGGATATTCCTGTGATGATGCCGTTGAGGCATATGGTTGCTACGAAGGCGGTGAATGGTGTGCTGGGAGACGATGATGATGATGTTGATGATGATGAGGAGGAGGAGGAGGAGGAGGAGGAGGAGGAGAGGGAGGGAAAGGAGGAGGGGGAGATGGGGATGGAGATGGGATGGGTGAGGAGTGATAGGGCGAGGACGGTGAGTGTAAAGGCAAGCAAGGAGAGGAGCTGCGCGAAATAGTACGATCCCTGGCGTCGGATATGTAGCCATCCGATGGCGAGGCCGCCGATGGAGAAGCCAACGTTGGTGGCGATGAGGAGGGAGCCGGCTTTTCCCGGGGAGGCAGCGCGGAGGGAGAGCATGAGGATGGGCGTGTAAAAGAGGATGGCCCAGCGGGCGGTCATGAGGCCCAGCTGGGCGAGGCAGGAGAGCAGGACGGGGCGGGAGGAGAGGACGGAGAGGGGGATGATGGGGTCCGGGGCGAGGCGGAACTCGGTGATGGTGAAGAGGAGGAGGGTGAGGAGGGAGGTGAGGAGGGGGAGGGGATGGATTTCGGCGGAGAGGGAGTGGAGGAAGAGGACTATGGTGAGGGTCTTTTTGGTGATGTGGATGTTAGCGAGCTTTGGAAAAAAGATGGGATGTGCAAGGGGGGGTTAAAGGAAGATGATATGCTTACAAGGAGAAAAGCGCCGAGGTAGTCTATGCTGGCGAGTCTTTGTCTTAGAGAAGCTGGTTTGCCGGTTTGTTCTGATGGGGGCAGCGACATGGACGTCGGGAGGCTGAGATGGAGCCCGATGCCTGCGAGGAGGACTATCGGCGACGGGAACCAGAAGAGCGGCCTCTGCAGGCAGACGTCAACTTGATCAGCCAAAAAAAGCCCGGTATGTTAAAAAAGCGAGAACAAGGCAACATTTACTCACCCATCCGACAACCGGCTCCAAAACACCAAACACCGCCGCCCCGACCGAAACCCCCATCGTAAACGCCGCGTTTACAAACCCAATCACGACGCCCCTGGTCCTGGGCCCCGTGAGCTCAATCACAAACACCACCGCCATGACGACTATCCCCGCGCCGCCGACGCCCATGACGATTCTTGCGGCGAGGAAGGCCGCGTAGGAAGATGCCTGGGAGGCGGCGAGGCTGCCGAGGGCAAAGAGCAAGGCGGAGGGCAGGACGATGGAGCGCGGGGAGAGGACGGATGCGAGGCGGCCGATGAGGGGGAGGAGGGAGGACATTGTGATGAGGTAGCTTGTTGTGAGGGACTGGGCTGATGTAGGGGCGTGGAGGGAGGATGAGAGGGGGCCTTGGATCATGGTGAGGCCGGACATGTTTGTTGCTTTTTTTTGGGGGCGTATGTTAGTCAACGTCTGTACATGTATAGTATTGTGCTAATAGGTGAAGGTGAAGATTTGAGATGAAAAGGATCATGACGGGGGGTTTGTTGTTGTTGCGTACAGTGGATGAAGATGAGCACGAATAAGCTCGCGCCGACGACGAGCCCCCGAGCGAAGCCGACGGTGTGATTCGGTCCATCGGCCGGCTTGGGAGAGAGGACTTCCGGGGTTTCTCGTTCTCTTCCGTGCGTGATGGTGTCGGATGGGCCGTCGGGGTGAGACTCGTGGCCGGCGAGCAGCGCCGTGTGCTCCGGCGATTTGGCCATGGCCGCTGACCGACTGCCCCCTTTTTTCTCACTTTTCTTTCGGATTTATCCGGTACAGCTATGAGTTTATAATTAAGTGATGAGTGATGAAATGGAAGGTCTTTAGGGAGCTGTGAGAATGATGTGTCTGGTGTTTGTTTGTTGTGTTGATGACGTGATTGAGTCGGGTTGAGATAATAGGAGGCAAAATGTCTCGGTCAGAAGTGGATATTGCGGGGAGATTGACAGCCGTCATGTTCAGGGTTTGGATTTATATAGGTTGCGACATCAGTTTATACAGGATAACGGTGGAGACGGAGATTGCTGTGCCGTTATCCTGAGCTTCATCTAGAATTGAACACATTCAGTGGCTCTTGTGGTTGGCTGGGTAGGTATTGTTGGTTGTTGACTTTTGGGAACGGGCGGGTGTCATTGTTTGCGAGCCGATTGGGGGTAGTGTTGTGTTGGACATTTCAGCTGGGCTTCAGGGTGAACAGAGCTACATGTACGTTAGCACATGTAAAACGGGATGTATGTAGATAGATGCGATGGATAACAATGATTTGTTCATCAGTTGAGAAATCACATACCCCTTCGTGGCTGTTACATCTCATCGTCTCTTCGGTCGCTTGCATCCGTTCACATCGTTCATCACTTGCTCGCTTTACATATAGGCATGCGGCATTCCTGGGGGGTCGGGACCTTGCAGACTGCATGCAGCTGCAGATGGATGTAAATGAGGGCTACACACCAGGTTCTCGGAATGGCTGCTGCTGCTCGCATGAGCCTTCTCGGCATGTGCAACTGAAACTGGAAGTCTCACTACTATTCGGGAGCTGCGGTTCAACAATTATACCTAGTCAGTAGCAAAGATTTACGGTCTGTAGTATAATCATATTAGACCGTCTCCAATATCAAGATGGCTTCTCCCCCAGAATCATAGCTTGTTGTGCACCTCCTCCTCGAGAACAAAAGGACTTGCAACCTTTAGCCAAACACGCAGAGGGTATACATTTCTCATTCATTACAACCACGTCTTCCTACCACGTCTGACATTAGGTAGGCACACATCCTTTGCTCCGTACAAAATGCCCCTTTGACTGAATCATGAGAATCTGCATGCAAGTGGCTTCTCCAACAGCGCCACCACCCCCGCCAAACAAACAATGCCGACTCAGGACCTTGATCAGGCGAAGCCAAACGCCTCCATCTACGGTAGCGCACGTATCGGCGCGAAGACACAGAAGCTGCAGTGGCGTTTTGTCTTTCTTCTAGAGGCCGTCGACACACGTGGGTACGTAGAAGGTGCTCAAGCCAGAGGTGGGCGCTTTGGAAGCGTGAGCCCAAGACGTGTTTGGAAGCCAACGGTTTTTTTTTTTTTTCCAAGAGCGCGGGGATTGGAATGATGTATCAGTCTCGAAGATACTCAGAAGCATTGCTTGACTGTGTGGGCTAGTGCATCACGTTTCCAGTATAAGGGGTACAATTCGTGTTCGAGAGTAAGGGTGTCGCAACGACCCAACGCCACGCTCCGTCTATCACGCTTTTACAGTTTGCAACAGACACCCTGAGGCTACGAACTTGATCAGCCGGTCAATATGGCAATCTCAACTCCCATCTCAGCAGTATCGAAGCCCAATTTTGCGCTTAGATTACCTTGGGCATTCACTTTGCTACTTTAAGTGGGCAGTAGAGTCCACTTTGGGCACCGATTCTGCTCTGTATACTCATCTTGTTGAACCCTAAATGGCTGCTACCCTGTGATATTGCATATAGACACTTCTTCAGGTGGCTCTGGTCACAGGATATGGCGGGCATCTGACATACATGTACAACTGCAGCTGCAAGAGAGGTCGTGATCCGTGCTTTGCGGGGGATCGGAGACTCTGCGGGCATTGTGGACTTTTGATGGCGGGGGCTGAAGCTTACTTTGCTCCTCTCGAATCATTTGTGAAGCGGCACAAGAACAGGAAGAGGCAGGTGATGATGGTAGCGTAGGACAGGCCGATTCAGGTGGTGATCCCGGGTATGAGCCAACCGTGTCCTCAGCCATCCCGCTGTATTATTACTTGCTATCAGTTCGCGAGCACCTCAAGTATAATGAAAAGCGTGCAATGCTTGGCCAATGGCGCGCCTATATGTACAGTCAGCACGCGTTCCCGATGCATGACTTAAGGCTGGACTGAGACATACAGAATGACGGGCTGTACATATGTAGATGCAGGATTGGGCGTCGAAGACTGGTGGGTAGATGCAGGCGTTGACCCGGTTGCATCTTACTGGACCGGCTACATCCCGTCTATGCTGATGACACTTTTGTATCGGTACTTGCGGATGGCTTGGTGTTACCGAGTCAAGAATGAGACTTGGGCTGAGCATGACGGGAACGAGTCAACTTCGATTCATGGCCAAGGCAGCCTGAGCAAGGGGCCGATATCAAGAACGCGAGCTTCATAACGCCGGAGGCTCTATCACGACAGTATCCCCAAATCGCTCAACTTCAAGGTGCGCGCCGCTCCAGCTGATCCGACTTCCGATTCCCAGACCCCAGAGAATCGACAAGGCTGATTGCCGCATCTAGAAAGGAATCATAGCCGCCTCACTAGCGATACGCGGACAAGGAAAAGTGCCTCTTTGGCGGAAAATATCATCCGGCTAGTAGCGCCCATCTCAGACATTGTCAAGGTTGCCGCTTGTTACTGGTAGTATGTGTTTGTACATATGTATGTGTGTGTGTGTGTGTGTGTGATCCAGGCAGCAGCATTTGGTCTGCGGTGGAAAAAAGGTTCGTTTGTCAGAGTTCGTCATTGTGCAGACTTGGTGGTGTGGTTGTTGATCGAGGGGTCCGACTGAATCGAATCCAAGTCATGTGCTGAATCAGGTAGCTACATGTAGTTTGTTGGTTGAATCGCTGACCTTGATCAACTGTGTCACGGAGTATCGGCAACTACACCGATGTACGTGTTTCGTTGCACGCTTATATGAGAAGATAATGTAACAACCAGCTGGCTGAAGAGCCGATACATGCGTCAGCCGGACCCGACGCTGCGGAACGGGATGTGCTGCGGTTCAATGGATTCGTTGGCTCATGTACCGCCTGGCGTCGTCGTACATACAAGTATTAGGCGACTCGTAGATGCTCAACACAAGGCTCAAAGTCTGTTGTGACAGCCATCAGGAAGAACGCTCCTTTTGGTAGTCTTACCACCCAACGGATCGTCTCGGCCGAGCCTGGCCGTCACTGGGCTTGGGTCAAGGTCCGCGGCTGCACCGTTGGTGAGGAGACCAGAGCCGCGATTGGTCCCGAAGCGATGGGATTCCGGCTAGTAGCGACACTTGCTGGGGGCAGCAAAAAGAAGAAGGAACAAAGATTTGATCTCGGCTGAGTTGAACGAAGGCTGAGGGTTGAGGGCTGAGATTCGGTGAGGGCATCAAGGTGGGAGGCGGGATCGGATTGAACGTGCCGGACTGTTCTCGTGCTTCGTATTTTGTACAGTGAAAGAATATATGACATACTAATCGCTGAGAATTTATTTCGATAGTTGTGACGAAGAGAGACACATAGTTGAATGATACTCTATAGGCAGCACCCTGGCTAGGTCTGGAGTCACGGGTGATTCGTTGGGACCTGAACGAAGGCAAATCGGGCTGCGGATCTGGCCAGCGATGAGATAAAGTCGGTGATGCAAGCGGGGCAGCCGCGGGACACAGGATGGCGAAGATGTTTGAATACGAGTTGTTGATACAGAGTCAGAACATCATCGTATAAAGAAGTAATACTGCATCGTTTGTTCATGAACCTATCTTATGCCTGTATAAAACTTTTCAGTATCATAGCTTCTTCGAATGATCAACTGACAAAGTGATAAAAGAAAGGAGTGGCAGACAGGACAAGATGCGGACAAGGCCCCTTCTGACCGTTTTTTCCAACTTTTGCCGCTGTTGGGTGTGTCTTCAATGTTGTCATGTTGTCTGTCTGCGAGTGTGGTCTGAGCAAGACTTGCTGTTCGCAGTTGGGGCGGCATCTTACAGCCCTTCGTACATGTACAAGGGATTTTGATTCTGGAAATTGCCGTTCTACCTTGGAGGTAATTGTCCAAATCAGTATAAATTGTCACGACGCGCATACATACATACGCATACGCATACAGCGTCAGTTGCAAGGAGGAACACGGTGCGCTTAGGCTGTCACCTGCATATTGGTCACTTTTTTGGCTTTTACACCGCAGCAGTTCACATGCAACGTGTGAGCACATTGTACATATAGTATGTAATTACCAACGGACCCAACGGCGAATCGCCCAGCGACGAGGAGGTGAAGAAGGGGAAGGAAAAAAAAAAGTGGTGTTGAAGACGTGATGGTGGGCCAAGTGGAAGAAGCTGCCGTCGCTCCGGGTTGCGCCACCTCGACACAAGAAGAATTATCAAAAGTTAAAGGTACTGAAAGAGACGGATCGATAGTTTGGGTGCTGGAGGTTGTTGGACGGATTGCTCAATGCCCCCCCTTTCTCTTTTCCGATGCAAAGCATGATGGCATTTCTGAACCGGATGACGCCTGTGGTTTGGTTGTGAAGAGATGGAGACAGACTGGGTGCTGTCCATGAACAAGCCGAGCAATTACCTCAACAAGACTGTTCAGAAACAAAAGAAAAAGTCCGGCATCGGTAAATATCGGTCAAGACCATCAGATACGATAAACCGACAAGCCGGCATCTCATTGCGTCAAGATCCCTGAACCCCCATTTTCTACAGCACTCTGTATTCGGGTGGGTAGGGCAAGATACATGTATGCACGATGCACGAGCGCGGAGCACAGAGGAGCGGGCATGCAGCTGTCTTCTGCGCAAAACTCACCGCCAGGATGCCAGGGCTGTATGCCAGCTTCGAGGTAATAACCCCTGTTATTTTCTTTCTTTCTTTCTCTTCTGTCTCGGGCGCGCTACTTTATGTAACTGCGTGATTCACGGTAAAGACGGTGTAGAAATGCTAGTCAAGTATGTATGTTAGCTGTGCGTTGTATGTAAGTTGAAGCATTGACATACTGTACATGTACCTATGCCCAACTCATCGCCCTTTTTTGCTTCGTTCATTACGCAACAACTCAAGCCGCTATTTGACTCCCGGCTGAATATAATAATTGTGAAGAGAGAACAAACATGATTGCTCGCACCAACCACGTCAGTCCAAAGCTGCTCTGCCAGTGTCTCCTGGCCTCTGCGATTGGCAGCGCAAAGTGACCGCATGGCATCCCCCTCTCGCACCGTTTGAGCTGACTTGATGCCTTCAATTTGAGTGGTCGGTCCGCTTCCCGTTTAACCTCCAACGGTCGAGGTACCGATACACGACCCCACTGACGCCCTGGGGTCAGAGAGCGGGACGAGCCCCGTGTGCATGGCTGGCCAGTGGCGGTCCGACATGCGGTTGACGGGCAGGTTCAGGTACCTACCTACATGTATGCCCTTTGACGATGCAGTCAGGTAGAAGAAGATGCTCGAGGGCTTCACTCAGTTGTTACTAGGTAGTTGATCGAGCCCTGCGGTACGTACTGTGACTCTTGCTTGCCTCGATGCTAGTACTCCGTATAAGTCATGTTCTCACAGATGCCTTGTTGTTAGTAGTCGCCAACATGGCACAATATGGATGCCCTAACCTCCACGAAATCAGGCACAATTGCTGCTAGACCCGTACTAAAACACACCCAGCCTCAGCATCACCAACAGCAGCACGTCGCCCGCCACATTCAGCCGTCGGTTCTGCCTCTTTCTGTAGCCGGCGTAATACCTAATGCTGGTTGGCACCTGATGGCTCTATTCTCGGCGCATTGGCAGCGTACTTGTAGTTGAACGGGTGCTCCTATTTGCTCGCTTTGCGCGCCTACCAACTCAAGCTTCAAGCCCTGCATGTACCTACGACTACCCCAGACCATTTTTGCTAGTTGCATCGTGGAGGCATGAGGACACGATGACGAGTGAGCCTAGTTTTTCTCTATACGAATACTAGCCCAGAGCCAACGAGGGGCCCAATTACTGCTCATTCTTTGGCATACGCATGCGTCGAAGGACATGGAAAGAGAGACACCAGAGCGGTGCATGATGCGCGTGTGCTTATGCCCTTGCGGCTGTCAAGATCGAATGCCCACCGTCGTCTGTGATTCGATGTGTTTGCAGCTCTCGATTCGATGTGACGGCGCCTGGAGACCGCCAATCTCTTTGTACACACACACACACACTCTCTCTCTCTCTCCCTCTCTCTCTTGCTCGTCTCCCATACAGGCTGTCATGTGCCTGCTCTGCTCAGCTTCATCAATTGCATCGTCCCCATTGGCTTGCCCAAGAGCCCATGCCCCCCCCCCATCAAAGCCAGACAAAAGCCCCCTCCCCCCATCCCTCGCAGCGTTTTGCCTACAAGGCCAGAGATGTTCCTGATACGCCCTCACGATGACTTCGGGATCAGCGAAACCCGGCGTCTGGATGCGCCTCGCAGGGGTTGATGGACCGTCATACCGCCATCTTTTATTGCTCGGCAGCCCCTCTTTTTCGATGCCCGCCGCCCTTTTGCCCTCTGTTTGCCGTGGGACTGAGTGTGCCGCGGTGGTTGAACTAGCGGAGTGAATCGTGTTCAAGGGATGCTGATGGTTTTTGATTGTTTATTGATGAAATGACCCCCAGTCCTGCAGGAGGGATGCACACACTTGCACATGCCCATTGAGCTTGTGAATCCTCGCTGCTCCCTCGCCCGTGCTGAGAATATGGGGTCGTAGCAGTTTATGAGGTCGGCTGCGGTCATGCTTCGTACTGTGTGAGTTTGTGTGTGTGAGAGCTTGTATGTACGTGCATGTGTAGGTAGGTATGCAGGTGCATGTGCTAGCATCGTCGCGTCATAAGGGCTCGGTGTCTAAACTGGATGTGGGTGTGCTGTGACTCGATGGCATTTCCCAAGAACGGACTGGGCCAGAAGAGAGCCAGCTGAAAAGCAATTGATCTAGTACTGTAGCAGGTAGAGGTAGTCATGATATGTGCAGCATTGCCATCTCATACCTCATTCACCACCTCTTACCTACAGCATCAACTGAAGACAGCTTCAAGATGCCCAACCTCTGCAGCTACCTTACAGTGCATCAATGGGAGAGACCTGCCCGGTACCGCCTGCTGCACAAGAGACCCTGCCGCCCTCGCCAAAACGGCCTGGGGCTGGGACCTGAGATGTACAATTCAGGCGCTGCCCAATGCCGCAGCAGCCCGGGTGCCTGCCGAGTACTGGCCAGCCGCTAGCCCGGCCTCGGTACCGGTACTTTGCGCTCAAGACCCCCTCAAGCGGTACCAGCCACTCCGTACCTTAGGTACCCTGCAGGTATCGAGTGGCAGCTGCACGCGCAGGCGCAGACTCGCGGGCAAGCGCAAGTCCGCCACCTGCCCCCAAGCATCCCTTCGGCCTGTGCAGGTGCAAGTGCAGGTGCAGGTGCAGTGCAGGCAGGTACCGCAGTTCCGGTCTCCGTTGCTCTTGCTCTGCTTGGCTCCCGGCTGGCGGTCCTCTCATACCCAGTAGCTCGCGACTTTTTTCTTGTTCTTGGTCAACGAGCCTTTTCTTCTCACTTCTCTCAGACCATCGACACAACACCGGCATCAGATCTTCTCTCTACGTCGTGACTTATTCCTTCTTCACACTGCTCGTCTCCCAATTGTCCTGCGAGCTCCTGGCTGAATCGAGAGACACCAGAAAAGGCCCTGGCTGTGCCTCTGCCGGAAACGCTCTCGATCCGGGCCTGCGTCTGACCAAGCAACAACGAACCCATGCATCGCATCTCACTGCCTGCGCTATAATTACTCTCCTTTCCAGCAACGGCGTCAGCAGCCTTGCGCTGCGGTCAAGCTGGTCTACTGGACTGGGCTGCATTGACCGGGAGTGGACGTCGACTGACCTGGTCACGGCCCTGGCCGAAGGCTTCTCGCCTATACCTTCTCGCTGATCCCGGGCTGCCGCACCGCTCAGCCTCTGGCCCTCGGTGCTAGTGCTTGTATCTCGCCGAAGACGCTGGACGGCGGCGAGCCTGCATATCACTCTGGCGACTGCGTGCTGCTCGGCTCCCTCTTACAAGCAAGGTACTTACCTTATATCTCCTGGTCCAGGCACAAGATAGCACCCGCTCAGCCAAGACCGACGTCTCCCTGCTTCGTGCCGTCCCGCTGGAGCACATCTTCAACCCAGACGACAACCGAGATCTAGATCAAATCTAACCCCTGGGGCGCGAGGCAATGGCAGACTCCGCAACAGGGCCATATACCTAGCTCGACGAATCTTGCTCTCCTTTATTGGGTCCGCCGGGGACTTGTCGTCTTTTGACCCTTTCAAGTATCAACCTCACGGCTGCTCGGTAGCCCGAGACTTCTTGTCCTGCCTCCATCCATCTCTGCTCAACCGGACTCCGGCTTGGGTCCCCAACCGACCTCTGCTCTCCGTCTCGCTCATACCACCATTACTCGATGGGCTTGCTGTCGAAGCTACCGCCATGGAATCGGACTCGGATGTAGAACCAGGTGGCCCCGTTGCGAATCGGGGACCTGCCGTCTTGGCCGTCACGATAGCTACTCTGGTCCTCGCCTCGGTCTTCGTCTTTGCACGCATGATCTCTCGCTACTTCATCGTAAAGCGATTCACGTGGGATGACCGGACCATCCTCCTGGCTTGGCTCATCTCCTTCTTCCTGTCCTTTACCATCTGCTTAGGCGTTGCCAACGGGCTTGGCAAGCACGACGAGGACATTCCCGCTTCACACATCGCTACTCTTCGCCATTGCGAATATGTCTTCTCAATCCTCTACGTGAGTCTATATAACCCTTCTCTCCATGGATGACGCCAAGTTGACGAGTAGCCCAGAACCCAGCCTTGATGGCCACGAAAACGAGCATCCTCATCTTCTACTTGCGCTTGGCTAGAAACACACAAATGCTCCTGCGCTTCGCTTCATGGCTGATCCTTGTCATTGTCAACATTGCAGGCATTGTCCTCACCTTCATGAATATATTCCAGTGCACGCCTGTACAAGCTGCTTGGAACGCGAACTACACGGGCCCGACGAGATGTATCCCCCTGCTGACCGAGTTCATCTGCGCCGCTCCCGTCAACATTGTTACGGACCTTGCGATTCTAGCGCTGCCGATACCCGTCTTGACCGGCATGCGGCTACCCTCACGGCAAAAGACGATCCTCGTCTTGACTTTCACCCTGGGTGTCTTCGTTGCCGTTGTGGATGTCGTCCGAGTCTATTACCTTCAGCAGGCCATCACCGATGTCCCCACGGGAATCACCTCCGACCCGAGTTCGAGATTTGGTGGCCAAGCTGACTTTGCCTACAACGCATCGCTGGCGCTCATGTGGAGCGCCGTCGAGGTCAATGTCGGCACCACCTGCGCCTGCATTCCCACTTTAAAGCCTCTTGTCCTTCGTCTTTTGCCTGCTATGCTGTACAAATCCAAGGACAACAATGGATCCAGGCCCAGCCCAAGCGACACAAGCGACAAAAGCCAGAACCAGCGAGGCTCAGACAACCCGTCGGTGGGCAACAACTTGAACAATTCGGGAGTGGTGAAACCGGAACCCGTCGCCCATGGTGCCCTTGGCAACGATCGACAGCTCGCCAGCCCCGGACCGGATGCGCCCATGAGCGCCATGGAATTCCTAACCACTCCCGATATGACGTCTCTGCCCCTGACCTATTCTGCGAACCGCTCCCGCACCACCAACACGCTCTCGACGGACCATTCCTACGAAAACGGCGTCTATTTTGGCTTCGTTAACATGACCAAACCCAAGAGCATGCTCCGAGCCAGCAGCAGAGAGTCGTGGAAATATTGCACCATTGTGGCCATTCTCTTCTTTCTGTGGGGAATATCATATGGGCTGCTAAACACGCTCAACAATGCGATTGCCGCGGTGGACAACATGAGCACGGCTCAAACCATTGGCCTGACGAGTGCTTACTTTGGCGGCGGCTACTTCTTCGGACCTCTTCTGGTTGGCGAGTGGATTTTGCGACGAGACGAGCATAGCCGATCCAAGCGTCATCGGCAAAACGACGAGAACATCGGTGGCTACAAGGCGACTTTCATCACCGGCCTGTGCATCTATGGCACCGGTACCATCATCTTCTGGCCCTCGGCCGTTACAAATTCCTTTGGCGGCTTCATGCTTAGCAACTTCGTCGTTGGCTTCGGCCTTTCGGTCCTCGAGGTTGCTGCCAACTCTTTCATGGTGCTCTGTGGACCATCGGAGTATGGCGAAACCCGCCTCATGCTGGCACAAGCCGTGCAGGGCGTGGGCAGCGTTCTCAGCGGCCTCTTGGCGCAAAAGGTCTTCTTCACGTCGCTGAGCCATGCCAACGCAGGTGACCAAAGCAGCAGCACCACGCTAATCAATGTGCAGTGGACATATCTCGGCATCACGCTGCTCTGTGTGGTGCTCGCTCTCTTCTTCTATTACATGCCGCTTCCCGAGGTCAGTGACAGTGAGCTGGAGAAGTCGACTGAGCAGCTGCCAGTCGACCCTACCAAGAGGAGCATTGGCGGTCTGCAGCTGAGAACCGTCAGTCTTATTCTAGCCGTCATGGCCCAGTATCTGTACGTGGCCGGCCAAGAGAGCAACAGCACCTTTTTCAACAGCCTTCTACTTTCCGTCCTGCCATCACAGCCAAAGTCCGGCATGGGCGCGGCCAGAGGTGCCGCCGTCACTGGGCTTTCCGGACTCGGAGCGGCGGATCCGGATCAGCCACCAGGACTGGCCCTCTCCCTGTCGGATTATTTGACTGTTGGACACACGGCTTTTGCTGTCTCGCGATTTGCCGCCGCCTATCTCACATATCTCGCCGCGAAGAACCCTCGGTTGCCCCAGCCACGGACCGTCCTCAGTTTCTGTAGCTTTCTCTGTTTCTTATCCGCTCTTCTTTGTGTTGTCATACGGCCCTCCAATGCGAACCTACTCTTCATTCCCGCTTGCCTCTTTTTCTTTGCCGAAGGGCCCATCTGGCCTCTCATCTTCGCCATTGGCATGCGCGGACAGGGCAGGAGGACTAAGCGCGCAGCGGCTTTCATCACAATGGGCGCCTCTGGTCCCGCCTTCTTTCCCTTTGTCATGTACGGGATCATCATTCATGGGGGCACTGTACAACAGGCATACATCCTGATAGTGGCGCTGCAGGTGGTCATGATGGCCCTGCCGCTCTTCCTCACGCACGTCAAGGATGCCCGGCTGATGGTGGATCCACATCTAACTCGTCGCGGGCGACGAAACGAGGGGGAGCGTCCCATGAACGAAGTGGCTTTGGGCGGGGTGCTTGCCGACGGAGAGCCGCGTGCTGATCCGACCACCATTACTACTGATTTCTACAGGGGGGATGCAGTTGCGGAAAAGCCTCACCGCGGTTTCTTGGGCGCTGTTTCCAAAGGACTGAGCGCAAAGCTCAATGGCTCTCGTCGCAAATCTTCGCCTGCACTTGAGGTCGAGCATAGTGAGGGCAGCCTCGCGGCGTAGGCCTCATATGCTTATAATCTTCCCTTTTCTCCTTTGGTCATTCTTATTCCTGGATATATCGCTTTCTGATCGTATATATGACGAGGGCACAACTTTGCGTAATTGGCCGGAGTTTGGTGTTGCTGATGGCATGAATGATTAAGGTTATACCCCTATCTGAAATGGAGGCTGGTTTCTGGATGCTGTCTGTGGGATACAGACTGGAAAAGGTTATATAAAAGGGACTATGTACAGTTTTACATGAGCCGGCGTATCATAGATGGTAGATAGTGCTGATGATACACCTGTATCCAGCTATTTGGCATGGATCTTTACGTTGACAGACCTTCTTTCGACTCACTCTTCGATATTGCCTTGTGTTGCGTTTCAGGTGGTGACATCTACCAAGCAGAGTTGATGTCCTTTTCGATGGAAGTAAAGACGTCCACGCCCTGTCTGCCCAGCGCCGTCGCGATGCCCACGGCCATGGCTCCCACGCTGCGCATTCGCTTATACCCCTGGCCGTCGTAAACGCCTCCGACGCCGATGATGTCGAGGTGCGCCAGTCGCGGGTCAGCATCAAACCTGCGGCGCAAAATGGAGACGTTGCCCAACGCGAGGGGGTGGAGAGGCGGGCCAGCCATCCCACCGATGCCAGCGTCTGGGAGAAGAGGTCCAGGGGAAGTGGAGGAGGAGGAGGCTGTATCAATGAGGAGGGATGAGCCGAGGGTGTTTGTTGCTGTTATGAAGCTCAGTTTCGATGCTGGGACTGGGATTGAGGATGAAGTTGAAGTCGATGGTGGTGGTGATGATGATGATGATGGTGGTGGTGAAGAAGGGGAGTGAGAGCCGAGGAGGGCGGATACGAAGTCGTCAAATTGGCCGGCGTGGGTATATGGTGGGATCTTGATGCCAATGGGGATATCCGAGTCGGTGGGCAGAGCGGCGAGGTATGTCGCCAGCGAGGCGGGTGAGTATGCTGGTGGGGGCAGGTCGGGGATGTTGGGGCAGGAGAGGTTGATTTCGATGGCCAGGGGAAAAGGGGATGGGGATTGGGGTGAGTGAGAGAATGAGGAGATGAGTGCGTATGAGGAGGATATTTGGCTTGGGGAGCCGGTTATGCTGATTATGATTGTTTTGGGGCTTGATGGCGGGGAGTGAGTGAAGGAGGATATGATGGAGAGGTATTCTGACAAGGGGAGGGGGCTGTAGCCCAGCGTGTTGAGGGATGCGAGGGGCAGTTTGTCGGTGGGAATGTCTGTGCGGAAGATGTCGTTGACGAGGGAGTCTTCTGGCGGTCCGGAAAAGGTAGTAGTACTTGGGCTTGATGTTGTTGTAACAGTAGTACTGCTGCTGCTGGTGTTGTTGTTGTTGTTGTTGTTACCGGGGACCGAGAGGGGAGCTCCGGCCGCGGGATCAAAGAATGCGTATCGGTGGCGTGAGGGATCGTGAGGGAAGCCGCTGAGGAGGCTCGTCCGGGTGGTTACCGCGCCGAGGGAGGGGCAGCGGAGGAGGGCGGCGAGGTGGGCGCGGGAAGTTGACCAGGGGGAGGCGGTGTTGAGGAGGGGTGGGTGGATGTGTAACTTGGGTGGCATTTTTTCTTCTCTTTCTTTTTATCTTCTTTTTTTGGGCGGTTTATCTTATGTTGCTGTTTGTTTGGAAGGGAATATGAGGGAAAGAGGGAGTTTGAGAGAGTCGAGGTTGGAGAAAGAGGTGAGTTGTGATGGTGCTGAGCTGATAAGCGGGAAACTTCAAACGTGGGGAAATGATAAGAGAGGAATGAGATTATCCCCACATCTGGCGCGGTCCGGCCCGCGTAAGCGAAATGGAGAGAAACGGGAAGCGAAAAAAAAGTATTTGGGTACCAATCCACGTATGTATTATCCAGTATTACCTTCGAGTTGTTGGTGTTTCTAGATATCAGGTCAGGTAAGTAAGCGGAAGAAACGAAAGACTGTAGATGGGTACGTTTCTATGAGATAATGACAACCCGCGAATGAGAGACAAAATAAATCGCTCCATCAGCTGCACCCCGCAGTTTCGCCTACCTACATGTAGTCCGCATCACACACACACAAACAAACTCTTTCTGGAAGCACATCGATCTGGGTCATGCGAGACATTTCGCAATCACCTTCCTACTTGGATCTCATTGCCACCTATTTGCCAACGATTTCACATGTATCCTCATGGCATGCCCACCAATGGATCCGATAGTCCTGCGAAATGAGGCAACTGAGGAGCGGAGGGAGGGAGGGAGGGAGGGAGGGGAGCCATTTAACCAAGGCGCTTCAGACTTCGTAAGCATTTATAATCTCCATACCGACCTTGGGGAGATGGTACCATTAGAGGCAACGCGGCTGTGTGACTGGCTCCGCTTGACAATTACCTTCTTCAGCTTTTGTCCATGCTCTGGCCGGACAGAAATCCGGGGATGTAGGCCATTGGTCTTTGGTTTGGCCTGCGCAGGAGTTGAAGCCATATATGCATACTTATTCCCGGGTTGTGGCTCACTGTTTGCTCATCGTGTTGTATCTGTCTCTTTGTCTTTGCTTCCCAACTGCTTTCCAGTCTTCACTTCACTCTTGGACGAGAAACAACTTGCATGCTTTGTGTTATATTAACATATGAACATAATATGGCGCACTTTATATCATCATATGTACATGTTTCGCCAAGCGAAATCAGGAGAACCGATATATATACAAGAGCCATATATCAAGGAATGGCTCATTTCCTCCGAAACGACAACAGAAAGAGGGAACAGGAAAAGACATGGTATACCATCTCACCGGAGATGCAAAGAAATGACCCAAACTCCAGAAAGCCTTGACGGACATGACGACAGATGCTGCAAATGTGACGAGACAAAGAAAAAAAAAACACTTTTCTAGAGGCACAGAACGACGTTATTGAACAGACAGATAGACGAAAGGGAAATGATGCAGAAGCACAAGGCCATATCCCGGCATCACCAGCCAAACTGCTCGCAGTGCAGCTCGACGCCCGGCCCGTCGGACCGGATGCACGCCGCCGTCGTGTTGCGAACCTGTGCCATCAGGCCGTCCGGTCCGCAGCCCAGCACCAGCACGCGCTCCCCCGCAGGCGTCTCCTCGATCGAGGTGCGAATCAGGGAAGACACTTCTGGCTTGCCGCGTCTGATGAAGCTGCTGTAGGCATGCGGCTGCGTCTCTGCGGCGGCGGTGTTTTGCGTCGAATCGGTTTCGTCTGCGATGGATTTGGAGGATGAAGAGGAGGAGGAGGCAGAGGAAGAAGAGGATACAAGTGGCTCGGCCGTAACAGCCGCAACGGCCTTCTCGACGTCGGTTTCGGGCGGCGAGGTGGCGGAAGCCGAACCGAGGCCTAGCCCGTCGTCCGCGTTCTTCTCCAAAGGCCGGGTAACGTAGAGCTGGAGCTCTACACGCTCGTCCTTTGCAAGAGTGTCGAGATGCGAGGCGAACCAGTTGAGATGGCCTATTGCATCCAAGTCAGCCTATGGCACAGGGCCCTCACGAGATTCCGTCACACTTACTCTCGGACTTGACCACCCAGATAAAGGTAATCTTCTTGTTCAGATGCGCGGCAGTCTTCTCCTTGAGCATGTTGAGCGCCATGCCAAAGGTGAATGTCGAACCGCTTCCGCCCGCAACCAGGACGACTCGTTCATACTCGGAAGCATCGGGCAGGGTACCATAGGCGCCCTCGACAGAGGCTTTGACCGTCGCCCCGGGGTGTTTCACAGCATATCGGTGCAGGTCCCGCGTGAAGCCATCGTAGGAGTTGACGACAAACTCCAGGGGGTCCATGGACGCAATGGTAAAGGGGTGCGTCTCGCACGTTCGAATTGAAGGGATCCACAAGAAGCAGTGCTGTCCGGACACGGCACCCAGGGGAGCCTTCTTAAGGGTCACGCGAGTGCCGCCGTGAGGCAGAGGGGTGAGAACGGCGGAGTTGTTGGTGCTGTATACCAGCAGGCGGGCCATGCGGATCAGGCGATCGAGCACCCAGATGCCGGCCGTCACAATCACCACGTAGACAATCTTCTCGCCAAAGTTGGGTTGGTGGAGGCCGACCATGACGATGGCGAGGATCCAGAAGCTGATGTGGACGTAGTAGAAGAGCTCGTACCACCACCGGCGGATCACCGCTCCCGCAAACCCGACGATGAAGAAGGACACGCCGGCAATCTCGCCATAGATCACGCTCTCTTCCCGGAGTATCGCGATTCGACCGGCAAGGCCAAAGTAGGATGAGTAGCACGAGGCGTGGATGATGACGAAGATGATGCACATGGAGCCGGCGATTTGATGCAGGATGTTGAGGCGCTCGTACGACCACGCCGTGAGGAACGCCAGTGGGGTGTTCTTCAGAGCGAGGAAAATGACAACGACAAGATTCGCAATGGCCATCCTATCACGCCGTCAGCTTTCTGAGATTACAGAGGCGCGACTTGGTGCCTCCTTTCACGAAATTCATCGCGGGTGCCTACCATGCTGCCCGTGAGGCCAAGTTGGAGTTCATCTTCATGACAGAGTTGTCAATGTCGGTAAAGGTGATGATGATGTTGACGGCCAGGTACAAGAAGACGAGGATGGCATGTGCCCGAGAAGGCAGACCTGGCGCTGTGCGGAGAAGAACATTTCGCGGCTTCCTGTATCCCCCATCTTAGCTTCTTCTTTTTCTCCTCCTTCTTCTTCACCAAGCCCCTGCTAACCGTCTTCTCTCATCGCCAGTAGACTTCGTTGCACGGTGGGTGGTGACAGTGCTTACCGAGACAGAGCGGCCACGGTCGAAACCCCCTTCTTTCCCACGCTCGACTTTTGTGCAAGGCGTCGTCCCCAATGGAAGCAGATGAAGATCGCCGCGAGCCCAACCATTGATCCGATGAATGCGTACATCTGCCTGTGGTTGAGCGCCTCACGATGCGCGAATGCGCTGCTGCTGGCAGTCATGCTGGGCAACCTTGACGAAGAGCGGTTCCGTATAAGGAGAAAGATTTCGGTCAAAGCAGACGCCTGTTGCCCGAGGAGGGTCGAAGCTTGGTTCTTTAACCACCAGCGCGAGCAGTGATTGAGAATGCCGACACAATGAGAAAGATAAGAACGAAAGAAATAAGAGAGGAAGTCGTGAATCGTGACAAGCCCGAGGCTGAGGCTTGCTGTGAAAGAGGGCAGACAGCAGGTGAGTGTGACAACTTCCACCGAGCACCAAAGGGGGTTTGTATATGCCCTTCGACGGCGATTATCTATCTATCCGTCAGCGATCAGTCAATGACCAAACTCCGCCAGCCCTGGCAACCGCGCAACGCTGCCCATGCTGACTACATTCAGCGTCGTCTTTCGAAAGTTTCCAAGGTTCTATATTTACCTCCCGGGTGGATGCTGAGATTATCTTCGGCTTGACCCGTGCGGCAGCGTAGTCCCGCTCTTTGGCCTGATATCAAGGTGTTGCCCTTGTGACGACAAGGGGGAAAGGTTGACCACGGGCTCAGGCAATGCCGGGCAAAGATTGCGAATCTCTGGGACTCGACTTATCGTTATCTGACTTGGCTTCAGATTAGGGAAGGTGAATGCCGACTTGATGGTCTGTTCACGGTGGTTCCTGCTTGATGATGCCTGTCAGACATGTGTTACCCCGGCCCCGACGGCACGGGCAAATAGGCCAGCTGTGAGTGAAAGCTTTTCTGTTTGAGAATGATGCTTACTTTGCTCTCTCAAGGAACTCTGCTGTTAGACTAGGAAGACTATCTCGATGTCTGATTGCTTCTGGCAGGAGATGATAAGCCTCCGACGTGAGGGATGCCTCGGACGAGGAGAGAAGGCCACTGGGGTTTTGATCCCAGGCTTTCTAGATTCCCAGATGCCGAACTCCACCGGAGTATTTTTGCTTTCTATAGGGTTTGATGCGAGGAAAAAGCCCTCACAAGAACAAAACGAGTGGAAAGCACAGCTGCTTGGGCCAAGCGTCGAGAGACTACCCATGACATCCAGGACGTCTGCCTTTATGTTTGTTCACCCAGCACCTCGTTTCTTTAACATTGCCTCCCCCTTCTCTGCAACCACCCATTCCAGGCTTTCGATGGCAGATTCGGCCCTTGACACAAACATACATGAGCCAAAGGCCTGGCCCAATCCATGTAAGTCGATAACAAGAGCCCACAACACCAAGAGAGGGCAGGGGTGCAGCACGCTGATCTCTTTTGGCTCCTCTTGGGGGGGTGGGCAGACACTCCGAAGAAAGCAACCCATCCAGCCTATCTGCATAGCATTTGATGCTTCGCAGTAGACTCGAGCAAAGCTTGATACTGCAGCCCTTCTAGTTCCTCCCCATCCACCCCGGAAGGACCATGATGCCATGATAATGTCGATATGAAGAAAATCCCTCCATCCCCCCCTTCTGTCGTTAGTCCCTTTCTTGGCCCGGCATCCACGATGCAAGTGTTGGCCCAGCTCTGACTGCAGAGTTTAATTCCTTCTTTCTTTCCCCCTCCCTTTCCTCTCATCATGCCCTATGAAGTCACAGGGATGGTCTCTGGTTGTATGCTTTCTCACATTGAAGAATTTAGAATTCGGCGGCATAAATGTCACCATTGCTGGAACGGGTAGGAGGCCGCACCCGTGATACGGCGTATCACCCATGACACGACTTGTAAGACGGCAGCCTGCGAGTCGGCATGCTACGCTCCAAAGGCCCCCCCTCCCCTTTGCTTACACCTTCCGTTGCTGCTTCGGTGGTACTACTTGTTGCTTCTCGTCCCTGGGCCTGTAGTGCGCATCGTCAACAGAGACAAGCCGACAGAGTTAATAGCCATGCATGCAACTTTGATCCTCCCACGAGGGAAAGAATGCGGGGGGAGAATGCGTCCCAGCTACTAACCCATCTTCTGCCCTGATAATCTGTTGAGCACCTCGTATGTACTTTGGTTGAGCCTCCGGGGACGGGCCGACTACACGATGGCTCAGAATAGGCCCGTTGATGAGCAGAGTATGTACATATGCACTAGGATACATCTAGACGTGGTAATGGGCAGCATGTTGAGACAACTGACACGGGCAACCCTGGATATTCCCTCCCCCATGCAGTAAGGCTAACTGGGCGTTTCTTCCCTCCTCCCTCTAACGAGGATGATGACAAGGTTGTGGCCTTGAGATAAACACAGAGAAGAAGGTTTTTTCTTATTTCTTTTTTTCTTTTCTTTTTTCGACGTCGCATTGGAGTTAGGCCGTGACTCTATCCCAAAGAGGCAGGCAAATAGTCTCTCGTACTATGTTAGGCCGCGTTGCTTATTATTATGGGGGACAAAATGTTCCCTCAAGCTCTGGATAGTATGTATGCCGCTTTCCGCATAGCAGATTTACAGCGACCCATTTACACAAATGTCTCGAGACGGACGTTCAAGCGTAGTTCGTCTCTGGGCTGAGCAGCCCCGATTCAGCCAGGCAGAATATACCGGCAAGACGTCGACGTGAATTTAGCCTCGGGGCCGGCAAAGTGAGTCCAGGAAATGAGTGAGTGAGTAACCTAAGTTACTCTTGGTACTGAGGTAGTAAGTGAGAGTGAGTGGGTGGCTGGCTTGTCAAGGCCAACCTTTATTAGCGGCGCCGTCATCTCGACTCTGCCGGGAAATCTGCACGCGAACTACCGTGTGCTGGCAGCGATTTTAGCCTACGGAAGGAGTTTGCGGCCGTCAGTCCTTATCGGCTTTAGCATTCTGGGGTGTGTGTGGGCTGTAAGAGACGTCAAGGCGCCGATAATGGCCTCTCCAAACCTTGGAAGGGTGTGTGTGTGCGTGTCTGTCCATGTTCTTTCATGTTCCAAGGCTGAGGTTGTGCCTGGCTCAGCATTCTCATATGACTCAACCGAGGAGAAAGTCTGCGGTGCGATTCCAAATACTACGAGTAATACATAGATACCTCGGCCCACGATAGTCGAGCCAGGATGCGTGATCATTCGTCGGAGGAACTGAAACTCGTCGTCGCCGCTCACTGCTGACCGTGTGGGACCCAGAAAGGGCCATGATGTACAGGGGGGGGCCAAGCCGGCTTGCTTCTTACCCAGTAGCTGCTGCTATGATTCGGAGGCGTCAAAAGCAGAGTGGCCCGTCGGCACGCGATGCAGATCTGACAGGAACAGGGCTAGCTGGTCGTCAAGTATAGCCATATATAGATGTCGGCACCGGGCAGTGCGGAATCGAGATTGCGTCTCACCAGCGTCGAGTCGGGATGATTCGTCCGTAACCCTACCCTTTCTCGTTTCTTCTCGCGATACAGGCAGGGCAGTCGAAGCGTGGGAGGAGGACACGACATGCCTGCTTTGTTCACGCAGCACAGCATGAGCATGTGGCTCACGGCAGATGATTGCCGCATCGAGAAGCAGGCAAGGCAGGGCTGGCTTATAATTATTAGCACGCAATCATCTTGGGCGCTGGCACGATGCAGTGCCCCAGGATCCGCGGACTTTTTTTTTTCTCCCACACCATGCGTTGCCTGGACAGGACGCGGTTTGTTGAGCAAGTTTTATCAGAGAGCCGCTGCCTATGCCAGGACTCGCATGTCCTCCCGGAGCAGTGACCTCGACTGAGCGAGGTGCCGCGAAGCCAAGCAACCCACCCCCAAAACTCCGCAGCCCTTCTGAGGAGTTTGCAGCATGGCGAGGGGGGTTACAGCGCAGAGGAAGCGCAATGCTCGATGATGTCGTGTCGCCAAGCCACATGACGGCCATTCAGCTCGCGAGACGGGGTGAGTATGTAAGTGAGGCCTTGGATCAACAAATGCCCAAGCCCAGGACCTGGATCAACTGCAGGAATGAAAGGCATGACGAGCGATTTGACAGGCGTGGCTCGCCAATCAGGTGCTCGCCCACAGCCTGCGGGTTACATGGGAGCTCGGCCCTGTGGAAGAAGAAGGAAAAGTGATCGGGTGGGTGGAAGAGTTGACAGTTGGAGGCAGACAAACAGGGCTGCAATGGTTGCGGGAAGCAGGTGGTGTGCGGAAGTGCGAGTTGATTTGACTTTGGATCGTGGCCAGTTGTCTGTCGGCATTACTCTGTCCGCACCCCGGAGTTATTATGCGGAGTTTTACGAGGCCAGTTTCCCCGCTATCGAGATCAGAGGTTGCAGGACAGAAGGATTCAGCTTCATCCAGACCTTGTTGTTGTTGATGTTTGTTGAAGGCTTCAATTTTTTTGCCATCTTGCGGGGTATGGGGAACGAGATGGATGCCGCTACGGCGACATGCAGAACAATCAGACCACCAAGGTATTAAAACGATGCTTGGATAGAGCCGGTTTGTGTCAACCTGTAGGTCAATCGGCTATGGAGATGGTGATGTGTCAACTCTTCTTGCTTGGTCGTTCTGCCATGTACTCATGATGTCTTATAGCAGCCCGAGATCGCAGGCGTCAGTCGACGAGTATCAGCAGTAGAAGCAGAGGAATCAGCTACAATATCGACGAGTTCGTTAGAGCTGGTTGTGCGTATAAGACAAGTTTTGTTAGACGAGCGGCCATTGGAGAGCCCCCTTGGCCTAATGGTTAAGGCGCAAGACTTCTATTAGTGCTGGGAACTAGAATACCCAGCGTCTCATAGAGCGTATCTTGAGATTGCCAGTTCGAGTCTGGCAGGGGGCTTGGTCAATTTAGATACAAATCTTGGCTCACGCGATCCAATTTTTTTTGCCCTCGTATCAAAGGAAACAATTTTTGTTGTTTTTTTCTTGCCACCTTGTTTCGGTTCATTTACAGGCACCCTGTCTATCACCTAAATCAGGCTGTATTCTGCTCACTTGATCAAGGTCTTCTTATACGCGAAGAGTTTCGGAAGAGAGTGCCAAGTGTCGATTACACACCACCGCTCCCAGCCTACAATTTGTCCTTGTTAGCACCTATAATACGATAGTCTGTATCACAGGGTATTACGATGTTGCAGATGGCGGTTGTTGACAAAGCTCTAGGTTGCCCAATTACCCGGAAACGCCATGAGCCGTGTCTCATCGCCCGGAGGGTTAGGGTTACACATGCTCTTCACTTCAACTATCATGAGGGTAACTGGCGTTGTAAATGTGCATCTTGGGCGTCTTGACCAATCATCTACGATTATGAGGCCTGAAATAACAATAAAAGGCCATTTATTTACTCTGCAACCCAGCAAAAAGTTAACAGCAAACTGAATACTTCATCTCACCAAGGTGATATGTCTCATAAACCTTGCATTGCGAAGAGGGTCTATACTATCCTGCTCAATAGCCTTGACACGTTCTGCGACCAGCGCTTCATCCATCAAACTTCGTAGACCTTCCACTTTGGCTCCGACGATGCAATCTATGATGCCAAGTAAGCTGAGCTGTTCCAACCGGAGAATGCAAAACAGCCCCATATGGGAAACATCTCGTCCTCACTCACAGATTGATCATGTGTACCCCCCAAAAGCTCACGGAGAAACCGCGTCCTTGGCTACCTTAGCTTCTTCTTCTCGCTATAACACATGCGCAGGTCGCCAGAGCCTCTTACCCGCCTGAGCTCCGGATTCCTCTCGCCCTCCATCTTCTGCCTGCTGAAGCTCTGCAAGCCCTGCAGCCAGTAAATGTCCTGCGAGTCGACGGTGCTGGCCATGTAGAACTTGTAAGCCTCCTCCCACTTGCCCAGGCCCCGGTAGCAGTGGGCCATGTAGAAGTTGATCTTGGACTCGATGTCGGTCATGCCCTCGGCGAACGCGATGACGGAGGCCTCTTCCGCCTCGCGCAGGGCCTTTCGGAATTGAGGGGGTCGCTCGCCCAGATACGCTTTGCAGGTGGCGAGGCGGTCAAAGATGCGCTTCTTGACCCAGCTGATGTCTTCGCCGTCGAGCTCGAACAGGCGGTCGAACATTTCCGCTTCTTTTTCTGTGCTGATGGAACTTGATCCGCTGGCCATGTTGATTTGTGAAATTGCTTGATTCTGTTTGTTTTTTTGTCTTTGTCTTCCCTTTCTTCTTCAAATGCAAGCTGCCGAAGGTCTCTTCAGCTTCCCATGAATGGTCTTTGAGGATCCTAGACCGCGGATCTCTCGCAAGTCTTATAAGCTCATGGCGCTCGTTGCTGTTCACAAGGACCTAAACATGATGTAGATTCACCGCCAGGGAACATTCTCGTGTTCCTCAGTGGCAGCTGTTCAGTTGTTAAAAATGCTGGGGTGGTCGAGTAACACAACATGCGGCTGGGGGGCTTCTCATAGAGGCCAAGGGTAGAACAAAGAAATATTGAGGAAGAACAGCCTCAGCACATCGTCATTGAATCACCTTGGCATGGGCCGAGATGAAATCGTGGGCAGGAGGCAGCGAGCAACAATCAGTCGTGATTGTACGACCACGGCAGCGCTGACGCTGTCCGCTTCGGGTCATATTGCTGTTCAACGAGCAGAGGCACCATGACTGTGCGTGAGATGTGTGTGATACAGCTTGCTTGCTGTGCCTGAGAATCCATCAAGAGAAAGCAAGATTGTGAATGTCGGAACAAGCATTGAGAACAACAGAGTCATCAATATGCAAACTTTGATGTATACTAGGTCTTCATGCTTTACGTCAGGCGGCTTGCAGCTAGAAGGGCTTCCCGTGAAAGTAGTCCAGGGGAAAGAAATCGGGCATTCACATTATCTACAAGTTACGTCCACGGCATGATAGACAGGCGATAAGTAAGAGGTATCCGTTGTTCCATGATCACCTAAAAACAGAGGTCGATGTCGCTTACACGGAAGCGAATGTCATTGCACCAGTCAAACGCAAGGAAAGAGGCAGCTCAACTGTTTAATTACCGAACAGGCTTCGTTTATACGAACAAAAGCATGTCAAAAAATGGAGAAGCAATTCAAAGAGGAGGGGGAAGTCAGCCTTTGCACATGTTTGAAGGGATACAGGAGAAAAGAGATTTGGACAAAAAAGAAGCAAAAAAAGATTCGATTGCGCACTAGAGCTTTGCTCCCGGCAGGGCTTGAACCTGCGACCTTCGCATTACCAACACTTGGCTTGAAGCCGGAGTATTAGTACGAAGCTCTAACCAACTGAGCTACGGAAGCGCATACGAATCCGGAAGTTGGCGGATTTGATTCCACGCTCCCGATTGTTGATTGAGCGCGAACTATTTGCATTTATGCAGCATTGAACAATGTCCACAGAGTCTGTTGAACTCTGCTCTCTTCCCTTCTCCAACTTGTTCAGTGAATTGTTTGGGGGGCAAGTGTAGGGCGGACAAAAGAAGCCTTGGCTGAACAGATGGCATAGCGAGGCTTTCAAGGCTAAGTACAGCTTGGTTGGTCCAGGCCGGGAGCCCTCATGCTCTAGTGGAAGATGAGTGCATGTTTACTCTACTTGGATGCTTCTACTCTTCATGTGCCCTAATAGAGTAGATGGCGGACATTACTGCTTCTTCAAGCACCTAGAGTAACAGGAAACACATCGTGAGAAGCCTGTCTAGTTTAAGAAGCCACCTCTTTGGATGACAATCTGTTACCGGGGAAGCAAAAGAATTCGATTCAAGAAGCTTTAAGAGCAACATACGAGCCATGAAGCAACTACATATCTCGATCAGAGCGAAAGGCTGGACAAGCAGCATGACATGTCAAGTAGCAACAGCATAACCAGCTCAAGCAATGAATCCTTCAGGGAAACAACGGAACTTCCTGCGTCGAGCAGTGAATCCCACCGCCCAATCTAGGCAGCTCGTCAACGAGAACGGGGAAGATCCTTCGCTCATCCCCAAAAAGCAATTGGGTAGCTCTGATGGCTGCAGCATCGTGAGCTGGGTCACCAAACCGGGGCAAGATGATGCCTCCGTTGACCAGCAGATAGTTGACATAGCTTCGCACAGCGCGATCATCGCCGAAGCCTCCGCCCTCGAAAAGTTCCTCGTCAGGCTCCTCGATCTCGACGATCTCAAACGGACGGCCCTTTGCGTCGGTCGCCGAGCTGAGTATCTCCAAGGCCTCCTCGTAGACGACTGTCCAATCTGTGGGCTCCTTCTCGTTGGCCTTGCTGAGGGCGATGACGCCGGGCCGGACAAAGCGCGCGAGGGCGTCAATGTGGCAGTCGGTCGAGTCCAGGCCGGGTCTGCCCGGAATCCAGATGACCTTCTTGATGCCGAGCGTGCGGACGAGCTCATCTTCAATCTCCTGGCGAGACTTGCCCGGGTTGCGGTTCTCGTTGACGATGGAGCTCTCGGTTACCAGGAGAGTCCCGTCGCCGTCGGCTTCGAGGGCGCCGCCCTCAGTTACGATGGAGGTTTCGATACGCTCAATCTTGAGGTCTTTCAGAATCATTTTGGCGGCGTGAATGGTAGTAGGCGTGGGGTATCTGCCGCCCCAGCCATTGAAGTTGTAGTCGAGGCCGACGAGGCTGCGGTCATTGCCGGGGCCGTTCTTGACAACAAAGACGGGAGCAATGTCTCTCATCCAGACGTCCATGCTATCCCCTTCAATGCGGTGCGCAGTTATCGGAAAGGGGGCTTCAACCTCGGCAAAGTGTGCTTCGGCTTCTTCGATTCGCTCAGTGCCCACGACCACTGTAACGGGCTCGAAGTTGGCGATAGCGGCGGCGAGGTTGGAAACCTCTTGGGTTGCCTTAGCCAGTCTCTCTGGATAGTCCTGCAGAATTCCCTCTAGGCCCGGCCAAGCCATGAGGATTTCTTTCTGAGGAGCCCATTCTGCTTGGCGCTGAAAAGTAACGTCAGACATGGCTGAAGATGATGTTGATATTGATTGGAGAAGGTACGCCTAGGAATAAGCAACTAGGCAAAATGTTGAGAGGGTTGTCGAGGTGGTGATCTGATGAGCTCTGAGATTGACCCTTCATTGTCGCGACCAGTGCAAGCTTTTTATATCCATCTCCGGTGCGAATTCTCTTTTCCTTGCTTTCAGGTATTACGTATGTGGTGGCTCAATGGACGTCGGCCTTGATCATAGACCAGGGTATCAGGCTTGTCTGGATGATTTCGTTCGTCGAGCTGGCGGATGAGCAATGCAGGGAGAGATAGTCTGCGGGACGTGCAGCTGTATGTCTTGTATAGTCTCAAGCCAACATGTCTCGTCTTACGTCTGCGTCTGCCTGTATAAAGTCTATTTGGTCTTGAAGGATTATGTCATGCTGCATCAATGCCGCAACTATTCAGCTGATAAAGGTGAGACAATGATGCAAAACCCCGGTTTCAGCTGAGATAGGGTGAGAATGGAAAGCCAATTGGGAAGAGCTCTGCTGTCTGGAGCGCCCCCAGGAAATGCACAGATGCACACCTACGCTTTCTTTACATGATTTGACAGATAGTGCAACACTCAGGCGCGGATTGGTGGCTATTGCTCCTCAATCAACATCCAACGGAGGCTCCCGATAGAGAAGAAGCTGATCAACTCACCGATTGTTGCCTACCTATATCCTGACTTGCCCTGTGTCTATACTCACAGTACTGTCCAATGCAATGAGTATCGTGGGCGATTTCGTGTTTCAAACGGTTTCAGCTTAGGAAAATATCATTGGCTTCATAAATAATTGATTAAAGAAATAACATAGATACATAATCATTAAAGATAAACCCATCAACCAACGACATTCACCCAGCGGTTGGAGCGATCAACCGACGCTCCAACGTTGACCAGCTCCTTCAACTTCCTCTTGTGAATCTTGAATCCAACATGAGGATACTTTTCCACAAAGTACACGCCGCCAGAGATCCGGGTGAACTTGCCCAGCTTGCTCTCGACGTAGGCCTCGAGCTCATTGGCGAGCTTCGCCAGCGACTCGCGGTCCTTGCGCACCTCGGGCTGCAGGACGACAAAGGCAGTAGGGTGCTCCTGCTGGGCCTCTTCGTCGCGGATACCGACAACGACGGCGGCGTTCACAGCAGGGTGGTCAAACAGGATGGCCTCAAACTCGCTGGCAGAGGCATGTGTGCCGTAGCCGTCTCCGACACGCAGCATCTCCTTGATGCGGTCGACGATGAAGACGTTTGAGTTCTCATCAACATATCCAACGTCTCCCGTGTGGAACCAGCCTTCAGAGTCAAACTCCCTGTTGGCAACGTCATTGTCCTTGTAGCCCGCGAACCGCGCCAGCGAGCTGCGCACAAGCAGCTCTCCCCGCTCGTTGTGGCCCAGATCCTCGCCCGTCTCGGTGTCCAGCACGCGGATCTGCATGCCGTGGACGAGGGTGCCGCTGGATCCCCGCACGGAGGACGCGTCGTCGACCTGCAGGGCGATGAGCAGCGTCTCGGTGGTGCCATATTCCAGGCTGAGGCGCACGCCGTTGAACTTCTCCTGGACGGCCTCGCGCATCTTGGGGTGGATCGGGGCGCCGGCGGAGAGCATCCACTTGATGCTCTTGTACGTGGCGCCGTCCTTTTTTTCAGACTTTGCGATTTCCGCCGCAAGGGGTGGTGTGACGAACAAGAAGGTGATCTTGTACTGGTCGATGAGGTGGAATGACGCCTGGTTGAAGGGCTTGAGCAGGATGACGACGGGGATGCCGAGCAGGATGTTCAGGCCGAGGTACAGCTTGGCGGTGATACCGTAGGCAAAGGGGAGGGTGGCGATCCAGACGTCTTCCTCTGGGTTTGTGTCTTCAGGGACGGTCAGCCGGGTGGTCAACAGGTTGGCTGACCAGTGGCGGTGCGTCATGAGATATGACTTGACGTTGCCGGAGGATCCCGTTGTGCGGTTGATGAAGGCATAGCTCTTGTCTGTCTCCTCCTCTGTGGTGAGACGGAAGCCATCATAGAGCTCCGTCTCGTTCTCCAACAGGTCGTGGACGTTGGCAATGCCCTGGGGTGTTCCCGTGAGGCTGATAAGGGGGATGTCACGATAGGCGTCCGCGGCGCTCCTTGACATGAGGGCGTACTCCTCATCAGTGATGATGAGCTTGGCGCCGGCCTGCTTGACTCTGGAGATGACTGCAATCACATCAAGGCCCTGTTGGATAGGGATGGGGTAGATGGTTGCTCCAGAGGCCAGGACACCGAAGAAAGCCACGGGGTAGTGGATCTGCAATTTCATACAACTAGTCAGCAAGCAGTTCTAAAACACCTCAAGTACGCTTGAACTGTTTGATTTGTGAACGAGATAGGGTGTACTTACAGAGTTGTTCGCCAAGAAGGCAATAACATCATGGGGCTTGATATCGTACTTCTTGACGAGAACCGAGGCCAAGCGCCGGCTGCGTGTCTCAAGCTCATCCAGAGTCAAGGTCTCACCGGTCTCATGGACACGGTACAACACCTTATCACGAGAGTACTTTTCTCGAGCAGCGTTGAAGATGAAGTTGAAGACATCGGCGACCGGCACCTCAGGCTTGGGGAACTTGGATTCGAAGACCATCTTGAAAAGAATTTGTTGTAAGTTTTTTTCTTTCAAAGGTTCAGTTGATGAACTATGGTTGAAGTTGAATCTTGATGGTCCTCTGTTCTTTGCCTATTCACACCGGTTCACAGGAGAGGTTGTGGCAAATCTGTTCGATTAAATACTTGATAGCCATGATGCCTTCTTTATCTTTTCACTTGGGCTACCTCAATACGAGCTAGCATGCTCATCTTCGAGCCCCCTTGATGGTCTCGTCCTACTCTCACGCTCACTGTCATGACTTCGCCTCATCCAAACCGACACGGAATCGGAAAAAGGCCTACAATGGAATAGGCATCTCGCGATTCCCAATGACGAGGCCAACGAGCACTATCAAACAGACTAGGGGTATCTAGAAACTTCCCGTCAAAGCTTTCCATAGATGTCCGAAAAGTTTGTCACAAGCAATCTGCTAGTGTCATCTCGCAAACCATGGCTGCAAAAGGATCGCGCTGGCCTTGATTCCTCAAACCCTGGCACCTGGGGCAGCTTGCGGGTCCAGCATGTTCCCCGAAGGATTGCTTCATGCGTTTACTTGCATGTCTCGATATCCGTGGATTTCCGTCGTAATGCGTGGCAAGGGTGTATCCCGTCCACGCCAGAGGTGGATCAGCCCATGCATGTGGCTGCATGCGGCTGGCCTTGAAGGATTCTGGCCGCTGCATGAGAGGTCGTCGTCACTTTTGCTCATCGGTTACAGAATGGAGCCAGGGGGGTCCTTTGAATGTGATGGGACGGGTTGCGACGGGGATGTAAGCTTCGGAGATGGTAATTGGGTTGGGGGGTGGGATGATGGAGACGCAGGCCCTGATAAGATGGAAGAACACTAGAAGAGGCTACGGTAACACCGGAACAGAGATGGGATCTGGATTGCCCCATGATGTGCGACAGACAGACAGTCAGCTCCGATCACACCCCCACACTGCGTGAGTGGAGGGCGCGTCAGCAAAATATGATGACACCATAAGCGGCGACAGGGGTTCAGGGGGGGAGGGGTGGGAGACTTGCGCTGGTCGAGTTGTCCAAGATTGTGGGAAGGAATTGCATGGCAGACTTGGCAGGATAGACGATACTCGAAGAGCACGATCGGACGATGGCATTCGACAATCAGGCCAGCGCAAAGGATTCTCTTGGTTGTCCAAGTTGTTCCATCTTATCCGATTCTCATGGCTTCCAGTTGGAGGGCCAATGACTGATCAGTAGTTTATGCAACCAGGTGCATATCTCCGACTTGGGATCAGACCATACAGTTCGAGGTTCGTACCATAGAGTCGAGACAAGAGCTGTAGAGGCATACACCCCATTGCGGTTATAAAATCCTGACCCAGTTCCTGTATTACCCCTAACTGCACTTGACTACTCTTATCCCAAGGACAACAACAACAACAACATCAACAACAATCATCACTATCAATCACCTCTAATCAACGTCTTTTTGTCTCTTTCTATTTGCCCCATAGATACGTAATTGATCAACCATGGCTGCCAACGACACGACCAGCCTGCCCATCATCGACTTTGCCAAAATCGTTGGCCCTTCCATCTCGCACTCCCCCGAGGTGATTGAGGAGAGCGAGAAGGAGAAGAAGAAGCTGTTTGACGCCTTTGTCAACGTGGGCTTCGTGTACCTGGCCAACCACTCCATCCCCGACTTTGCGCGGGACAACCTCTTCGCGCACGCAAAGAAGTTCTTCGCGCTGCCCGAGTCGGAAAAGGCCAAGGTCGAGACGGGCGAGTCCAAGGCCTTCCACGGCTGGTTCTCGCCCACGCGCACGTCGGGCGACAAGCGGCACGCGGACCTCAAGGAGGCCTTTGACGTGGGCAAGGACGACGACCCCACGAGGCCCAACCAGTGGCCGGCGGACTGGCCCGAGTTCCGCGACGACATGAACTTCTTCTTCGAGAAGTGCCACGAGGTCCACCTGGTGCTGCTGCAGGCCCTGGCGCAGCAGGTCGGCATCGACGAGCACTTCTTCGACCCGCACGTTGCTGCGCGCGACCACTTCTTCCGCGTCATCTACTATCCCGAGACGAGCAGGGCCGCCTTCAAGGACCGGCTGCGCGCCTCGGCACATACAGACTACGGCACCCTGACGCTGCTCTTCAACGACAACAGCGGCGGCCTGCAGGTCCGCAAGTCGGACGGCACCTACATTGACGCGCCCCCGATTCCGGGTTGTGCCATCATCAACGGTAAGTGTTGCCTTTTTCCCAAGATTTTACAGGCTTACACCCCCCCTGTATACCACACACACACACACGCACCATAGACCCTTATGTGCCCTCTCCCCCTTGTAGCCACGCCGCTCCGGTAATCTTGCCAAGTAATCTTGCTAACATCCTTGTTCTCTTGTTTCATGCAGTGGGCGATCTTCTTGCGCGCTGGTTCAACGACAAGCTCATCTCCACGGAACATCGCGTCGTCGAGCCAGAGCCCAAGCCGGACGCCAACGGCAACATCCCGGACATTGTTCCCGCTCGCTACGCCATTGCCTGGTTCGGCCACCCCAACCGGGATGCCCTGGTGGACCCGATTGACGCCTGCTGCACGCCCGAGAACCCCAAGAAGTACGCCCCGGTCTATGCCGGCCAGCACGTGGTTGAGCGGCTGGCTTATCTGCACAAGAAGGGCCAGAACACCACGGAATGGTCGGATGAGATGCAACGTGACAAGAACCAGTCCACAGCGGCTGCAACTCCTACTATTGCTGTGGCTAGCTCATGAAAAAAGTTTGGGGGTGGGGAGGTCTGCGTGGGTTCTTTCTGGTGATGGTTTTTAGAGACGAGAGGCGTATAAGGCTGAGTGGAGGAGGGTGAAGAAGAGTTTGCTCCCCTCCCCTTGGGGGTGGCAAATCCGCGTCCCTGGATAGTTACAAGTACATACAGTGTGTACGTAGTAGCAGTAGTGGTGTGGAAAATGACAACATGGAGATCGAGACTCGCGTGTTCAACTAGTTTCCAGGCTTTGTGGAGTTTCGTCAGACATCTTGGAGCAGAACCCCGATATCTTCATCTTCTTACCCGAAACAGCATGTGGACCTGGGTCAGCCCTGGCAGCTGTAGATGACACGAGTTTAGCTCTGGAGAGATACTATACGAGGATGCTACCCTGCCGGCCCGAAACGGCCACCCTTGCACGTCGACCCCTGTAAGACCCAAGGTACGGGCTACTATTAGTTCAGGACTGTAGGACCCAGTCTATAGAGTAATCCTGCATGGGTTAGGCCAACCACCACCGGCAAGAATCATGGCTTTCGATGCCGAGCATGGCTGACCGAGATGCTAGACACCAGACGACAAGTGAATAATCTTGGTTTATAACTGCTATAGCTAAACACTAGAGTTGCAGATGTACAGATCACGCATAATCTGGGATGTAGTTGTACGAAAGACATGTCTAAATTTTGTATACTTAGGCATAGTTGCCAATGACTCTACGAGAAAAGTCGCCGACATTCCCCCACACAATAAAGTCTGAGAGATTGTGAGAGACCGGCGACTCAAGCATGAAACCGAGCCCAGTCTGATAGTCTTATCAACAAGAGAACCGGAAGACTCATTCTTAAATTCCGTTGCAAAAAAGTTGTCAATCCCCGAGTCCAGACGAGATTGGCAAAGCGACGGCAGACGAGCCACAAATGCCGAAAGCCCGGTATCGAAGAGCCAGAAATCTCCGACGCCATCGAGCTCCGACTTCTCTTGAGATTGCAAACCAGTTTTCGGGACTCCCGCTCGGGCCTTGGGAGGATCGGACTTTGCCTGGCCCGGAGCCGGGAACGTCCTCCCAATTATAACTCATATCAAGGGCATGCGGCCCTCCCTTGCATCCGCGCGTTCAAGGATTTCCTTCCTACAATCGTCGAAGGATCTTTTTCTCCGACAAGACCCTTGGCATCGGCCATACTTAACCAACTATTAGGCCCCAGTTCCGCGCATATTGGCGCCCTAAAATCTGACCTGAGTTCTTTAATTCTGAAGCCAAGGGCTCAAGGGCCCCGAAAGCAGGAAAGGACACACACACACACACACACTCACTCACTCACACTCACACACTCTCTCACACACACACCACCACCACCACCATCACTAACCCCTTGTCGACTCCCGCCTCTCGATGACATCCCGATAACGCCAGCGGGAAGTGATTTGCCTTGCACACCGAAGCGAAGCGAAGAGATACGAAGTCTCTAGAATGGCAAGGACCGCGGATACCGACTCGGGTAAGAAACAGGGCAGAACCATGACTTCGATGTGACTTTGGATGATGCATATGTGGCTATCGAGGCTGTGTCCCCCCCCCCCCCCCCCCTCCTCCTCCCCTCGGGAGCTGGGATTCCTATCCCGGTCTCACGGAGGCGTCATGGCATAGATTGTGAGACGCCAGACAGGACGGGAGTTGCCAAACATGGAAGGCTGGTCGTCGTGCAGGATCTTTGATATCTCGGGAAATGTGATAGGCCGCACGTGGCAAGAGAGAGAGTGTGTGTGTGAGACAGGACGCAATACCAGGAGAGAAGATTGTCATCTCAAATCTTCTTATATTTCAGTGATTGCCTTTGCCATTGAGCCTCCCCCTTCTGCCGTGACACAAAGACAAGACACGAACAATTCAACACGTTCTTCCTTGGAGCTTCCTTCCCAACTGCCCAGACGGGAATATTCAACATAGCTTTCTGAGAACACTCGAAAGCAAAACAAAAGAAAATCAAACTAGATCAACATGGTCCAAACTCAGATCCAGGTGAGTGAAAGCCTCATCCCCCCCCCCCTTTTCCCCTAGTTTCTGCCCCCTTTCTTTTAGTTTATCAAGTAGTGCAGCTCTAACAATGAAGCCACCAGATGCCCGAGCTGGGACTCCTGCCCACGACCTTTACCAAGGTCAAGCCCGCAGTCACAGAGACCATCCGGGAGATTACAATCACACCGACAGACCACATCGACACATGGTCTCCAGACTCGTGGCGAAGCAAGCGCGCAGCGCAAGCCGTCGAGTACGCCGACAAGGACGCTCTGGAGGAGACGTGCGCCTACCTGCGCCAGCTGCCCCCCCTGGTGAACCCGTCCGAGATTGAGCAAGCCCGCGCGCAGCTGTACCACGTTGCCCTGGGCCGGGCCTTTGTGATCCAGGGCGGCGACTGCGCCGAGAGCTTCCACGACATCAAGTACGACATCATCAAGAAGAAGGTCGAGCTGCTCCGCCAGCAGAGCGAGGTGCTCGAGGAGGCCCTCGGCATGACCGTCATCCCCCTGGGCCGCATCGCCGGCCAGTACGCGAAGCCCCGGTCCAACCCCTTTGAGACGCTGCCGTCCGGCGAGAAGATCCACGCCTTCAGGGGCCACAACGTCAACTCGGAGGACCCCAACCGCCGCCAGCCGGACCCCAACCGGCTGCTGCTGGGCTACTTCTACGCGGCGGCCTCGCAGAACACGATCCGGCACGTGTCGACGCACAGCGCGCCGTCCGCCGGCAAGACGCCCGGCAAGTCGTTCCTCTACACGTCGCACGAGGCCCTGCACCTCCCGTACGAGTCGGCCCTGACGCGCGACCACTACAACCTGTCGGCCACCACCATCTGGCTGGGCGAGCGCACGCGGCAGCTCGACGGCGCGCACGTCGAGTACGCCCGCGGCCTGCGCAACCCCATCGGCGTCAAGGTCGGCCCCACGGCCACGGCGGACGAGGTCGTCGCCATCCTCAACGCCCTGAGCCCCGACCGCTCGCAGTGCGGCAAGGTTACCCTCATCACCCGCATGGGCTGCGGCCGCGTCCGCTCCGTCCTGCCGCCCATCATCCGCGCCGTCCAGCTCAGCGGCCACGTGCCCATCTGGATGTGCGACCCGTGCCACGGCAACACCTTTGCCACGTCCACCGGCGTCAAGACGCGCCGCGCCGAGGACCTCCTGCAGGAACTCAAGGAGACGTACATTGCCCACCGCAGCTTGGGAAGCCGTCTGGGTGGTATTCACCTCGAGCAGACGGGCGAGGACGTCACTGAGTGCATGGACGGCGAGAGGACCACCTGCGAGGAGGACCTGGGCCAGTGCTACCAGTCGCTCTGCGATCCGCGGTTGTCCAGGGAGCAGGCGCTGTGGCTGGTGAAGCAGTTCGGGGAGTTTGTCAAGAACTACCAGCACGAAGCGTGAAGCCGAGATCGCTGGTAGTTCTGCGCAAATGATGATGTTGTTGTTGTATTTGGGTTTTTGTACATGGCAAGTTATACGGGCTCAGGGTAAAGAAATCGACCAAGGAAGGACAAACGCAGATTGGGTCATGTTTGTATCTAGTTTCCTATTCTCTATTGAAAATCTCGATTAGTCTCATTTACTTTCTTTTCCACTTGAGATTGGTGAGATGCAGAATCTTCAGCCCACGTGTTTGTGTTTGTTGGTTTGTGTTGGTGGCAATTGCTGCTGATCATTGATGGTGATGGTGGTGCGTGAGAACCTTCATCGTTACGCCCATCTCACCAGATCCTCCTCCAGTGTCCACTCCCCCTGTCCACCGTGTGTATGGCTCCCACGTGGCAACCGTCGCCGTGCATGAGACTTGCATGCTTCTGGAATGACGGCCCTGCGTTACATTGTGTGGGCTCGAGGGGGGGGATGGACTTGGCGGTCTTATGCATCTGACACACGGTGATCTGCCTACCTTATCTATTTTGGTAACGTTGGATAGCAGCAATCTATGTATCGTGATGAGATCTTCATACATGTACTCTACTCTACCAACACATGGTTGCATCGAGGGTGATTTGAGGGCCCAAAGTTGGGGCCGTTTGATAATGAGATTTCCACCAATGATGTTTGCTCTTCACTGCACCAAACACTCGGGAACATGAAAGGTGAGATTCCGGAAATTCTTCGTATTTGTGAGGCGTTCCAAAACAATCTATGTACATAATCACATTTGTTACCGAGGAAGCTTAAAGTTTGCTCCCCTTGATTCCAGTCACAATCAAAACTCCTGATGCTTATGCCGACAGTGGCTTCCTGCCGTAGACAAAGTTCAGCTTGGGCTGGTAGCCATACGTCTTAATCTCAATCTCCAGGGCATCCAGAAACTCGTGGAACTCCTTGGCATTAGCCGCAACTCCAGGAATTCCAGTCGCTGCATCAGTTCAATATTAGCATCAGGCTCAAGCAAACGAGTATCATCTAGGGGTATAAAAAGGGAGAGGGGGGGAATCAAAACGTACCAGGAATCTTCTCGTCCAGAGTCCGGAAGCACTCAACCCACAGCTCGGCCGACGCATTCTTCTGGTCCTCGGCCTTGGCCAGCGCGCCGTACCCATGGTCAAACTGCACCGTCGTCACGTCCTCGAGGCCGGCGTCCTTGAGCAGGCCCTCGAGCTTGTACGCAATGTGAATGTCCATGCCGAAGCCGGCCGTCGACCACTCCTGCATGAGGGCCTGCTTGTGCAGCTGCGGCCGCGTCGCCGGGTCCGCCGGCTTGTCGTGGCTGATCCACTCGGCCTCGACGAGCTGGATGTAGCCGCCGGGCTTGAGGCCCTCGACCAGGTTCTTGATCACGACGGGCCACTCGACCGACTTGATGCCCCAGATGAGCAGCCGCTGGTGGATGACGTCGAAGGACGACTGCCAGCCCCAGGACGCGGGGAAGGGCCTGCGAATGTCGTGCTCGCGGAGATCGACGTCGGCAGACGGAGGCGGGAAGAGGGTTGAGCCGATGTCGACGCCGTGGAGCTCCAGCTTGTGGTCTGGGAGCTGGCGAGGCAGGTCACGCAGCCAGGTGCCTAATGATGTGTCCTTATGTTAGCAATCTGCTGCATTTTGCTTCGTCTTCTACTCTCGTTTGGTTTTTTCTTTTCTAAATCGAGAAGGGAGGGGGCTTCAGAGCCTTACCATCTGCAGCACCGCAGTCCAGGACGCGCAGCTCCTTCTTCTCCTTGATGTTGGGCGTGATGAGCAGCTGCCCGCCCGTCGTCGAGTTCATGAAGCGGTGCTGGCGCGTCAGGCGGTCGATTTCCTGCTGGTGGTGAGGCAGCATGTAGGCGCCCTCAGTGCCCGAAAAGGAGGGGAGGGGCACGGAGCCGGTGACGGCCACAGGGCGACTGGCAGTGGCAGCTGAAGCCATGTTTTCTTTTCTGTAAAAGTCTCGGAGGTTAAAGAGAAGTGTAAAGGAGAAAAAGAAGAAGAAGAAGAATGGTTACTGCTGTTGATTGATTCTTTTCGTGGTTTGTGGCAGCTGCTGCTCTTTGGCTCTTCTTATGAGGCGTGGTGATGAGCACTTATAAGCAGCTGGACGAGCATCGTCCCTTTATCATCATCACCACCACCACCACCAACAAGTCCCATAAGCTCAACCACCCATCCCGCCCCAATCGCGCATCCCCAAGCCCCAAGCAAGAAGGATCCAAACGTCTTACCAGATCTCAGACCAAAAGCCACATGCCTGTCCAAGCCAGACCTTCCAAAACTCCCCAAGAATGTGAGATACTAGTTGATGCAGAACCTAGATTGCTAGAGCCAGGGGTCCAGCACACACACTCACACACACACTCACGCATAGGCGGCGTAAGCTGCATCTCGGGGCCTGCAGCAGCGGCTAATCCGACATGGGTCCGATCCAAGACCCTATCTATTTGACTGCGATTTCATAGCACATGTATGTATGTATGTAAGTAAGTAGCAGTGTACATGCCTAATCGCATACGCCGGGCTGGCATCGCTTCGGGGCAACCATAACCAGGCACCTGGTATACAGGTTCCTGAGGGGGGTCACACAATAAGCAGGACAGATTGCACAAAACCTGCCCGGATATCCGCCTCTCCATCCCAGTCCGCGGCTTAGAGTTCGGCATTCGTCGAAGGAAAAAGAAATGCAAAGAAAATGAAAGACACTCCGGGAGGTGTTTGACTGCCGTGCCAACTCCGACCGATCCACCAACCGCCATCCAACTCCGAGATCTCTGCCAAGGGGGGGGGCCTACCAAGCCAGCTAAAGCCATCCAACTCCGAACAGTAAACCAACCCCCCCTCCTTCATCGAGAGTTCATAGCAGAGATGCAAAGAAAAGAAAGAAAGAAAGAAAGAAAAAAACAAGGCCACGCCAGATCGTCCCGTGGTTATCGATCCATGCATGTCCGAGCCGGGGAGCCGTTCCTGCAAGCTAAAGCAGCCCGGCCAGCCGCCCTTCCTAGGGTCTAAAAGGATTCCGCAAGCCGGCGCTTTTACAATTCCAGCAAAGTTGCATCTTCAACAACGACAACCTCACACATCCTGACATCCCTGATACCGACGATACGAAAGAAAGAGAGACACGGAACTGAGCTGTGCCCAGCATCTGTTTTCGTATTACTCCGCGGCCACGTTTCATCATCATCGTTTTGCTCAAGGGTCAACCGTTGTCGACGACGACGAACCTCATCTTCACCTCATCCCAGAAGGAAGAATAATCCATCCGACTTGTGACGACCTCCTCCCCCCCCCGTCTCTCTACCAAACAGAACCTCTCTCTCTGTCTCTCCTCTTCCCCCCCCCTCCTGCCTTCTTTCCCATCACTTCGTTTCTCCCTCTCTCTCTTCTTTACTTTCCCACCCCCCTCCCCTTGAGCCTCAAAGCGTTTTTGAATGCTTCGAGCTCGAACCATGGTCTCCGCCATCGCCACCCCTCCTATTGGAGGCTCTCCCTACCGCCTCACCAACCTCGCCAACCTTCAGATCGGCTACACCGTCGTCCCCTCCTGGCTGAACCAAGGCGCCGCCGTCCCCATGGCCAACGTCTCTCCCCCGTCGTCATCACACAGTAAGCAGGGCGGCGCGCGTTCCTCCGTCTCCGTCGCCCTCACCGAGGCCCTCCAGACCCCGCCGGGCGTCTACAACGTCCAGCAGCTCGTGGCCAACTCGAGCCCGCTGCTGGACGTGGTCATCTCGCGGCTCGGGCAGGACCCTCCCGGCCACCCGAGCGCCTCGTCCATCCTCATCGACGGCCTCGCGGCGTCGCTGTCGACCCGGGGCCGCGAGTCCACGTTCCCGCTGGAGAACGCGGCCAACGATGCGGCGCGCAGCGAAATCGTCCACCAGGCCAACCGCGTCGCGTCCACCATTGTCAAGCACGTCAAGAAGAGCGTCAAGCCGGCGCCCAAGAGCCTCGACTTCCGCATCCGCAGCCCCTGCGAGGGCCACCTCTGGACGCACTCGGTCGCCGCCCTGCTCTTTGGCCCCCGCAGCGACTCGCAGCTCATGGAGCTCTACAACGAGTGGCTGCACCGCATGGTCCTCCTCCGCGACAGCCTGATCCCCTTTGAGAACTTTGAGGAGGTGCCCCTCGTCATCCCCCCGGGCTCGACCCGCGGCATCCGCGACCTCGAGGAGCCCCGGCGGGCCTTCCTGGTCCACTGCCTCACCGGCAACATCCAGCAGATGGCCATTGTCGACCTCGCAAAGGTCTTCACGGCCAGGCAGCTCCCCCGCGGCGGCTACGGCTTCCAGTACTCCCAGGGCCTCATCCTGCCCGCCTTCCTGTCCGGCTCGCGCTCCCTCCACCTGCTGCGCTACCACCCAGCCCACCTCAACAGCTCCATCGGCGACGTGCTCTTTGACTACGAGCACGCGCAGTACATCAGCGCGCCCCGGACGGAGCTGACGGCCCAGGACGCCCTCACCACAAAGACCAACTGGAACGCGGCCTCCCTGCTCGACGCCGACACCAGCGTCGTCGAGTCCGCCCTCGTCGTCGAGCCCAGCGTCGACGCCCTCCGCCGCGTCGTCAAGCTGGGCCTCACGCTCGACTCGGGCGCCTGCGTCTCCGTCGACCTCGGCCAGATTGCCCGCGGCCGCCGCTACGCCTACGAGATCCGCTCCGACAAGAACTCCGGCGGCGCCGACGAGGCCTCGGACAGCACCGCCTACGTCCACAGCGCCGCCAGCATCCTCTCCAAGCCGGGCCTGGTCATCTCCCCCCGCGTCACGCAGGGCAGCCCGCCCGCCGTCCATGTCATCCCCACCTCGGATCCCATCCTCAGGCTCGCCCTCCTGGGCAAGCTCTATCCCGAGAACGTCATCCTCGTCAAGGAGCAGGACAGCCTTGGTGCGCTGAGCAGGGCCGGCAAGAACTTTGCGGAGAAGATTGTGATTTTCGAGAAGAATGCTGCTGCGAGCGCGTAAGCTTTTGATATCTGATTTTTGTTTTCCCCTTTTTTTTTCTACTCCCTTTTCTGTTTCTGGTACGTGTGTAGGTAGCAGATAGTATGTAGTAGCCGAGAGGTATCTCATGAATATACCAGACCTCTAGAACCCATCAAGGAGGAAGCGGGTGGCAAACAAGGAGAAATCATACGATCTATGTTTAATGTACATGCAGCAAGTGAAGCTTCATGACTCTTGATAATATACCAATCGAATTTCGCTTCCTTTGCTCTTCGGCATGGTATCATTCGCGCCCCTTGATTCATCCATCCGTTAAGTCCTTACTTACAAGAGGAACCCCCGTCTCTCCGTCGCATAGCACCGTATCGTTTTTCTCGTGAATGACACGTATGTACGACTTGGCATAGAATCAACGCCTATCAAGCCTTGGCAAATCATTGCCCTTGCGGAGTTAATATCTCCAATCGACAATCCCAGCCCCTTCTTCCTCTCCCCTCCCCTCCCTCCCCCCTCCTCCACCATCTCCGCCCCTCCTCCCCAAATTCACCTTGGGACAGAGTCTCGATTCGTGCCTGTCAGACACAATGGATACACCTCCATCAAACTATCCCTCTACCGGCATAGTGATTCTCGACCCTCCTCCCCCCCGCTTTGCCACGATCGACCGGGTAGCCATTTAGGCAACTTTTTTAGACAAGTTTCTCACCTCACCCCCCTTTCCCCTGCCATGCTTCGCTCTAAAGATACCGTAGTCCAGTACCGATATTAGTCCAAGTAGCCCTGCTGCTGCCCATTACCGCTGGCGCCTATAGACAACCTAAAACAATGAGTGACACCAAATCAGGGGGGAACCGGAACGAGAGCCAGCAAGCAACTGATTCAGATGCCGGACACACACCAGAGCATCTTGGGTAGGTAGGTGATAGATATCGCCAGACCCCCAAGAAGCGCAAGTAACCGCATCAAGCCTAGCCATCGTCAAACCTGCCAGCCATCGCACTACCAAGTATCTTCCTAGTAACCGAATCAAACACCCAAGACAGCAAGTAGTATCAACACCATGGACATCTGGGGGCAGGACATGTAAGCCAGGCACAGTAGCATCGACCCGTCTTCCTCTGACAGGCTGATTACCAATGGCATAAGCGGACATCCTATTTGTCCATTTGCCGACTCGATCAGAGCTCACGGGAAAAGTTGATCATAGTGATCAAAGGTGACCAAAGGTGATCGACGAGATCCGCAGGGTTCAGATTGTTTTCCCACACTCTTACTCCCTTGTCATACTTCTGATAATAACGGAAGGAGTACCATCACCCATGTTGGAATAGTTTCACGAGCCGCACAAGCTTCGCAAGGGGGCATCCGATGACTAAATGCAAAGAATCCAGCGTTAGTCTTGACACATCATGCGCTAATTTTCCTGACGTTTGGCGCTGACACGATTCCAAACCCCTAATGAGGACACGAGGGACAGGCATTCGTCGACAGGGTCTGATCATAGAGGCAAAATATGCACGCGTAGCGTCTATTCTCTACTGTATCTCGCTCTAAAGACGGGGGGTATTTCGTGACATGTTCGTAATTCCTTAGCTGTTGCTTGCTGTGGCAAGAATAAGCCTCGTAAAGGCATCAAATTGCTCATACTTGACGCGGCAAATGTCGTGGTTCTGGTGGTCGTTGGGGTCGTTTTCCGACATGAACTGGTCGACCACCTGCTGAACCGTCAGGCAACTGCGCGCGGCTTCCTCGGGTCCCAGCTGCGCCTTGGCAGCTATCCATTCCTCGGCCGAGGAGGCTTTCCATAGAGATTCCGGGGCTGGAAGTGTTGTGTTTCGGACAAGGTTATCGTCCAGGGGCTCAAAGTAGTACGGATTCTGCTTCTGAATCCTGCACGAGAGGGTATTGATGGTGTTGACGAGGAGGACGGTTCGTCGAATCGTCTCCTTCATGATCCATCGACGCCAGCTCACCTCGTCCGTGACCTCGTCAGAGGAGAGCGGGAGGAGGTGCTGCTGGATAAGTCGTCGTGTCATCTATCGCCGTTAGCCAGGGGGGCCACTTCATAACCACCATGCATGCAACGTACCTTGAGAAAATACAAGTGGAGCATCTCGGACAGCTGCGCTTGGGCTGGGCTGCTGCTCGCAAAGAAGCCGAGAATCTGGTAGATGCACATGGCGTGGATAACGGCGAGCATATCGCTGTCCGAGCCTGACCATTTGTGCTAACGGGCGTGTCAGAACGAGTCAAAACATTATACCGGGAAAACACCACTTACAAACAAGTCAATGAGCTTCCTGCTCTCCTCGTTAATCATGGAGTATACAAAGGTCTCGCTTGTCGGAACAGAGGCATAAAAGGCACCAACACAGCAGAATGCCCTAGCAAGCGGCTCCGAAACCTCTCCCGTAGCACACCGATATACCTTGTGGTGGACAAAGGGCGGATACTCGCCGGGCCGGACCATGATTCTCGGGTAGTTGCAGATGGTGCGAACAAGCTCATCGGCGGTTTTCAGCTTGTGGAACGGGCAGCGCTGCCAGCCGTGGTCTTCAAACTTGCCACTAAGCGAAGAGCCTCCGCCAGTTGCCATTTTGACAGCGTCGTGCAGAGATTCCTTTGCACTCAACTCCTCGTCCGTGCTCGAGGGGCTGTGGCTATGGGAGGCCATGCTGCGCACTGGTGGCGGCATGCCCGGGCCGGATGTAGGGGCTGCGGTTGGGGGGCGCAGCAGGGCTGATAGAGGGGATTGCTGTGCGGTGGGTGTAGAGACGTGGTTCTGGGTGAGTATGCCCAGGGAGCCAAGGAGATCAAAGTTCAAGTCATCGTTGGAGATGCCAGTCATGGCACTGTCGTTGACGTAGTCCAGCTCAGCCGATAGTGCGCCATCAGATGGCATAAACGGGTTGCCCCTCGACGGCGACAGTCTGCCGCGCTGCCAGGGGGACACGGATTCGCCGCTCTCGCTGCCGGCGGCACTGAAGGGGTAGATGTTCTGCCTGAACCAGTCTAGGCTCATCCCCGCATCGCGCAGCGGCCCGCCTGAGAGCTGATCAGAAATGCTATCCGATCTGGTGATTGGTGGTGACTCGACATGCCAGCTGCCGATGCCAATGTTGGAGGCGGGAGCGGACGGGTGGTGGCCCTGGGGTGAAGGCGTCGAGAGAGGCATTACGTTGCCTGTTGTGCCGCCGTGGGCCGAACCGTTGGCGACCCTCATAGGATCCAATTCGGGAGACGTCCCCGTCGAGCGGATGTCCCTCGTGGCGATGTTGTCCTCAAGGCTTGGGTGAGGCTCGCCGCTTAGATACAGGAACTGCGCGGGGCTCTGGTCTGACGATTGCACCTGTTGTTGTTCCCGCTGCTGGCTTAGTCGGCGATTGGCATTCTTTTGCGCCGCTTGCTGGTCCTGCTGCCGTTTCTGGTTGTCAGCGGCGAGGGCTGACACGTACTGGCAGTGTATGTTTCTATGTATGCAGCGGGAGCATGAAGGAGTGGCCTGATCACAGCCAAGCTTGGAAGAAGCGCAAGCGACGCAAGACTTTTGCTTGGACAGCTTCTGTCTACTTGAAGCCTGGATGCAGCGGCGCTGATGCTTGTCTCGATACTCTTCTGCATGGACGGACGGGGTTTGAACCGCAGCCCCAGACGTCAGTCAACGGTTCTCATGATGGGATCGGTCGACCCGCCAGGAAGTCTCCGGCAGAGACAGCCTCAAGTCCGGCCCAACAGCACCAGGCCGGACTTTGTGTCGAGTTGGCCGAGGCATGTGAAACAGTGAGTGACTTACTCTGAGCAAAGTTCTTGGGGCAATTTCCACATTTCCAGCTACCCTGTCTCGAGTCCCGGCGAGAGGTGGTCGTCGTCGTCGTAGTGGTGCTGGTGCCGGTGGCAGCGTGGGAGCCGATGGTGACAACGGACGTCTGCATCGTTGGTTGGATGTGGGCAGAAGGGGAGTCTTGAGAGATCAAAGAGGGGGAAACTGGCCGCGGACAAAAGAGGACGACAGGCGCTTTGGGTTCAGTCGGAACGGTGGCAGTCGCAGTCGCAGCAGCACGTCCGAGGCATTGAAGAAGTCCAGCAATGTCCGAGAGGAAGTGAATGAGTTTGCGAGCGGATTGAGTGGACAAGAAGGATTGGATGGCCAGGCAGAGGTGGACAAGGTAGACAAAGTAGACAAGGTAGACAAGGTTGAAAGATGGGTAGGTAGATAGATAGATAGGTAGACAGGTAGACAGATGATACCTTGGACTTGGAGACAAGGTGGACAGACGGCGTGGGTGGGCAGACAAGGGCCGAGTCTGGTGGGATTGGATGGAGAGAAGTTGAAGGATTGGGGGGACGAGGAGGAGGGAGCTGGCGACGTAATTTGTCACCCGGCAGGGCAGGGCAAGGCAGGCAAGGCTTAGTTAGGCCTGTTGGTTTTAGTACCTAGGTAGTAGGTGCCTTTGGTTGGTTCCATTAGCTGGAGTCTGGTACTAGGCAGGTACTAGCACCTAGGCAAGGTGAGGTAAGGGACATACAAGTACAAGTGGCAGCGTCTGTAGGTACTGCACTTGTGTAGGTACCCAAGGTATGTAGGTAGGTACTTGTAGGCAGGCCTCGTGTTGTTTAGGGCGGAGCGCGGAGCATCCAATGCTTGATGTGATGCTTATATCGAGGCGATTGATCTGCCGCGGGGGGGCGCCGTTGCGGAAGCTTATAAGTAGCGTCAAGGTATCCAATGGTATTCGAGGGCGCGCAACTGGCCGGGACCCATCGAGTATTTAGCCCGAATACTATACCTGGTACATTGCATGTGCCTGCGGATCGAGAGATTGGGAGAGATGGAGTAGGTAGATAGATAGGTAGGTAGAGCCAAGGTGGGTTGCGATGCTGGAGGGCTTCACAATATGTAGGGTAGGTAGCCAAAGGTGAGAGAAGGTGAGAGAACGATCCATAGGCATCTAGATGCCGGATGATGCAGTGCTTTGCTCGCATGGAATCTTGACAGAAGCAACTAGAAGGCCAGTGATTCGATTTTCCAAGGCAATCGTCATCCTGCGGCATCAGACAAGGCATAGTCGTCTTCGCCAGGGAAGGCGGCGTGAGCCGGAAGGATTCAAAGGCACATGGAGGAGGGGCGTGGCTGATTGCTCCTCCAAGTATAGTTCTTACTTGTACGCATGTACTTACAGCGGGCTGGCTGTAATCGTCCCGGCCGTGCCTCATTTCTAAGGTTAGGTAGGTAGGTAGGCAAGGGATCCTCTGGTCTGTCTGCCTGTTCATGTATGTAAGTACTAGGTAGGTGAGTACATGCAACAAAACCGTCCATGTGGCTCTCCCCACGCGATTTGATGCCAGCACCACCAGCAGAAGCAGTGCCTGTACAGTGTTACTGTATGCACGAGTCATCGTATCAGATGCTCCCATGTGTCAGTTGCAACCCTGAACCGCCATGTACAGATAGTATCGTATCAAGAGCTTGGCTTCTGCTATCTGGAGTGTGGGCGGATAAGTCCTCCGGCTATGCATTCGATATGGCTTGAAAACCACTGGCGATCCATTGGATCCCTCCACGCATACTATCTCGCACCCCATCAGGAAATCGGCTCCAGAGTCTGTCTAGACAAATCCACGGCCTGCAGTCATGATCGGACCGTCACAGGATGACAGACCCTGCCACGGCTAAAACCATCGGAATGCCACCTTGCAGAGCACGTCTGTGCGGGTTAGGAATAGCGAGAACGACATGCAGGGATCGAAGCATATCAGCGTCGCTTACTGGACCCATGCCCCCCCCCCCCATGCCCCATGGCTCCGTCAACCCGTGCGTATTATAAGGCCAGCCAGACAAGGGACACCGAGGAGGGGCGCCCTAGCAACAGCACCCTGGAATCGTGGTCGATACTACTACATGTACGTGTATGGTGCATCGTATAAGTGGTTCCGCATCTTGCCAGCCTGATCCTTGTCTGTAAGAAAAAGCATTCCGCCTTCCATGCATCCAGCCCGAAGCAGAAGCAGGGCCAGCCACCCACTGAAGCTAAATGGACACGGAACGGCCTCCGTCGCACGCCCAATCCCGTCCCGTTGCTTACGTGCAGGCTTCTACAGGGCCTACGGCAGGTTTTGCGGCAATCTTCGCGGCGAGCTTCGGTGGAGGGAGCCTCCGTCTTTGTCCAGAAGGGGAGGGGGGGATGATGGCGACGAGCAAGACGCACACCATCAGCCCGAGGCCGAGCGGATGTACGGCGAGTCTCAGGCCGATAGGATCGCGAGGATCGTTGATCATTGGCAGCGTGCCATTGTCATGATTCGCAGCCACGTGGAGAAGCGGCTCTCACCTTGGGGCGGGCTCCGTTGGCTTGGGCAATTCAACTTAAGACATGTGCTCAGACGGGTCTCTGGAACGCCCCCCAAAGTGTTGCAGTCGCCACATGGGCGCACGGAGCAGCCGCCCATGTGTTGGGGATCATACAACATGAGGGACGCACGTGCCGGCTGTGGCCAGACTGAATCGTAACGATCAGACGAGGAGATGTAACGGTCCGAAATGGAAATGGAGAGCGGGAAACGCGGGATAATCCCGCATCTACCTAGGCCTCAACCTCTCAACTCGACTGGAACTCGACTTGCTTTCGCGTGCGTTCACCTCACTGGCTAGGCAACTAACTATTCTGCAACTCCCTGTCAACTGCCCGTCTCACTTGGGAAGCAGGGAGTTGACACAACTTGACCAACGATCTTACATGCGAGCTGGGAAGTTGACTCTGCGCAACCTGGCAGCTACAGCAGGTAGTTACCATCTTACATGGTGAAGCAGGGAGTTAAGCAAGGTTCTGTGTCCCGTCTAACCACCTCCGCTTCTGCCCTTGGACAGCAAAGGCTGCGCCGTCGCACTACAGAGCGATCTGCACATGCATCGGTTACGTGTAGGCAAGGTACTTCATACTTGGGTCAAGCTGCATGTAAGATGAGGTACCTACCAGGCTCAGCAGGTGACTCCAGGATCTGCCTGTGATGCGTCCTCAGCAGATCTTCATCAGATGTAGAGAATCAGTTGTCCGACCTCATTCCTTCGTCGCATCTATCGTGTTACACCGGGTCGTCATCTAGTGCCTTTCTGCCTTTCCCTCTGCCGCCTCTCATTCCGCTCCTGGTATTGAAGATCAGCTCGCTCCAACCCGCGCTCCTGTCATACCTTGTTACTCTAGTCGCCATACCCGTCAGCACGGCCAAAGGTCACATGCAGCCAGTCGCACACCGCCATGAAAGAGCCTCACAGATTGATAATTTCACATCACATTCGCAGATGGACATCAGTTACGGGTGAATTCTTGAATCATCTTGCTTGCCAAGCTTACACGGCACTTGATGCTGACTTGATTCCACTTTGTCCGGATCTCGCGTTGCGGGCCCTTGCATGGGGGGGTTTGGCATGGGGTAGCTATGATCTATTCTCGTCTACAGCCAGTTGGGAAGGAGGCGAGGCCAACAGATGGAATCTTCAAAGTACGCCCGAGACGATGGGGTAGTGGACTCTTGAGGCCCTCGCAGAGGCGATTGTCCATATTTAGTGTCTATATCAGGGGCCGCGGGAGACAACCTGGGAGTTTCACCTTTGCTTATGGTAATTGTAGCCCTGACCTGATCGACAAATTATCTTCTGCTGATCTGGCTCTGCCGGGGGTCATGCTTGGCAAGTCTAGTTGAGATGCGCTGTCTCGTAACATGACCGACTCCATGCCTTGGTATGTATGGAAACAAGTGAGATTGATTTGTGTAGTGTAAGCGTCTCTGTAAGTAGTTGGTAATGATGAGAAATGCGATAAGTTCTCAAGTCACCCTTCAGCTGTCTTGCGGTGAGGTTGTATTGCCATCAACGTTGACATGACTAAAAGGTTTGCCTTGTGCTAGAGCATAACACTTATCAGAATCTGGAGTTTCCCACGACGTTTGGAATATTAGACCTGAAATACAGCTCTTGTATGTTCCTAGAGTTAATCTCTATAAGTTGAGTTTATCAGTGATATTAGTGATAATAACTCGAGTAAGAGAGCATATGGATTGGATGTGGGCAGAGACCAGAAGCAGAAGGAGGAGGGTGATCTACGAAACCTGTTGCCACGAGGAAAACTACATGGACAAATAGTCAAAGGCAGCATAAGCCAGTAACAAACATGGGAAGACGAGCACAACAGACTGACCCTCATCCACTGTCACCGTAACATATGGTTCAGAAGTTATTATTCACTGATTTCACTACGCGTACTTTCTGCGCTTCGGTGGCCAACTGGGGCCGTGCCACCTCACAATGCGACGCGGCATGACCGACTCTACGTCCCGTATGCCGTGTTTCGGTAGCGCTCCTTGCTCGCCAAAAAAAGGATCCTAGCAGATTTCTTACTGTGTGACCGACTGCAAGCCGACAACACTCGATAGGGGGCTTACTAGAGGACGGGGCCTGTAGGATCCGTTCCCAGAAAACATTCCCTCCGTCGTACGATGGGGTGCTGCTCACATGGAAGTCTGAAGCCGATCGACTCTAAGAGTGACACTGACAGGTAGCACAAGCCTTGTGGTGGCGAGTGCAAAGTCTCAACAAAGAGGAGAAGGCTTCTTCGGGTTCTACAGTGTTCCGTAAATACGCACATATGTATATCCCCAACTATGGGGGAGACAGCCCTTCTGTTTCTTCTATTACGGTAAGAGGTGAGGAGAGCTGCTTGAGCGAAGTAGGTCTGATTAATTCTATGCGATACTCTATGTTGCTTCTACTCTTCCCGTCTCGATTCAACCATCTATGTGCTTTGACATGATGTACCCTGACAACATATACATATACACGCAACACGTGTAAACGAGAACAGAATATCATATGAGCACAATAATCTAGGAAGTTTGTGATCGCTATCTGGCCGCCACCTGATGTGCCGCCCCTTTGTCCGGATAAGTTGAGCTTGAGGGGCTCATCCATATACCCAGAAGTCTAGTTTAAATGCGGGAATGAAGGAAAGAAAAGAAAGAAAGAAAAGAAATGCATTTAAATAACTTTCCAGTTTCTATAAAAGTCCCAAGCGAACTAAGCCCGGGCGGCCTTTGCAGTTTTCCGAGCACGTCATGGTTCCCTGATTCCTTGATTTTTCTTTGAGTTGCGGGCTTAGGAGGGCGTTATGCAACGTATCTCCGCGAGCCAATGTGGTATCAGTTGCTGTTTCTGGGAGCCCAGCAAAGTCTTTGGGAAATAAGTTATCTCAGACTTAACGGGTTGTCTACTTGTTTTTAGATGAAGTTTTAGCAGGCAATCCCGAGAACGCAAATATTGATAATGTCTATAGTCAAGTCGATGATGTCTTTCAAACTCGAGGAACGCGAAAACACACATTTCCTTGAATGTTTCACCAGCCTATCGTAGAACAAGCTCATCCATTCCCATAATCCCCTTGAAGAAGATACAAGAAAAACTATGAAGACTACCAGGCACACTTGGGTAACATAGATATTCCGCTCTAATTTCGAGAAAATATATCATATGGTTCGGAGTTGATCGCGGTCATCCAGTATGCTATCTCATGCATCATCGCCATCTTGGTAGGGAGCTTCCCTATTCCAGCTTTCTTTTTCCTCTTTTGAATCATCCATAAAGCATCAATCCAGAGACATCTCACGTCTAACCGTCGTGCTAAAACAACAGCGTCCTAGAAGACCTTGTGCAATGTCTCAACCATTACACTCTCCGTCCTCTATCAGAGGTTCAGGAGAGTCATCTTCCCAAGTACCGACAACCGACCTCAGCAGTGGCTCAGGCACATGTAGTATCTAGCGACCAGGTGCATGTAGCTTTGGTTGCCGTGTCATGTAGAGCCTCAAGCCAAACCCCAGGCGCCTCAAAGTCCAGCACTCTGGCCCAAACACACGGCAGCACTGTCAATTTATGGCAGGTACATTTCTAGTTGCAGATTTTGACATGTGATATGGTCCCCTTGAGGCTCTGCTTGGACCATGAGTTCCCCGGGAGTAGACGCGATTGAGTCGTAAAGCTGAGAATATGCGGTAATACATGTTTGTTCCGTCCAGCAATGAGGATGATTATAAGGATGTTGGCTGCCGACATGAAATGCGAGGAGCTGCCTGACCAATGCAGTCTATGTAACGTATATCTATCAAATCATGTGTACATTACCCTCACCGCTCTTTAAGTCTTGAGAGAACGTGAAAAGTCACTAAGTTTACCAAACTCTCACCAAGTTCAACGATTAAAGGTCACTAAGTTCAACAATCAAAGGTGGAAAGTCACTGATTTCACCAAACTCCCCACCATTGCATTGGCAGATTCTTTTATGTTCTACACTACTTACTCAGATGTGCACTTTATTACGTTAGGATGCAGAAGTTGTTATTGCAATATTATTAAGTTCGACTGAGTCTATGCGTCTAATTGACTAGCCAAAGGCGTATAAAAAAGCCTTAAGATATCAGGACATTCTATGGTATCCAGCAATCAGGTATTTTCCTCCTCTGCAAATCATACCCTTCCATCATTCCGTCATGCAACCAAAATATACCAAAACACCGCAAACAGTGAATATCGTGCAATCCTCCTATGCCTCCTCATGCGCACATCTGCTTTTTTGTAGCTTAGAAAAAGTAAAACAGCTTCCAGTACTTCACCTTGGTGGCCCAGGTGAAGAAGTACACCAGGGCAAGGTTGCTAAAGGTAAAGGCCAGGAAGATGCCCCAGCATCCCCACTTGCCTCCCAGCTGTCCATCGCCAAGGTTGAACTGCGCGAGGAACTGGTCACCAGACTCCCAGCGACACACCTGGCAGTCAGATGGATACATGGCATCGGGGTTGAGGAGCTGAGCGGACGCAGAGAGAGCCCACTTGGCTGCATATTCACCACAGGTCTGGTTCTGGGGCGGAGTGAACAGCGTCAGGTCTGCAGTGTCACATGTCACATGAACACCACCGGTAACTGCCGTGACCATGCCACCAAGCAGGTATGTAAAGGGCGACAGGTAGTAGAGCTACGTTATTGGTATGGTTAGCTTCTGCGACTCCAAGTCTCTTGCGTTTCGTGCGGAGTGCTTACCCAGTAGCGCCAGAAGACCTGGATCTGGTCATAAGGAATGATGATACCGTTGAACCAGTTGCAGGTGCACACGATGAAGACGAGGACGTTTCCAGCCGCACCGAGATCCGGGCTGAGGGCCATCATGAACAATCCAAGAAGAACCTAGCCAATTCCGTTAGCAACCTACGTGTCCTAAGCAGACAGATGTGGAAATAAACGTACCTGGAAGATCTCGTATGTCAGGAAGAAGAGGAAGATGAATCCAGCTTCATTATGAGGCAGTCCACTAGGGAAGTACCAGACAACATAGTAGATAACCGTGACGAAGATGGCGCCAGGGATCTCGGAAAGAACGACAGAGTTCACGAAAGCAACCCAGCCATATGCGTGGGAGGGGCCCTCACGGTACATCCAGTACAGACTGGCGAAGAAGTACCGGGCGAGGATGACATTGACGATGGCGTTGCAGAGGAACAGCATGAAGTAGACGCTGAACATGCGGTTCTGCAGGTCAGTGGGGCTGGTTCCAAGCTGGTAGAAAGTGAATCCAACAAAAAACGCGCTGAGAATGTGAACCCAGATCTTTGAGTAGATGTATGGCGTGTTGCGCCACTGGTTCAAAAGCATTCGCTTCGTCAGCAGATAAGTCTGCGTCAAGATGGATGCGTTGTACTCGGGGACCTTCTCTCCATCATGGGCAGTGCTGCTGTGGGGGTTCTTCTTGCTCTCCTCAATCTCTTGTGCGAGGGCCGCAGCTTCCGGGGACGCTGCCCAGTTGGCTGACCAGTTGGATCCCTTATCATTCGTGCGGGCGTTGACACCGGCGCCGACAGTCTCGAGAATGAAGGCACTAGGGTTGGCTCCCTCGGGGCAGACTGCACCGTGACGAGCGAAATACGGGAGAGCTTCAGTGACCTTGCCAAAGCTAGAGAATGGTCAGCATGCTGGGCTCGCCAGAAAGAGACTTTGAAAAGATGAATGACTTACTAGAGCTGTCGACCTTCCGATGAGAGAGCCAGGAGGTTGTCAAACTGAGAGAACAGGAGTGCTGAGGGCTGGTGAATGGTGACGACAGTCGCCTGGCCATGACGAGCAAGCTGCTTCAGATAGCGAACGATACGGGCAGCGCCTTGGGAGTCCAGTCCAGATGTCGGTTCGTCAGCGAACAAGATTTCAGGTCGTGCGGCAAGTTCAACACCAATCTGTACGCATTGTAAGTTAGCAAGGGTGGTCCAAAGTAAATGTCTGATAATATGCGCGAGACATACCGTTACTCGCTTGAGCCTTTCGACGCCCAGGCCGCCACCCTCTTCGCCAATGAGAACGTGTTGGACATCGACCAGGTCGAGCAATTCCAGAACCGTGTCAACGTAGGCCAGTCTTTCCTCACGAGAGTATGTCAAGGGCTGTCTCAGCAAGGCGGAGAACTCAATGGCCTCCCGAACTGTGGCCGTACCGTCGTGGAGGTCCATCTGTTGCGCGAAACCGACAGTCTTCCTGTAACTTGAGGTTGGTGGCTGGTTTCCAACAAGGACTTCACCCGTGAGCGTGCCGGCAAAGTTGGTCTGACTGAGAGCAGTGAGCAGGGTGGTCTTGCCAGCACCGCTAGCTCCACACAAAGCAGTCAGCTCTCCACGCTTGACGTATCCAGAGATGTCCTTGAGGATGTGCTTGTCTCCAATGTGCACGTTGAGGTCCTTCCAGGTGAGCGCGAGTTCTCCCAGTCTACCTGACAGGGCATTTGTAGGAGCAGACTTTTCAACATCAGTGACGGTGACTGCCTTTTCCTTCTGGCCGCGGCGCTTGGCGAAGACAAGGGGAGCGCCTCCTTGAGGAGCAAACCGCATGACCTCGCTGCCAAACATGCTAATGAAGAGGTAGATGAAGGCAATAGAGATCATGATGCCAATGTTTCGCCACTTGTGTGAAAGAGAGAAGCCATAAGCCTCGACATACTCAATGCCGGGGACGCTGGTCTGACCGGGAAGCGCACCACGAATAGCGCAGGTCTGGTGTCCAGCAACGCCATCCGCCGGAATGAGATTGTCGTCGCAGGCAAGGTCCAAGCCACTGAACTCGTTCGCGAAGAGCTATAGCCGGGGCCGGTTAGTTGATGAGAGCCAACACGAAACGAACATGTCGGACTACTTACATTCTCGAAGCCGTAAAACATTGGGTTCAGGTGGTGCAGCCAGCCAAAGGCAGCACCCATCTCGTTCGGCGGAATCAAGAATCCGGCAAAGAGCAGGAGTACAGTGCAGGAGAAACCACCGTAGCGGAAGCCTATACATGCGTTAATGCGTGAACTGATCCAACGGAGTGCAACTGAATCTTACAGTCATCCAAGGTTCCGACGTAGTAGGCGAACATGCGCAACAGATTGCTAAAGCACACCGTCGAGATGAAGAGCGTGAGGTAGAAGAAGAAGAATTTCCCTGCTTCAATCTGTAGCCGTGACAGGAAGTAGAAGATGATGATGAAGAGAGCGTGCTGAGCGGCAATGAGAGGCAAGTCGATGAGGAACCGGGCCAATGCAACAGCGGACGGGCGGTTGAGATGCAGTCCAGCTAAACATTCCAGTTAGTAGAGTTGACAAAATGTGTAGCTCCAGGGCAATGCTCACCATGTCGTTCAATGACAGGTCGATTGGTGTGTGCATCGAACAGCTCCGGAAACTGGAACCAGCCGTTGACGATGAGAGCAAAGTACAGGATACCACCCCTTGTGAAGGCTCCTTGAGCGGTGATGTCAATGTCGAAGTAAACACTGCCACAGACCAGACACAGAATGAGAGTAGTCATCCACTTGATGTAGTAGACTCGTCGCTGAGCGCTGACCAGCTGGACTTCTCGGTAAAGGCACTCCCAAACCTGGGCGGGGAACGACAGGCGGTAGTTGTAAGTGGGGAGCAGCGCATCAGCCTGAGCTTGCTTTTGTCGGTATTCATCAATTTCAGTCAAGAGCCGCTGGTAGTTGTCCGATCGTCGGAAAGCAGCCGCCAGATCAGCCGGCGTCTTGAAGTTTGCGGCCGCAGATCCAGGGCGCACACGTCGCTCTACGGGATCCGTAGCGGTGGTGAGGAACTCGGCAGTTGTCTGTCCAGGAACGGGGATGAATCCGAGGTCCTCAAAGTACTTCCAGGCCTCGGATGTTCTACCGAAGAATGCCATCTGTCCGTCATCCAGGACGATGACCTTGTCGAAGTTCCTGTAGAGATCCTCGCCTGCCTGGTACAGGGTGGCCATGCTAGTCTTGTGACCGACATCTGTGACAGCTCGCAGAGCCTTGGCAAAGTCCAGTGCGGTGGAGGAGTCAAGACCGCGAGTCGAGTTGTCAAAGCATTGAACAGATGCACCGGCAGCAAGAACTTCGGCAATCGATACTCTGTATTATCTCAGTGTTAGCGCTGGAATCCTCTCAAGATATCGTTGTAGGACTAACCGTTTCCTTTCACCACCAGAAACACCCGGGAAGAAAGCTCCACCAACGGGCGTGTCAAGTGCATGAGAAAGACCAAAGAGCTTCGCAATAGCCTCGGTCAAGTCGGCGACTGTCTTGCTGTCTCGAGCCTCGGCCGGGAGCGAGTTCCGAAGCGCGAAGCGGATGGTCTGCCTCACAGACAGGGAAGCGATGTGCCTGTCCTCTTCCGGGAGGTAGATTGTTTCTCTGGCATGGTTGCGCTTGAAGTCTGCGGCAGGGACATTGGCATATTCCAAGTCACCCGTCACAGCGAGGGTGGACTGGTTGGCAACCGTTCGAAGGAAAGTCGAGCAACCACTTCCCGGTCGACCAAGGACGAGCAGCATCTCACCGGGCTTGACAATACCGGTGAAGTTGGAAAGAATGGGTCTTCCAGAGGCACTGAAGGAATTGGGGAAGATGCGCGAGAGGATGTTTTGCTTGACGAAGCGCCATTGGTCGGGTCCGAATGTGTTGAGGATGGCGCGCGGCAAGGTCTTTGCGTCAACTTCGGTTCCGGCTTGGGCCGTCACGGTGAGATCCTTGAACGAGAGGCCGATCTGCTTGGGGGTCTCCTGGCCCTTGGGCGCTTGGCTGTTGAGGAGAATGCGGATCGACTCGAGGGCCTCCGCCTCGATCGACTCTGGGCGTGAGGAAGCCGTGTCATCAGAGGGACTACTCAGCTCGTGGAGCTGGGAGTCCTCCTGCTTTTCCGTCATGCTGGGCAGCTGTTGGGGCGTTTGCAAGGGGGGGGGTTGACGGGCAAACTGCGAGACCCTGTGGCTATCTGGCACCACGACAGTGTCAAGAGCAGACAGCACAAGGCGTACTTGTGTATGAAGATGCTGTGATTGAGCCTGACCTGATCCGTAGTAGACAGTCTGAAGCCGTCGACGGGAAGAGTCGAGGCTTCTAATAGGAAAAGCAATCCGGGGTCCATCTCGGGCATCTCACGCAGGAAGCGTCTGGCAGAAGCGACGCCTCCAGCGACCAGGACCAACTCCGATCCATGCCGGGGGACATGGCCGTAAGGCTGCCTGCCGAGCTGCTTCGTCCCCGTGCGCGCTGTCCGGGCCAGGACAAGGCTAGGATAGTACCTCGTGCGTATGCTTCGTTTGCGAGGGTACTTCGTCCTCGTACATGCTTGGTGCCATCGCGGAGGTCATCCCAGCTCAATCTCATCTCCTTTGCCGGCCTGCCTTGTAAGCCGGCCGATCTGGCGATGACTAACGCACGGCTGACAAAAAAAGCCCTGTAGTCTCATCTACTGAGATCCAAAGTGGGGCGGTCATCCAACTCCGATCCCTTCTTGCCTGTTCCTGGTCGGAGCGCGACGGCAGGAGTGGCTCGTAAATCGGACTTGCCTGGCAGATCAGCCGCGGACTTTCAGCAGTGGCCGCTCGCTCATTGGCTCTCTGTCGCACTTGCCTGGCTCTATTATCTGCTTTTTCTCTTCTGTTTCTGGTCCATTCAGGCTTACGGCTGTCTCTATGCGGCTTTATAAGCGAGGATTACTGCAGAGGTGAGGTGGCCAACTCGCACCTGCCGCTTTGCTGGGCATGAAATACCTTGCTGTTTGTGATAAGCAATTGGCACTTTTCCACAGCTCTCTTTCCCTCGCTAACTCAATACGCCTTGAGTCAACTGAAATACCTAGTACTCGTACCTACAGTAGGTAGCTTAATGTTCATGAACATCATCTTCAACAAGAAGCACTGCATACCTAGGTACTATGAGATACTACACGTACTACTGCGTACACACATCCATCCATGCTAATTAGTCCATATTGTTTCGCTGAGGATCTAAGATGTTCCCCGATTAACTTTTGCTGTCCTAGCGGCATTGCAGGGGTCCCATGTCAGCGAAAGAGACGGGGACAATCCGCCTTGCTCCGAGATGATAACCTGACAATGATGGCATCCCTGCCTAAACATGTAGATATTGGGAGATCCTGGAGCCTCTCCTTCGAGTCTCCCACTCCAGCCGCAACCGCGATGCATTTCAGATGATAGAATCAAAGTGGCGAATACACGTATGGTAGTCATATATGCATTCGTCCTTTATCAAGTGGCAAGCTGCACTGCATGAATATGCCAGGCTGCTGTAACACAGAAAGAATTTCACGTCGGATTATGTGCACGCCGATATGAAGGAATGCATGGCCCTCCAACTCCGGCGTGGCGTAGATTCTCATGGAATTAATAGAATTAACCACTACCTACTGCATAAGAAATATGCCGAAATGATGCGTGTATCTTCTTCCAATGCCATATTCCTACCTCATTTCTCTTTCAGCTAATAAAGATTCCTTCCGGTTTGACTTGAAGCCGTTTGCTACGACATCTCCTATTGGTAGTTTGTCCCAATCACTAGCCATATGGCAATCATGACGAGTCTAAGCGATAATGTCTCTTGTTCTCTAATCGACAACGGAATCTCTATATCAGCAAGGAGGGCTCAAATACATCTAGATTAGAGATGTATAAACGTCTATTACTGCATCGCCTACTAACCGCCGGGGAGATGTGCATCACTAGCTGGTTAAGCGAGTCCTTTTGGAGGAGAAGAAGAAAAGGTTTAATAAGATTTTGGTGTATTGATTGATGTAGCGATCAGCTAAGCCTTGGTTTAACCCTTTTACAGACAAAACTCATCCCAAACTGTGCGCATGCCTCAAGACGTAGAAAATAGATTTAATAGAATAGGAAGAGAAGAAGAAGAGGATAATCAGGGCGAAGAAAGAAGTAGATCAGGCATTCCATGATACTTCGCATAAAATGCAGCTTTTATGTAATAGCATTAGACGCATACCAAGGGCTTACATGTAGGGTCGCAGTAAAGTTATAATCGCCAGGAGCACAATCCCGGGCCAATGTCGGACTACCCTCAAATCATATAGAGCAGCTAAACTTTACTTTCCGAGAAGCCACTTAAACGACAATTCGTGAACACCTGTTCAAGCTCACAAAAGATTACCGCTTTTACTTGGCAATTTCTTCCGTTTGGCTTCCATGGGTGTCAATGTAGGGTGGCAGCACCTTATGTAACAAATGGCTTCATAGTCACGCCTACGATGTGCTAGAGCAGAGTATATCAGTATTCGGGAATGTCAGCATGGAGGTGATGCCTGCTTTACATGGCTTCCTGAGATCAAGTTTCCCTCAGGAGGAAAGACACGAAAGAGAAAGCAATGTAAGACTTTTCTCATGGAGAGTCTACAACATTGCCGTTTAGTCAAAGCATGATACGAGGAGAACTTCATCAGCAACGGCTTGATGCAGGGTAGACCCTTCATGGTTTGTTCATAAAGTGGTTCACATCTTTCACGTCAATGCAGCCCGCCTAAGCTTCGAACAACGATTTGAGAGATACAGACCAGCAAAGAACATCCCAACTCATCGTCACCGCTATCAGGATGATGAAAAGGGGCCCTTGACTGCTGTGACCGTCGCAAGGCCAGAGGGTGCTCAATTCTTCCATTCCAGCTTCGCCGTTGCACCCAGCCCTGCCGGGATAACGACCATGCCTCGGAAGTACTTTGGTGGCATAGGAGCCACAGTCAAGACCTCTTTCTGATCTACGCCGCTGCACCCGGCCCTGCCAGGATAACGACCATGACTTCGAGAAAGGACTCGACTCACCCACACTCCGGCAGTTGCATTCCGACAATCTACGCCGCTGCACCCGGCCCTGCCGGGATAGCGACCATGATTGTCAAAAAACGTTCAACCACAGGGTTCCGATCAGTGCCTCGTTCGAACTGCGCCGCTGCACCCGGCCCTGCCAGGATAACGACCATGCTCTCGGAGACATCGACGGTCACAGAATTCAGGACCCTTCTTCTGCACCTTTCGAGCTGTATAATGACAATAAGTAATGTCACACTGACCGAGCCTTGCCAGATTGGTCCAGTTCCATGAGGCAAGATGGCCCGCTCCTCCTTCTAGACCTAGTATTGAGAGGTCGCGCGGCCGGAGTAGGACTGTTGCGTGACTGACGTGTACTTGAGACTCTCCGTTTTCTACCCTCGTGAGCTTCTTCTTTCTTGTCGTCCAATCTTTTGTCCGCAGTCTGCTGTGTAGAAGATGAGCTGAGAGATGGCAGCGTCTGGCCAGTGGAATCTTCTATCTTTTGTCGTTTGAAGCCATTGTCGTGATCGTCGTCCTGTCTTGACCTCTTTCGAGATGCTGACGAGTCTGTAGCTGTTGTGGAAGAAGCGGATGGTGTCGGTGGGCAGGGAAGAGGATCTTCTAGGCCTTGGTGTGTGCGCCCGTGGTCGTAGCGTTTGTTGTATCGCGGTTTTCTCCTGGGTCCCCTTTGGGCTGTAGATGTCTGATTAGGGGAGGATACACGAGGTGCTGGTACAGGCCCAGTAGGAGTCTCAATCTTTTGACGCTTTTGGCTAACATCATGATCATCATCGTCTCTTCTTCTCTTTCTTGATACACTGTCATCCGCAGCCGGCCGGGCAAGGGATGAGGCGGGTGGTGATGAAACATCCAGTCTGGCGCGCTTGCCCGCACGATCATCATCATCGTGTTCGTCGTCGGTGCCCAGTTGCTGTTGGTGCTGAAGTTTGTCGATCTCGACATCATCAAAGCGAACACTCTTTCTAGCGGGGCTTTAGCATTTCCCATCAGCTACTGGGCGGGAGATCGGGAGACGAAGCACTAACCGCTTCCGCTTCTTCTGCGTCGTTGTTTGTGTCGTCTTTTCTTCATGTCGGGTTTCCGGAGTAGATGGGTTGTGTGACCGAAGCGGCGACCTGGAGGGGTTCTCCCCGATCTCAGGATTCGGAGCTCCTCTGCTGCCATCGTTCGACTCGGGGGGCGCATACTCGACGGTGTACGAGCCTATGTAGAAAACATTATCCGCCATGAGGTGTTCTCTCCAGTCCTGGGTCGAGGGCTCCTCATAGAAACAGATGTCGGGGTCATAGTTGAACCTCTGCGACCGTGGCATGCCGTCCTTGTCGAAATACTCGTCATCAGGGACCTGCGTCTGCTCGTCAGGGCTGTTGAGCGCATTGTCCCGGGATCCATCGCATATAACATCCGCCTCATATCCGTAGGCATTGCCTTTGAGAATGTCTAAGAAGTGTGTTAAACAGCCAGTTTGACAGACTCGTATCATCTTTTGCCGAGCATCTTCACATGGAAATGCATCTTTATGACGTTCAGCGTGATACTGGGTCTTGCCCAGCAGTCTCTTGACCTCCCCCCACCTTTGTTTGTTCTTTTCTTCGAATAGCCTCTCAAAGTCTTCCCGACGGCCGCCTGCAAGCTCGGCAATTGATAGTGCGGTGTCGAAGAATTCATCCTGTGGCAATATGGGAATCTCCACGGTATTGAAGCGCTTCCAGTACGTCCTCCAGAGAAGCTCGTCGCCGCGCATCTCGTCGGTAACCTTGCCCCATTTGTGGCACTGACTGATGCGGAAAAAGTAGGGAGGCTCGAACGGTCTGGTTTCGGGCACGTAGTTTCCACGCGTCCATATAGGCATATTGGACGCTATAACGGTCGATTTGCGGTCGCGATCGGATCGTGAAGGCAATGGGCGAATGACGCGCTGCGACTTGCGCGCTGTGTGGCTTCAGCAGGATACAGGCGCTAGTATGAGGCTTCTAACGAGGCGCACAAGAGTCTGGAAGATGTAAATGTCACCACCAAGCGAGTCAAGACGTGGAACGTGGAGAATGAGGCCAAAGAGGTGCGCACTTGGGTTGCGTGGTGAACGATAATTTAGAACATTATATCCGCCTAAGGTACATACATGTAGGTAGGTAAGTTAAGGTACCTATGTACTGTCAGTGGAGGGGAAATCGCGTGTGCTCGGGTGCTTCATTTTAGGCAGAGCGTCACGTGCGAGACATGCATTGGTTTGCGGCCACCTCCGCCCACACACATCTCCCTGCTGGCCTTGGTGGGAGGCAGGTTCTGCAAATATGCACAAAGAGACAACGATTTGACTATATTGTTGTCTGAAGTAGGTAGGTAGACTGTGCTAGACACCGGTAGGCGGAAATGCGGTTTGCGAGATGGGCTTAGACCGAAAATGTGGCCAAGGAGGTCCATAGGTATAGGTACATGTACTAAGACAGCTAAGGCTCGGCCCAAGCCTCCTCGACCGCTGCTAGTCCAACGCTTAAGTTGACCTTATCTATTTCTTATTCAATGGGGAATCTTCCAGCAGCCAATCCTTCTAGAAATTGTGCCTGTGGCCGAACCTGAGGTCAATAACACATAAGGTACATATGTACCTGCTACCTAGCATGAAGCTTGTGCCTTCTAGTCTACCTACCTAGAGTCCAAGGTAGTGCCTAGCTACCTAGGTAGAATTCTATTGTCATTCCCTCTACGCGAGGCTTCACCACAACTTCCAAGCAACGCACGAAGACTATGGACATAGGAGTAAGCGTAGCTACATATCAGCGTATCCACAGTCCAAAGCAACATGGAAGCACTGGGCTAGCATTGGGGATCCCGTCTGTTGTTCCGGAAGGAAGAGAAAAAAAGCTCGACTGGAAATGAGTGAGCATCGTGTAATGGAAGGGACCTGGAGATGAGGACCGTGATCCTAGGGATACCTAGGTAGTTGGATAACTAACTACCACATTTCTACAACTACAGTGTCTGACCATTCCCGCCTGTCTCATATGTTGCCCTCAGTCGAAGCACGGCTCCTGCCCAACGCCAATTCTATATCCGCAGCCGAGACTCTTTTCTCCTGATCAGGATCGAGCATCTGAAAAATGGTCTTCTCAACCACGTCCTCAAGATCCAGCTGTTTCCTTGCGCTCGCGATATCCTGCAGCAAATCCTCGAACGCGGCTCGCGATCGGCTCCCCTCATGGCGCAGCTGGCCCATATCAATGTCTCTCTTGAAAACGCTTGCGGCAAGTTTCCGCAATACACAGAGCATCGTGACACCAAGTGCCCATACATCTCCAGGAGGGCCACGGCTTCCAACTCTTGCATCCACGTACTCCGGAGGAACAAAATGAGGGGTCCCGCCCATTTTCCGAGAGTCGGTGACCGACGCAGCCATACCAAAGTCGATCAGCACAGCACCTCGCTCGGCGGAGTATGTGATGTTGGCCGGTTTGATATCGTGGTGAACAATTCCACGTCTGGACAGGTAGGCAAGGGCGGACGACACATTGCAGAGTATCCTTTTGGCCTCGGATGGTCTCATCGACGATGACTGAAACCCCTTTTGAAGCGAGGACGGGAGACACTCAAGGTAAATGGCGAGGAACCGAGCATCGACACCCTTAAGTGACACGATGTTTCTCTAGACAGGGTCAGTGAGAGATCCACATACGAAGTAGACGGCTTACATGTTCTAGGCCTTGCAGCATTGTCTTCTCCTGCATCCACATCTCTATGACTCTTACGAGGCCCGACATCGTCTGATGCTTCGGGCAGCAGACGACCTTTGCAACCAATATCTCGGAGACTCCAGAGCGTTGGCAGGAAAAGACGCCGGCAGCTCGCTTATCAGATATTTCCTGGATCCGCTTCAAGTGATATGTGCCCATCGCATCAGTGAGATTGACTTCTGGGGCTTGTACAAGAGCCGTCTCCCCGTCTGCTAGGTCTAAAAGGGGAACGACATCTGCATTGACAATCTCTCGAGGAGCGGGAAGTAGCTGGCGACTATCAGAAACGGATAGGTGCTCCTTTTGCTTCGAAGACGAGTCGGGGACCTCGACCATTCGACTGTTCATCTTGCCGTCATCCAGCTTTTGTCGCTTGGCTCCTCTCCCATCGTCATCACTCCCATCACCAGCTTCTTGCTGAATGACCCCATGAATCGAGACACTGAAACGCCTCCGGAGAAGCAAAAACTCAACAAGTCGGTCCTCGGTGAAACGATCTCTTTCGCCAGAATCCACTGAGATTGTCCATATGCCAGGACGAATGACACGACCCTCTTTCTCTTTGAGACATGTTTTCACAGCCTGGAAATTGAGGTCCACCAAGTATATGGCTTTATCTGCCTTGTTAATCAGCAGACAGTTGTCACTCATTGGGTCATACAGGATCCTGCAATCAAGTCGACATTGTTCAGAGCCCTCTGAGCGCTCATCAGCTGGGCGGCGGCAATATGGGAAGCTGATTGTAAAGTCAGCGCTCGCGGAGGTCTGGACAACGCCAAACATGTCGCCGCGGCCGGGAATCGTCTGCAGACAAATCATCGCCGAGTCCTTTTCCTCATCCTCTGGAATAGAATAGCGCGTATAGGCGATGATAAGACGCGCATCTGGCAAAGAGAGCGCGGCATTGTCGAGGAGTTGCCGTGTCACTTTGTCCGAATCCCGGGCATCGCTCTTCTTGGCCTGCGGCTGCTCGGTCTTCGTAGGGCATCTTTCATCCAGCGTTTCGGCAGATGCGAGAAATCGCAACGCGGAATTGGTAGGCTGCTGAGTCGAGTCCTCGAGGCTCTCCTGCGGTTGACTTGGAGCTAGCTGGGCTGATCCTTTAAGACTGCCCTGCGGTAGGGTTGAAGCCAGCTGGGTTGATTCTTCGACGGCTTGTTTGGGGCTATTCGTATTCAACTCGGTCGGTTCTCCGGAACCATCGTCAGGTCGAGCTGATGCTGCCTTGGGCAGTTCTTCTGCCAAAGCCTGAATGAGCACGGCTGTAGCGAGCTGGGTCGACTCCTCGACATCTTGAGCGTGAATCTCGGTTTCTGCAGCCGCACTTTGCTCTGGATCCGCATCCGGCGGACGGGTTTCAGTTACATGGAGAGAATCAGACTGCGACGAGCTGCCATCCCGCAGCTTCGCCGGCCTCTTTCTTGATGTAGGCATATTGACCGAACAGAGGGAACAACTTGTTGTTGCACGATCATCTTTAGATCGCTACGCGATGGTCTCTTGATATTCTCGCTTCCCTCATGCTGCACGCATGCAGCTTCGGCCAATGGCTGCCTATCTGACAGACAGGGTCCCCCGCAAAGATGAACGCGAGCACAATGCCTTTCAACACATTTATTTGGAGTGCGGAGTTGCAGCATGTTATGAAAGTCTCCAGGATATGCACCATGCATTGCTGACGTGTCTGTGAGTGCACATTTGTGTTGCGTGAATGCTTGGGGCGAATGCGAAGTTCTGTCTGCCTGAGAAACAGCCCGGCCCAAGTCCAGAAGTTGCAGATATATCGCCATCGTTAAATCTGGCCATCAAGTTCAGACAATCTTCGATTCAAAACATGCTGATACCAAGTCGTTGTAAATGCGATATTATCACTTATTCAAGATTTGGTTAGGCCCGGGTATCTGGACCGGTGCTTTTCGGCCCCATCCGAGCCGTCATCTAAACTCCAGGGCCACAGCGTCATCGGTCTAAGAAGGTGAGGCGTCAGCACTTTGAGTCAGGCTCACCAGACGCCCCCGCTACTCAAAGTCCACTACCATACAACAAGACTTTGGCCCATTGACAATGGCATTTAGGAGAGATGGGGGTTCTCCTTCACTAGGTACTCCCACGTGAGCGACATGAGATGAAACTTCTCGATGCATAGAGCAGGCCTTATGAACCCTCTAGGCACTGCATGTTTCTAAATCTTCTTCAGATATTTCCAGAAAGCCAGTTTCGTTCAATGAGACCTGTTGTGTTCCTTGTAGTATACGCTTTGCCTTATAGTCATCAGCCTAACCAAGATTTTCTATTAAAAGTGTCATCCAGTAAAGAAGGCCTTGGGAAAGGTCTCTGCGAAACTACTTGATCAGATTCAACGGACATTATTGGCTCAGTACCTCTGCGATAAGCGCTTGATGGTGTTTCGCTCCCTCAGCAAGCGAGGTTGACGTAACAGCACGAATATGGTCAGGGCAAAGTATACTTGTATAAAAGAACCCCTCACCTTCATTGCTGCCCAACGCAGCTCGACCACTCTCTCATCATCATCATTCAAGCTTGATTCACTGTCTTTACACCTTAAGTGAGTGCCGCTGCTGCCTTGTAGTTCTGCCTAGAACATCAACAGCCCTTTTACTTTCTTCATCATCCATCATGAGCTACTCTACGAGAAAAAATTCGTCGGCGACCCCTTCTGTCGTCACTCCATCGTCTAGTGACCTGGTCGCCTTTGGTCTCCACGACGACCCATCCGATGCCGTTCCTTGGCCCGACAACACGTACAACATCATAGAAGAAAGCACCGGGCGGGTTCTTGACGCATATGTACACCACCTTTTTGGTCCAAGAGTTCGCTTGCTTGATCCCAACCTACCTCGTACACCAGCGGCGAATTGGCTCTGCGTCGAGGCCAACGGCTGTTTCGGACTCTTCAATCAGCACGGCAATGTGTACTTGAGCGCTTATACACGAGAGAAAGGCATGCCGTCTACTTTCGGGCCTGACCAGTACATTGTACCGAGGAGGCACCCCAAGGGAGGATATCAGTTGTTGTCACCTGCTGGTAACATTATGAAGCATTTCGCATTCGTTTCCTCTGATGGAACTTTTGTAAGGAGACAGCATGCTGGGACCATTTGGCGATTCGTCAAGAGCGAGACAGGGGACTATTAGGTTGATGTCTACTTAACTATTGACCTCAAGCAACGCTGCGAAGCAACCGAGTCCGGGGGTAACTGGAGATACACTTTGCTTCTAGCAAGCTTGGTATGATGTTGAGAACTTCCCCTTAGCTAGGCTGGTGAAAATCAAAGTCGAGTGGCAATTAGTCATTTGAGTCCAGATTAACCGCTTCTAATCCCATCCAAGACTCCTGGTTATAGTGGTTGACTAAGGCCTAGGAGGTTAGCAATGCGATGTTGCAGTTGTGGCGTTGCGAGATTCCTTAGCATCTGTATACTCTAATATCATTGGGATCTGCTAAACTGCGCGCTCACGGTCTTGAGCACTGTACTGATCCTTGTAATACGTGATGCACCATCTTCTAAACTCCCGAAAGGTACCAGTCATGCCTATGGGGAATGCCTTCAAAGAGGAGGAAAAAGTCTTGCAACATCCACGCCGCCTATCTCAGTCATACGACTCACTTCGACTATACCGTTGTATAAGTCCAAAAGGCAGCCTTTATACTCGTGCTGAAGTCTCGTATTACACCTAAATGCTCTAAGCGGGATCGTCCTCAATGAGGTACAAGAAATGGGCAAGCCTGTCTCGACTCCGCCCGGGCTTCCCAACCGCATACCTCGCATATAACTCCACCGCCTCGCCATTGAGCAGAATACAAGATCCGAGACTTCCTTCAGTGACTTGCTGGCACGCCAAACCATGAGCCGATGCTAACAGACCCTAGAAGCGTTTCCTCCTCCCACCACACGTTGGTCCACCCCAGTCAGCCCTCACGAAATCATCTCACAAACAAACCTCCTCCACAACCGCAACAATCCATCAAACTGATATTAGCCGCTCGTATAACTCCAGCCCCCGTCACTCCCATCATCTTCGTCTTTTATCCGCAAACCCGCGTCTCATCCTCCCGCAAACTCTCTCATCTCTCTCTCTCTCCCCCCCCCCCCCCCCCCCCCCCCCCCCCCGTTTTGCTCTACAGGGGGGACCCCCCCTGTACGTTGTTCGTCCTAGTAAGCGCCGGTTAATCAACGAATCACCACCACAGCCGCGCCGTGACAGGATGCACATCCCATCACATCACAGCCGCCCACACGCAGCATGCGCGCCGCCCTTTCAAGCAGGAGAACCAGACGAATATCGTAAGAGACGCAGAGAACAAACAAAAAACCGCGCATATGTGGAGACGATGTATTACAAGGAGCCTGGGAAACGCATTTCCCGCCGCGGGAAGCGGAGACAATTATCCGCGAGAAACGCAGCTCCGGAGACGCGGCTTCTAGTAGAATGCCGTGGGATTTCACCCCTGCGGTTGAGAGAGAACTTGTGCTGCGGCAATAAGCGAACTAGACGCGCCTTCGTGCTACAGGGCTGCGATGCGTAAAGGGGTCCAATAGCGGCTGAGCATTCCCTCGTCCTCCGTATCCACGGCGTCTACAGTCGCTTACAGCAAGGATCATGTCCGACATATACCATGCTTGACGAACATGTAGCTCGTCTGTCACCATGCATGAGAAAACTTTGCTTCCAAGGTATCCTTCTTGTTGCTGCCTGCTTGCTTGGGCAACCTGCAGCTCGTTTATTGTCTAATGGGGGGACGCTGTAATACTACTCTTCGCAGCCTTACTACCATAGCACGTCCCTGTCTACCAAGTCTGCCTGAGCTGTCCATCCCTCCGTTCGGTCACTTAGTCTCCCTATACTCACAGCTCGGACCGATATGGGTGACAGGATCATCGGGCTCTGCGGCCTGTTGACTGGCCTTGGAGATGACGGTAAGCCGTAGGAGCCGTATGTGGGTGGGGGTTTAGCCTCTCGCAACGGCCTTTGCGTGGAAGGTGAAAACTGCTGCCGGATGTTGGGATCGTAGCGGTGATGAACGGCATGACCAACGCCGAATGACGTTTGTAGAGGTGGTAGAGAGAGACCTCGGCGCTTTAGGTGTCTAGGAGATGTTGAGGCCCACGACGGCCCGAAAGCAGCGCCTGGCTGTGCAGTCGTCAACAGCAGACAGGCGAAGAATGGGACCAATCCGTCCATGACCATGAAAGCGGCCTCGCTCTGAAAGAGAGTGCCGCTCAAACCCCCAATCAGCTCGAAGATCCGATATACCGTGTGTGCGAAAAGCAGAATGGCTGCAACCTCCATGCCTATGTCATGTCAATAAACGCCGGGGCTGTTAAAGAGGAGGAAACTTACAGCGGAGAAACCTGGAAAATCGAGTAGAATGGTAGATGTCTGCGTGAGCCGGATCGAGGGCGTCACCACTGAGGCACAAGCCGGTACTGAAACAGACGTACGCGCCCATGACGGCAAGCAGCAAAAGAGCTTGGGCCCCAAGACCCCCAACAACTATGTCGGCACTTCGATCACGCTGTTTACAATGTCAGTAAACAGCCTGGTCGGAAGAAGAGGGCTTGCTACTCACGTCTCCGTATCCGTAGGCCACGAACACAATGCCAACGACATCGAGTATGAAGCTCACTATGAACAATGCCCATAGAAAGACTGTGGCAACAATGGACTGCCGTGAACCATGTCCTTGCCCATGAATGGCAAATAGATGCGGCAACACCATCGACATGGCGCCCGAGACGAACGTTGGCCCTAAAACACTCCCCAAGAGCATGAGAGCAAAGTAGCCTTGACGATCCCGGGCTTGATGCAAAAGTATTCTCCCGAGGAATCCAAAGACCTCAAAAGAAATGCCAGTTGCAAGCATGGCGGAGAAGCCTGGGGTGCGGAAGCGGTATCCCAGATAGAACGTAGCGGGCGTCAAGGAGGCAAAGGCGGCGAGTAGGACTGCACCACCTCCGACATTGAGACCACTGACGAAGAAACCGTTGTCGGTAGGACACGTAGGGCCACAGGTACTCGCCATGATGAAGATTGGTGCTGCGTGATCACATCGAAGGCTCTGTGACCATGAACCAGGACTCCTCTCAGAAAAACAAGGGATGGGGAGCCTCTCTGTATTTAAAATAGAGAGCCATCGTGGCAGCAGAGGCGTTGGGGGACGGGATGTGGACCGGGGATCGCAGCCTGATGGAGTGGCCCCCATATGCCATCCCACTCGGGAAGCAACCTTCATGACTTTGCCTGGCATGTCACTCACACAGGGGATGGTGAACTCCTCTCCACTGGCTTAGCCTTCCTCGGGGGCGGAAAGGCATCTCGATAAGCTGTACAGAGGCCGGACCGCGTACAAGTAGGGAGAAGAGCCTTTTCGGGTAAAATGCCGAGCATGAGATGTCAGGGAGGCCATCTGCCATTGGGCGACACCCATGTTCAATCACTAGCCAACCTATACGGGAGAGTTGGTTGGCAGTTCAAGCGACGAACCCATGTACCGTGCGGTAGCAGAGAGACGAGGGCAGATCCGGCAGTCTGGTTCTGCCGCTGCCCCTCAGGACTGACAAACTGGCTTCCGTCCAGTCATGGGGGCCAAATCTGGCGGCCAGCAGCCCATGGCCGTTCAAAAGCCGCGAGGCGTGCACACCCTCTTGTAGAGCGTTGCGTTGGCCATGGGTTGTTGACATACAGCTTCCTGATTTCGACTGGGAAGTCGCTGCGGTGCCATGGCCTGTAGATGATTTGTCAATCATGTGATTTGGTCAGTATCGAGATCTCCAGGTGACAGCTCAGTTGAGCAATCTCATCTTTGCCGCCTCATTGTCCTGCATGCATGCAAGATTCAGCTCCAAAAGGAAGCACCTCGAAGTGACCCCAGAGTCAGCTTTAGACTCAGGGTCAAGATCAAGAGCTGGCACTGCCTAGCAACTCGGTAAGAGTAGAGGCAGCAATGCCCAGTCGCCACCACCGCATCCAGAGAACGTGATTGTGACAGGCAAGGCCTGAGCTGCCATTTGCGCTTGCAGAACGTTGCAGCGGAGGCGTGAGAACAGCGAGAGCCAACAGCGGCAAGTCGAGCGAGGGGTTGACGGCCCGTGACTCTGCGCCAAGGGCAGGGTGCTGGAGATCCGGGCTCTGGAAATGGCGCCATGGCCGAGGAGGAAACCTGCAGCTCAAACGGTTGGAACCAACAGCTGCAACGTCGTCGATCCTGGCCTTTCTTCATCTGTGCAGCGCCGGACCGAGGCGGGCCACGAAATGCTCATGGCGAGCAGCAGGCCATGTCCGTTGCGATGCATCGGAGTATCCCTTGACTTCCTTGAGGTAGACGATATAGCCGTGTAGACTGCAGTTCATCCGTCAGGCTCGACTGGGAATAAGCAAAGAGGGCGAGCCCGAGGCGATGAGAGCCCGACCGCAGTGGGTTGATGTCGCAGCGAGTCCAGCCTCAATGCAACAGCGACGACGGCAGGTCGTCCAGCCCATCGCGGCTCGGCAGTCGATGAAGTTGGCGATGCATGCTTGCTTGCTTGCTTGAGACACGGAGTCAGAAGCAGTCAAGTGGCCCGTGTCGGGGAAAGACGGCGCGCATGGAGAGACACCACATGATGCAACAAGACGTGTCTTGTCGTTGTTTCTTGACGGGTTGAAGCTGTCGCCCAGCAGATGAACCTTAAGTGATGTACCTGTCCAGTGCCATCTTCAGCGCGTCTTAGCGCTAGAACCGCCGCCGGATCCAGCGGGCGTTTGCGCCTCAGCGGCCTCGTCAGCGCCTCGCGGCAAGCCACACTGCCAGGCGGTGCATCTGGCAGAATTCATGCACCAAAAACTGATGACATCAACCCACCAGGCCATTTCCCGCCGATGAGCTTCAGCTTCCTACGGCCTGGACTCGAGGCTGCGCCCCCATCGCCAAATGACTTGACGCGCGTGCATCGTTTCAGCTCTCAGACGCAGAAAAATATCGCCAAAGATTCGACCTCCCCTTCGACCCTGAGCCATCGCGGGCAATGACCGCGCCTTGGATCTGGCCTCATCCTCATCAATTGCCGAGCTTCCTGCCAAGAGATCAAAAGCCCTATTCCTCGCCGCCATACCTCGCTGGGGAGACCTACTAAACTCCAGACGCTTTATTTACTTTCTTTGTCTCTTCACATTCTACCTAGTTCCAACCCAAGTTTCTCCCGTGTTTGACCACCTCAGCCCTCTTTCCTCCTCCTTGCTCGCCATCGCGCTCGTCCCAGCGCAAGCGACAGACTACAGCTGATCATGTCCATCCAAATCTTGCTGGACAATCAGCCCGAGTTCTACACCAACCTCGACGCCATCTCTGGCAAGGTCTTCCTAACCCTGCCCAAGAGCGAGCAGATTGGCACCATTGTCGTCAAGCTCGAAGGAGAGTCCGCCACAGCTCTACAGGTCCCCAGGAATTATGGATATGAGCCAGGCATCACTCGAACTGCCCCGCCACCGGGGCCTCCGGGCAGCATCGTGGGTGAAAATCACAAGATCCTGTACAAGCTGCTGAAGGTCTTCCCGGATGATTACTACGAAAGCTCAAACAACCCGTATGGATCGCATCCCCTCGACGCCGGCCAGCACCAGTTTCCCTTCTCCTTCAAGCTACCCATCAACAATGCTTGCAGCAATCCGGAGGCCATGGCCAGGTATGGCGGCTTGGGCGGCCTTGGAGGCTATGGATCAGGCGGTGGCCTCTTTGGCCTTGCCGGAGTCCGGGTCATGGACGGTTCGAAGCAGCTGTTTCTCCGGCACGTTACGGCGACGCTTCCTCCATCCCTGACCGGCTTTCCTATGCAGGCCGAGATCCGCTACTACATCAAAGTCACGGTCCAGCGGCCGGGGCTCCTCAAGGAGAATTGGCGCTACCAGATCGGCTTCAAGTTCTTGCCCATTGAGCCGCCGCGGCCTCCCATTACCGGCCAGGAAGCCTTTGCCCGGCGGCCATTCTCCTTTACGCCACGAGCAAAGGGGGCTCCGAAGAAGCGAAGCTCACTGTTCGGCAGCAAGAAGGCCAGCGAGGCTTTAGAAGACGATGGAGACTCCCCAACGCCGCCTTCAATAGAGATTTCAGCGCGACTGCCGCATCCCTCAATCCTGACGTGCAACCAGCCCGTTCCCCTCCGACTCCTCGCAAAGAAGCTCGTAGACAGCAGTGAACAAGTCCACCTGATATCGTTCCAGATGGACCTGATTGGCGTGACCGAGATCCGTTCGCACGGGCTGTTCCATCATAAAGTGAACCGCTGGGTTGTCGCCTCCTACACAGACATCAACATCCCTCTGTGCGCTCCGGGGGACGAAGTGGGTAAGGAAATGGTCATTCCAGATGACCTCTGGAGGAACCGGCCACTGCCCAATACCGTTGCGCCATCTTTCAACACTTGCAACCTTTCTCGGAAGTACGAGATAGAGCTGAAGCTGGGCGTGAGCCGGGGCGATCCGAAGATGGGCGCCATGACGAGGGATCCCTTCTCGCAGCCCCAGAACATCTTTCTGCCTCTTCACTTTGCCAGCGTCGAGGTCTTTTCGGGCATCGCGCCACCCGTCGAGCTGTTGAAGGCTGCTCGGAACACGCGACCAGAAGGCATTGTTGTTGTCCGGCCCCCTCCCCGATTACCTCCCAGAACCTCCGTCTCGGAGGCCAGCGCCCCCGGACCTTCAGCCAGACCACCTCAGCAACGGCCTGGCCAAGCTGGGCCAGCAATGCCTGAGAGGCCACCTCAAGATCCCCTATACCCTCCACAGCTGCCACCAGGCGACATTCCGGCTTACGAGGACGTACCGCCGCCGAGCTACGACGAGGCCATGGCAGAGAACTTGTCGGGGCCGTTTGACGGCTTGCGGCCGCGGCCAGCGTACAGCGGCGTGACGAACGAGAATGCGCCCAGCCAGATGCCAGAGAAGAGCTAGGCACTATGATTAAAGGCTGTGATTGTTGCATGAGGGAGAGCACACCAGGGTTGCTGGGTCGGGAGTTGGGAGCGAATCAAAACAAACAATGGTGTATAAAGGAGTTATGAATAGATGGTAGGCGCAAATCACCGCCTCCCTGTGTATATCCATAGACGCGGGTATATTATGAATAGGAATCATATCTTATGGTACTTTCAATTGTCCCCAATGGCTGTCATCCTCCATGCGCCCGCCTGTGTCTGTGTATCGAAGCGCGATGCGATCTCGACACTGGTCGCCTGCAATGACGTCAACGAGCGTCCAACAACGACATGGTACGTAGTCTGGCCAATTTCCATCCTCTACACACACTATCTGTCGCAAATCCTCCAACCTATGCCCTATAAAACAAAGGATGCTCGAATACGATCCTCGATAGAATAAAAAAGAGAAAAAAAAAAGCCATGAAACAATGGCCTCGCCATCACGGCCCTCGCCTCTCTCGCTCCCTACCGAACCTACGACGCTCCCGCGCGCGCACTTTCAGCGCCGCAAAGCCGCTCCTCCATGAATCCAGCCACGATCCTCGCATACGGGATCTTGGAAGGCAGATCCTAGACGACTATGCCATGATCCGCGAGAATTATGGTACGTTTCCCCCCTCCCCTTCCTCTCCGTTCTACTTCTTTGCACAGTCCCTTCGCATCGTAGTCAAGCGAATCGAGAGCGATCAAAAGGCTAATGGCGCATATTAAAAAACAACCAGCAACACCCAAACACCCCATCGTCCTCGCCCACGGGCTCCTCGGCTTCTCCGAGCTCAAAGTCTCGCCGTACCTCCCCGCGATCGAGTACTGGAACGGCATCAAGCAGGCCCTCGTGGCGAACAGGTGCTCCGTGCTGACAACGTCCGTCCCGCCGTCGGGCTCCATCGAGGAGCGCGCCGAGAAGCTCGCGGCCGACATTCTCGCGCAGACGAGCGCCGCCTCTCTCAGCCACTCAAACAATAACAACAACAACAACAACAACAAGAACACCAACGACCGCGATAGCAGACTCGTGCGGCCTGGGGAAGAGGGGGGCAAGGAGGAGGAGGGGGGAGAGGACCAATCCAGGCAAGCAGGACAACAACAACAACAAAAGACCCCCGTGGTCAACATCATCGCGCACAGCATGGGCGGCCTCGACGCGCGCTACATGATTTCTCGCCTGCGCCCGCGCGGCATCAAAGTCGCCTCCCTCGTCACCATCGCCACGCCGCACCGCGGCAGCCCCTTTGCAGACTACCTCGTCGACAGCGACGCCGGCAGCCCGCTGCACCTCCCGCGGCTGTACTCCGTCATCCGCCGCGCTGGGCTGGGCACGTCGGCCTTTGGCCAGCTCACCACGCGGTACATGCGCCACGAGTTCAACCCGCGCGTCCCCGACGACCAAGCGGTGCGGTACTTTTCGTACGGCGCCATGATTGACGAGCCGTCGCTGCTCGGGGCGTTTCGCGTCCCGTACGGCGTCATTTGGGAAAAGGAAGGGGAGAATGATGGGCTCGTCAGCGTGAGGAGCAGTCGTTGGGGCGAGTACAAGGGGACGCTGGTTGGGGTGAGCCATCTCGATTTGATCAATTGGTCGAATAGGGCGAGGTGGGCGGTGCGTGAGTGGATGGGGATGAAGAGGACGTTCAATGCTGTTGCTTTCTATCTCGATGTTGCTGATATGTTGGCCAAGGAAGGGCTGTGAGGCACAATTGCCTGTAGAATCAATTCTTGTATCTATTACCCGACTATACATGGATAAGACCTTCACCACCTAGAAGGGACACACAAGAGAGGACGGCGCCGATTGAGGAACAGGAAGAAACAGGCTGTAGTTTATAATAGGTTTAAGCACTAGATTGTTGTATATGAGGTATCAGGAGTATTAGAATATAGAGAATATAGCATCCCTGTGGCCACGAGCCCGTCCCGGCACCCAGAATCGCCTCACGAGCCATGGAGCGGCCCGTTGAGAGCAAAGGCGCTGTGTCTGTGTGCGACGCGAAGAAAGCAGGCCCAATGCATGAGAGAGTATATGTACATGATCATGCAAGCACCGATCACGTCGCGCATCCTTTCTTGCGGAAGAAGAAAAAAAGATGGGCGACGAAGACGGGAAACGTGCTTGGTGCCGAGACCCTCGTGGCCAAGAGGTTGTTGAAGACATTATCCCGTGAACGCGGAACGTTGGGTTCGCCGAGGTGGTTGTTGTTCTTTTTCCCATGAGTCGCGCCAACACACCACCCCCCGTTTTCGCCGTTGTCTGTATGAATCACGGTCTCATTACTGCGTTGCGTGCGTGGCCCCCCTCTCTCACCCTCGTCAACTTCTCCTTTCTGCACCCCCTAGTCTCAACCCGCCCCTCTTCCCCAGGCCTCAGGTCGTCGCTTAGATCTGAGACTTGGAGGCCCGCCTCTTGGCGCACTGCTTGGCGATGAACAGACCAATGAGACCAACGGCAACTAAGAGAACAGACCAGGTTAGACACATCAGTGCTCTTTTTCTTTTCGCTTCTTTACCCTAGTCGCTGTTGGGGATGGTCACTTACCGACGAAGACGATGCAGAAGACGACAATGACACCGGGCTCCCGGGCGGCCCAGTTCTTGCGCTTGACCAGCTCGCTGACGGCGCGAGCGGCAATGAGGTTCTTCTCAATAGCGGCCATTGTGTCTGTTGGAGAGGAGAGTCTAGATTGTCTGCAGAAGAAAGCTGAGTTAGTCTTGGGGTGTCTCAGGATGTCTCAAGGCCTTTATATGTCTCAATTGACGGGCAAAGAGCTGAACTCCAGGCGCGTGGTGTCAGGGGTCGGTGTAAGACAGGAAGCGGTAAGGGAACGAGAGCCAGGGGTGGAAAGATGGAGATGGTGGGAACCCGCATCAAATGCCTCAGGGAAAAAGCACGCCCAGTAACTCCAATTGATGCCTGTTGCAGAGATCCAGACTCTTTACGAGCCGATGCGGTTGCGATGATCTCGAGCTTCTTCCTGGTGCGCGGTCCAGAAGGCTGCGGTAGCCTCGGATGAAGCTCAAAATTTTTGCGACGGCTCGGCTCCGGTAAAGAGACTGAAGGACCACCTGCAGGCGCTAGGAAGCCAGGCGTTCAAGAGGCATTCGAAGTTGGAAGTGTGTGTAATTGAATTCTTTCGGCGGTGATGGGAAGGGTGAGAGCGGATTGGGAGAGCGTGTGGTCATTACCTCTTGGGTTGAAGGGCGTTGAGGAAGAGAGGGAGAAGGATGGAAGGTCTGGAAGATGGTCGCGTAAGTGGAATGCGCTGAGGTTTTGTTTCCACGGCAGCTCTGGGATTTTAAACGGGCAGAGGAAGAAAGAAAAAAAAAGCGAACAAGTACTGGGTACAAGCGGAGGACCGGCAGGGGCAAAAGAGTGGGGGAGCACGTCACGGGCCACTTCGCTGGGCGATTTTGGGAGGGAAAAAGAGATGGCGAGGCGAGGACGAGGACAGGCAGTCCAGGGATCGAAACTGGGAATTGGCGCGCTCTGACCTTTTGTTTCTTGGGTTTATGAGCTGGCGAGGACGCGGAGGAGACACGAAATGACGGGGGTTGTGATAGCCGGACTGTCGATGGACGATTGGCGAGCGGCGCGGAAACAGACTGCTGAGACGGACGGACGGACGGACGGACAATGACGAGGACGAGGACGAGGACGAACTGCGGCGACGACGACGACGAAGACTAGGCTTGGGAGAGGGAAAAGAAGAAGAAGAGAAGGGGGAAAGAAGTGAATAGAAATGCAGGAGAGGGAAGCCGAGTATTTAAAAACGAAGCCGGAAAACAGGTACTGTGACTGGATTCCGGGCTGGGCCGGGGGGGTGTAGGTACTCTGAGTGTGTGAGTACTCGTATGAAGTACTCGATTGAGTGTGAGTGAGTGAGTGTGTATGCCTCGCATTGAGTGTCAATGACATGACTATCGCGACAAGCAAAACTTGGACTTGGGAAGGCGTCAACGGCGTGTCACGGCTGTTGCTGGCGGCGAACTGGAAATTACCTGGTATTGCTCCGTACGAAGTACCGACAGGACCAGCCTGGTGAAGAACCGACGCACAGGTACCGGGTACATCGGGCTAGTATCGCCCGTCTTCCACTTGATCGGAACACGGCATGCGCTGGACCCTGGCCGCTTTAGTGCTCTTCATGCCTCGGCCGGTACATGCGGCGGTCCCCGATGCCACGGCTTTCTTCGATGCTTCAAAGTATCTTCTTTTTCGATGTTCTCGTTGACTTGTAAATGTTTGGTTCCCTTCAAACTTCAACTGTTTTTCTTCCCAATTCTTTACCATCTCTGACCCTCTCGCACATCGTCTTCCTCTCTCCATCAGGTCAATTCCTCGTCGTCCTCCACCTGGATCCATTATTACCTCTTCCGGCCTCGAGGCCCAGACTAGCCCGGGCGCCCCATGTGGGGAAGCCTCGACGGCGGCCATGGCAAGTGGATCCGCTTTGCAGCCCATCTTTTCCCTTCCATTGCTCTTGCTTCGCTCTGTTGCCTGCGCGAATTTCGCCCGTCCCTGTAGCTGTACTTTGACAGAGTCTTCCCTCCCACAGGCGCACGTACCAGGTACAGATTACAGGTGAGGAATCGACATCTCCGCGAGAGCCATTTGTGGGCGGTTGACGAGGGAGTGTCTGGTCGCCCGGCCACCATCACGGAGCGCGAGGCGCGCAGCGCGGGTCACGGCCTGCCGCCTTGAGCGCTGAAGACTGCATTGACGCTCCTCTGCGATAGGTACTAACCTAGGTACTATTCCGTGTCCGTACCTATGACGCACCAGCCAGGAGACAGTCTGCTGCCTTTCCTCACGGGTCGAGCTGCGGTGTACCCTGTACGTACTCCAACTCCAACTTCATCTTGCATGAATTGGTATTATACATACACCACGCCAAGTTTCCAGCTCGGCCTCAGACGCCGACCTAATATTTGCGCGTACAGGATCACCAAGACTTGCCCGTGGCTTGCCTGAGTGATATTCTGGAATTTGGTCTAAGGAGCTTAGCCCGGTGCGGCAAGCCCATCTAACAGCAACTCCAGCCTGCGATATTACTGCATGTATGGAGTACCAGTACCTCGTTCCCTCTATCCACAACGCCCATCGACGGCCTCGGCTACAACGGATATCGCACAGGACCGTTCAATCAGGAGGCGGCAATTGCCTTTTGGTATCGCTCGTAGTGCCGTCCTTGACTGGCTGTCCGGCGCGGCTGGCTTGACCGAAACATGCCGCTACCAACTTTTTTTTTCTTTCCTCTCCTTTCGATGTTTTTCCTAGACGCCAAATCTAGCATCCCAAATACTAACACTAGCAGCTGAGTAACGGAGCACTTGAACACAGAGCTGATAAGGCCTTGAAGGCGTCGTGCAGGGTTTCTGTGCACTGTGGCAGGCTAGGTACCGTCAACTGCTGTGCTACGGGGTACTTTATCCCCAGATCAGCCCTCTCGTCACGTCTCACCTCGTACGAGTAGGACTACGAGCGACCGAGACCGAAATAGAGATGCGTGCTTCGTTGTACATACTGCCGTACTTCTCTTACCGGCACTGCAGCTGCCTGTGTTAGTAACGACAATCCGCAACCGAAGGCCGACCGCCATAGACAGACAGACAATCGCAGCATCAGGCGGTGCTGCGTACATACTATCGCGCCAGTCCGGTGAAGAAAGGTGGCAAGCGTCAGACCTTCAGAACGACATGCACGAGTAGGCCGTATAGTATCATCACTCAGCACGGACGAGCAAATCCTCGGCCCTTGCCGCCCAATTGCGTGCCGTAGACAGCACAGCGCGGTGCGAAGGAGCGATAACATGGCCATTGTGTGCAGAGACTGTCCCGACTCGGCACACCAAGACGCCCCCAGCCAATCATCCATCCATCCATTCCATCGAAGCATCATGCCTCGTCCTCGCCGTCGCCGCTCACATGAAAAAGAAAGCAAAGCAGAGCAGAGCAGAGACGGTCAGCATAACATGACAACGCCACCCCGTTGACGGCGCCAACGGCAGAAGCACGACTACCTACGCAAATCCTGCTGTGAGCAGAAGTCGAGGCCCTTTTCTGTTTCCGGTATGCTCCACCCTATAATCATCGGCATTCACCACTTATTACCCGGCAAGCCCGACATGGAGAACGAGACAAAAGAAGGCGGCTGGCTGCAAAATAAAGGCCGCTCCGTGGACTCCGGACAATGCTCGCCCAGGAAAAAGCTCGGCAATCGGCGCAATCGTCCTGCGTGGCTGGTATTACTCGACTCGTGGACGGCATGACAAGGCAAAACTGAGGCTGACAGGACAAGAAGTACTACGCAGTATGTAGTAGTAGTAGTCAGAAGCGCGAGAGGCGATTCCGCTGGCCGATTCCAGCGAGGCATCTCCACCTTGCCAAGTGATTGATCGGCTTTGCACTGATTGGACCTTTGTCCTTCTTCTCGTGTGCTTCTAGATTGTTTTACTGGACCGTCGCCCTTTTCGCGCTCAAATGAGGACTTGCGCTGTGTCGGCCAATGACCTCATTTTGCGTCTGGTACCCCGGCTTTGGCACCGGCGCTGCAGGCCTGAACAGAAACGTATCGTAGTGGCACTTTAAGATGATCAGGTTGTACATGTACGAACCGCGGCTTTTCTTCTTGGACGACGGCGCTGATATCGACACGAAGAGCCTTTGGTGTTTACGGTACCTGTCTCGAGATTGTGTTGGACATTTTGCGTTGAACGGCTAGTTCCTGAAGATCTCAATATGTCCTCGAGTCTCCATATTCCACAGTACTACATAGTACTAGGACGGGCACTCTACTAGAAGACAACTCTAACCCCGTATCCACTGGCTCTGTTTCCTGAGGGTAGGCAACAGGTATCATGATACTTGATGAGGATGAGGAGAAAATCATTGCCCTCGGAAAAGAACCGCAAATCCCCCAGGCGGTCAGAGCCTTTTCTCCACGACTTGTCTAGACTCTCTTCACTCACCGCGGGCGGGTACGACGTGCTACCATCGTGGAGAATCATGGCCGGATATCGACATCCGCGCATCGGAGAAAACCTGTGAAATGCAGGTACAGAGTACTAAGGGTGATACTATCACCGCCTACCTACGGGGTGCTCCGGGTTTCCACCGTACCACTGCGGCTCTATCTAGGTATGTACCAGCTTAGGCCAGGCACACCTTTTCCGCCTGTTCTCCATGGACCCTACGAGTACGAGTCGGTCCCTCCGGTAATGAGCAGAAGACAAACGGGGCTGAATGCTGTATGATCATTGGGTGGCCCAGAGCGATTTTTGGTCGGCTTTATTCGTGGCCGGGAGCGAGCAAATGCCTCGGTGGAACTCCGTTGATACGACGAGTTAGAATCGAGGACTTCTTCTCCTCGGGTCATCGCTTTTCCATTCTGGCAAATGATACTGATATACTAATAAGCTGACCAGAAGCATTGTTTGTTCTGGAACTCTGAGCCCCCTTTTGCTCGGTTTCTCCCTTTCTTCGAGGATGCCAAATGAGCACCTAGGGACCTCGAGTTGGGACGATATCGCTGCGACATTTCCGCACCGACAGCACACCATCGAACGGGCGCGTGTAAGCCGCTGTTCACAACGAACCGACCGGTCCGTCTGACGAGTCACGTGACGATGCGCTTCTGTTTGCATGGCCCTGGCCAGTTGATGCGATAACATTACGAGACCGACCTCGCAGGCGCCTTTGCCGCGAAATCGGCCTGATAAGACGCAGCTGGCCTGGCCTGTCTGAACATCTTTGTGTGATGGATGACGAGGCGGACGGCGCATCAGCACTGACATGGCAGAGGCGTGCATAACCTTGGTTGAATAAGAGGACTGCTTTGATATCAGATTCGGGGATATCTCTTGAGGTATCGTACACACATGATGCTGTACCGACGCTAAGGTAGAGCCGCGGCCGAGGAGAAAAGATCGCCGCCCGCGGAACAATGAAGATGCCCAGAAGAAGCTTCAACGGCAGCTCTCCGTCGCCCAGCCCAGCCCAATGCATCCCTTGCTCAGTCTCTCGGGCAAAGAAGAATCAGTAGAGAGCACAATTCTGGCCCGTCTTTCGCTGTTTATTCTCTCGTGCTACCAACTCCCAACAGAGAGACCACAGAGACGGGAGGCTCAGTCGCTGCTCCAAGAGCTGGCACCACGTGAGACAGCTGTTCTCCGCCGACGTAATGCATCCCACGTGAGTCCATGTGCGCTCTCCATCACCTATGAGAACCCAGCGCTCCCAGCTCGAGATCCTGCCATGGTCATATCAAAGCTACAAAACATGCCTACCTAGATATTCCTTCAATCGGTGACCAGAGACGTTGTTCCTTCTTTGCCCTAGTGATCCTGCCCGCCGTCTCTCGCTCTTCCTCTCGTCCCCTCACTGCAGCCATATCAACAACCTCCATCCTCGCCGTCCATCTGTTCAGCAAGAGGAAGGAAAAAAAAGCCCAAAGCAAGGGAGGCGTCGAGATGGCCACCGCCTGGCTGCGCCGAGTGCGGCGCCTCAACGCCCACAACCTGACGACCTTCCGGGATGCGCCCCTGGCCGAGATATCCGGCTCGCTGGGCGACTTGGGCACGCTGCTGCCCCTGATGATTGCCCTCGCGGCCAAGGGGTACATTGACCTGGGCTCGACGCTGGTCTTTTCGGGCTTCTTCAATGTCCTCACCGGCGTCGTCTTTGGCATTCCCTTGCCTGTGCAGCCCATGAAGGTATGTATGAACGAGTGAGATGCATGTACGGTGTGGAGCGAGCTCGACTCCCGCAGTCTCTAAGATCTTTTAGCCATCGCCATCGCCAAATCTACGACTTCATGTCCATGCTGATCGTCTTCGTGGTCCAGGCCATCGCCGCAGCTGCCATCTCGGCACGCGAGAATCCCTCCATGGGCGTCGTCGTCGCTGCCGGGCAATGGGTCGGCGCAGCAGTCCTCGTCATGAGCATCACGGGCCTGCTGCGGAGGGCCGTGGCCTTTGTGCCCATCCCCGTCGTCAAGGGCATCCAACTCGGGGCGGGACTCTCCCTCATCATCGGCGCTGGCTCGTCGCTGCTGCAGCCTCTTGGCTGGATCCATCCCGTGCTGGACAACCGCTTCTGGGCCCTGGCGGCCTTCCTCGTCCTCATCCTGACGCAGAACATGCCTCGCTTCCCGTACGCCCTGAGCTTCTTCCTCCTATCTCTGGTGCTGGCCCTCGTTCAGGTGTCACTCTCTCACCAGAGCTTGCCTTGGTTCCACGTCTGGCAACCACACTTTGTCCTCCCCTCGTGGATCGGTAACGGAGACGCCCCGGCGTTGTGGATGGCGATAGGGCAGCTTCCACTGACGACTCTAAACTCCATCATCGCGGTGAGCGCGCTGGCCGCCGATCTGCTGCCCGACCTGCCCACACCCTCTGTCACCTCGATAGGACTGAGCGTGGCACTCATGAACCTCACCGGAACATGGTTCGGAGCCATGCCGGTCTGCCACGGCGCCGGAGGACTGGCCGCCCAGTTCCGCTTCGGCGCACGCAGCGGAGCCAGCGTGATCCTGCTGGGCCTCTTGAAGATTGCTTTGGGGCTCCTGTTTGGGGAGACGCTCGTCAACTTGCTGAAGCAGTACCCAAAGGGCTTGCTCGGCGTCATGGTGGTGGCTGCTGGGCTGGAGCTGGCCAAGGTTGGCCACACGCTGAACCAGGGTGCTCCTGATCTGTGGCACGTGTCTGTTGGCCAGGGCCGTACGGAGGGCTTGAGGGAGCATCGGCATCTCTCAGACGAAGAACGCCTGGAGCGATGGACGGTCATGCTGGTGACGACAGCTGGCCTTCTCGCGTTCAGGAACGACGCGGTTGGCTTCCTGGCCGGCATGCTTTGTCACAGCTCGTATCGGCTGTCTGAGAGGCTCCTGAGCTGGAAGAATCGCCGGTCTATTCTTTCAAGCGAGCGGGCGCCATTACTGCGATGAGCTTGTAACCGTGGAAGCTTGAAGATGGGAAACGTCAGAGTGTGTTTTATTTAATGACTAATGTCTATCCATCGAATTTATATCGACCCGTTGCGTTCCCTCCAATCCTGTCCCAAGCTCATTGTCTCATTCTTCGCCAGCGAAGTGCGTTTTCCCATTATATACCAGCTAATGGTCTACTCTGAAAATCACGGCGGGCTATCCGGAAACAGCTGCTTCGAATATCTGTGTCCCGGCCAGCCCTTGTAGTGCTCCTCGTGAGTCTCCTTGACCTTGCGCAAGAGCAGCATCCTACAAAAGAGAAACAGCCCGCCGCACACGGCCAGCGAAGCCCCCTCGGTAATGGCCGTGGTCCTAGCCGTGATGCTCCACGTCCCGTGCTGCTGAGAGTAGACGCCAATGAGCGTCGACACCAGCCCGGCCAGCGAGTTGGTCATGCCGGGCAAGAAGAGCTTGTTGACGATCCAGACGTAGTTCTTGGCGTGCAGCATGGTGAGGACGAGCATCCCGATGGCGGAGATGCAGCACATGACGATGGCGATGACGAGCAGCGGGATGTTCTTGATGCTCTTGACGATGAGCTTGGCCGCTTCCTTGGAGAAGGTGTGGTCGTTGTCGCCGTCGCCTTGCTTGTCGACGGAGGCCTGCAGGCTGGTGAATGTGCCGGGGAAGACGAGGAAGCCGGCGAGGAGGAGCCAGACGAAGACGGAGGCGAGAATGTTGTGCAGGAGGGGGATGTCGTCCTGCTGGAGGAGCATCTGGACGTATCGGGAGTGCTCCGAGCTGGGGTTCTGGTGGTTGGCATCTTTTGTGTTGGGCTTGATTTGGCGGATGAAGGAGGAGGGCTCGATGGTATGATGGCGGTGGTGGTGGTGGCCAGGCCGGCGAATCTCGACGTGAACTGTCGGCATCTTGCTGCCTTTGTCCCAGTTCCCCCCGATTTATAGATCTCAAAAGTGTATGATGTGAAGCGATCTTGAGTCTGTTGAGTATAAAGATAAGGTAGTGTTGGCAAAAGAGTGTCGGCACAACCACAGCTACCCGAGCAAAGAAGAGAATGATGATACTAAAAAAGAAAGGCAGCAACGCCAAAAGCACGAAATCAACAAGTCTCGAGACTTTTATCAATGCAAACGGCAGACCCAACTTCGCTTTTCCACTTCTTTCATTCACCTTGTCACCTTTATGTGTGTTCTGCTATTGTTCTAAAGGGAGCGAATTGTGGGTTCTCGGGGCCATTGTCGCGGCCTTGTTCGATCCTCCATGATGCTAGCGCCCACTCTTTCATGCTTGAAGACGCGAGATTTACTCTATTGATTCTTTGCTTTATTGTGTCGTGTTACTGTCTGGGTGTTTAAGGCGATGATCGTTGAGTGGATGTGGTGAAGTCGCTGCTTGTTACAGTAGCCGCTGGAGGCTTCTGTGTAGCATTTCGGGGTGAGACAACGAATCAGATGGGCGGCAGAGGGATAAAAATAGGGTATAGACACTATGAGCACTGCGTTTGAACGTGAACAAGTAACCTCAGAAGGATGACAGCAACAGAAACTGTATTGTTCGTATATGTACGAATTGATCATGAACGCTGCAAGTGTGTGATATCGCACGTCAGTTGGTAAGGTATAGGTACATGTAGAGTAAGTCAATGCTTGCAGGTACCGCCCGGCCTGGTATACGCAGCAACCTTGAAGACGGAAAGCTCGGGTAAAAGCGCTGGGGATGTACTCCAGGGATAGGTTCCTGATTTTCGCCTTGCATTAGATCGGAGGTCTCGTCATTCCTTTTGCATGAAGAGGGGGCAGCAGTCGAGTCTAGTAGTAGTATGCTTGACAAGGGAGGACAGAGCCAGCGGACTTGAAGGCTTTCAATGTCCTAGAAGGAGAACCAAAGGATTGAGCATCGCGGTGAATTGATGTGCTGTGACTGTAGTAGGTAATACCGTAGGGTAGGAGTGCACTGTGAAGTCTCGGTATCTCGGGATGGAGGCGCAATGAAGCGATTCATAGTAACTCTTACAGATGCAGTGATGCAGCCTCATCCCGCTTTAGCATGAGTCATCCATCAGGCACATAATCAAGGTACAAGACATGTATCTGGTAATAAATGTCATCAATCAAAGGAATGCAGGCAAGTAGGCAAGAGCAGCGTCGACAGCAACTGCCAAGGTAACGGCATCAGGCAACGCGGGGAAACGACAATCATGACCGTTTAAACCAAGTCGGAGCAGAAGGAGCCTCTTTGGTCCCTCGCCTTCTGTTTTTCCAATAATTTTTTCGTACCCGATTGCTCTTAACGGCTAGAGCGAACCCGGAACTGGTGAGGAGGCTCCAGAAGGCTCGCCGCCCAGCCAATCAGCGGCCCGGATCGCGCCTGTGACCCCCCCGGCAATCGCGCCAGAAAGTTCAAAGGGAAGGAAGGCTTGCAAAAGGATCGCAGCTTTCTCTTGTGACGGGCTCCGACATCTTTTTTTCCCGGCCGCCCCAGAAATAAAAAAACAGACGACAGGAACGAGAGACGAGGCAGCCGAACGACGACCCGCCAGCCTCGCGCCCCAGAGAGAGGGAGAAGAAGGGCCTTTCTCCTGTCTCCCGGTCGACCAGCAGCGCAGCGACTGCCCGCAGCCCTGGCGAACGAGCTGTTGCCCGAGCGAGCGAGCGAGCAGCGATGACTTCGGCCGGCGCCCACGACCAGCTCGACGGCCGTCTCGACGATGCCGCACCCGCACCCGCAGCCTCACTCTCACTCTCGCCCATGCCCAGGCCCAGGCCCGACCCCCAGCCCGAGCCCGAGCCTGCACCTGCAGCTTCCGCTTCCACGACGTCGGCGGCGCCTCTGTTTGCTGCTGCTGCTGCTGCTGCTTCGGACGCAGATGCGGATGCTGCTGCCTCTGCCGCTGCGCAACGACTGCCCGACCACCCCAAAGCCGCAGCTGCGTCGATGCTGCCCGCGGCCGCGCACCAGCCGGCGCAAGAGCACCCACGGCAGCCGGAGCTCGAGCTCCAGCAATCACAGCCCGGAAACAGAACAGAAGAAGCATCCGTGTCGGTTAGCGACAAGGCGACATCATCCGGTCCGCAGCCTGGCTCTCACGACGGCACGGCGCCTCCTGCAGCCGCAACAGCCGTCGCATCAACGTCCACACCAGCGCCGCCCTCGTCGCTGCCAGCAGATTCTGCTGCCCCCCCACAGCAGGCGCGTGCTTTAGAAGAGAACCCAAAAGCTTCAATCGCTGCCGCACCCTCGACGACGACGACAACAACAACAACAACGACGACGACGACGACAGCGCCGCCGCCGCCGCCGCCTCCAACCTTTAACGGTGTAGCCAAGGTCGAGAGTGGCTTAGAGCAGTCCGTTGTACCAAACGCAAACACATCTGGAGTCGGAGAGTCTGCTGGGCTGAAAGCTACAATTGAGTCGGACGGACACGGGGGCCAAGACGTTGTAATGGCAGACGCTCCTGGAGCTACCACGACCGCTGCTGCGACGGCGCCGCACCTATCGCCTTCTGTTGTGCAACCTGCCCAGGTGACATCGGCAGACCAATTCCCAGCCTCAACACCGTTCGCATCCCAGCCTGCTGGCATCGACCACCGCCACGCATACATGATGATGGCCCTGGCCTCCATGTCTGCTGCGCCGCCCGCCATGTCGCCGCCGCCCACCGTCACCCCCTCTCAGATGACCCTGCCCAACCCTGCCGAAGAAGGGTACTTTGGCCTGGGCTCTAACAACAACCTGCGCCAGTCTGACCCCGACATGGGCCTCGAGTCGTTTGCTCGTGTAGAGTTCGCCGACAGCGTCTTTCAGATGACCACCTACGCTGTCATCATTGGTCGTGACCAGCGAGCTCTGGAACAGGCCAGGCGGGATGGAAAGCGTGCCGAGGAGTATCAAAGGCGTGTCGAAGAAAATGCGAGCAAAGGCCTTCCCCCCCCATCCCCCATTCCTCTGCCTCAGGACCGTCACAAGTTTAGTAAATCGTACGTCAGTGAGGAAGGTGGCATGCTTGGCCCAGAATCAGATAGCGAAGATAATGGGCGTCCAGCGAAGCGGCGCAAGACCAGCACTACGGGATCGTCGCAGCAGAATGAAAACGAGAACCCTCAAGATAACATCATATCCAACCGCCAATACGTTTCTCACACTCCTGGCGCTGCTGCAGTCGATCTGGCCTCGCTAAGGCCGTCACCCTACCATGTTCCTTTCATCGGCATTCACTCTCCCGGCCCGAATATCGCGAGCAAAACCAAGGCCATCTCCCGGGAGCATCTCAAGATTGCCTACAACCCGGACGAGGGTGTATTCGAGGCAATACCCTTACACAAGAATGGTTTCTTCTGCGAGGATGTTCATTACAAGAGCGAAAAAGTTGTACTCAGGTGCGGCGATCGCCTTCAGATCAAGGACGTTGGGTTCAGGTTCATCATCAACGGCGTGGAACGAGGACGAACCGGCGCCGAAGAATATCAGGAAGAGGATGCCACCAAGAAACGCCACGCTCAGGGCGGAAAGAGCATGAGCTTCGACTTTACACAATCACATGGCAACGGCCAGATCCAGGACACGAGTGATGAGCTGTCGGATGTGGATGTTAGCCCCGCGGAACTGTCCGACTTTGGCGGGGACGATGAGGGTGAGGGAGAAGAAGAGGAGAAGGTCGCAGAAGAGGGCGGTGAGGAGGAAGAGGAGGAAGAGGAAGAGGAAGAAGGAGACGATGAAGACGAGGAGGAGGCCGATGCCGACGTACCGGAAGCATCCATCGAGGGCGACTCTGAGATCAAGGACGAAGGGGAAGTGAATCACGACCTCTCGATGCCCGAGATACCAAGGAAGAGGGGCCCTGGCAGACCGCCCAAGAATGGCATCATGTCGAAGAGAGAGCAGCGCTTGCTTAAGAAGCAGCAGCAAGAAATGGCCAAGAAGACACTGCCTCAAGCGCCGCCGGTTGAGCCGCCTATCAAGCGCAAAGTTGGCCGGCCGAGGAAACACCCGCTGCCGGAAGACGGAGTGGACCGTCCCGAAAAGCGCAAATACAAGCCGCGGAAGCCCAAGAACGAAGACGGCGCCGAAGGCTCCGATGCCGAGAGACGAGCGAGGGAGAAGAAGGAGAAGAAGGCACGGCCCAAGTCTCCTCCTCTGGAGCTGAAGATTGAGGACTACACCGAGGAGCAGCTCCAGAAGCCGAACAAGAACTACGGTGTGCTTATTGACGAAACATTGACGGCGGCTGGCCCCGATGGTCTCACATTGAAGCAGATCTACAAGAGAATCTGCCAAAGATACCCGTGGTTTTATTTCCACACCGAGACGAAGGGGTGGGAGAGTAGTGTACGCCATAATCTGATTGGGAACGAGGCGTTTAGGAAGGATGAAACGACGAACCTGTGGTCTCGAGTGCCCGGTGTCGAGCTGGATGCCGGCAAGAAGCGAAAGGCATCCTCCCCAGACCGAGGACTGGCGGCCGCGCAGGCCTATGGGCATTACTCGTATCCCTATGCCGCCCAGCACATGGCTCCTGGAGCGCATCCTGGCTACCCCCCCAGCCAGGCACAGGCCCCGGCATATCAGGCTCCCACGTACGCGGCGCAGCCGCCGAGCCATGCAGCGCGTCCAGCGCCGTACGGCCCATCACAATCACCCCCTGTTCACCAACCGGTTCAGCCGGCCGTGGGCGCTCCGCCCCCGGCTCCAGCCCCGATCCAGCTACCGGGATATGGTCCTCCGGCGGCCCCGGCTCGCCCTCAGCTTGGTGTGCCCCAGCCTGGAGCTTACAGCTCGCCCTATGCCTCGCGGCCTCCTCCCTTGGCAAGCCCGGCAGTCAAGGCCGAGGACGGCGGCGCCGGCGTACCAGCTGCGGCTGCCGTTGGGTCTGTCCAGCAGCCACCCCGGCCAAGCATTTCGCCCGCTGCCGCCGCGGAGCCAAAGGCGGCCACCTCGGGGGCGGCACCAGCAGCGCAGAAGACGACTGTCCAGGCTGCCGCTCACCCGCCGCAACCTCGACCACAGGCGGCGCCTGCGCGGCCGATTATCGAGCCGCGTCTTCTTGGCGCAGTCGTCGGCCTCAAAAACGGCCTCGTGGACAATCTCAAGAAGGCCGGCAATCCCAAGGCCGAGGCCATTGTCATGTCGGCCCTGAACAGGTGCATTGGGCTGAAGAAAGAAGCGACCGAAAACGACAAGATGGAGGCCATCTGCATCAAAGGAATCCGGCAAGTCATTGACGGCTTCACCAAGGGCAAGAGTCCCACTCCTGGAAGCTCCACCTCATTGCCCACTGATACGCCGCCTGTTTTCGAGCCCAAGGTATTGGCTGCGCTGAATGGGCTCAAGGATGCCTCTGTCAATGCCATCAAGTCCGGTCTGGGAGAGGCCAAGGCTGAGGCTGTGACGTTGTCCGCCATTGATCGAGTGATTGGCCTTGCTGATGCGAGCATTATGCCCAAGGCGGCCGAGGGCGAGCCGGCGAGCAACTTTGAGGGGGTCGAGCAGCATCTCATGAAGTCGATCCGGCAGCTCCTCCAGGGCATGAATCAGAAGTTACAGGGCGATTGATTGGGCGTTGAGAGTGATCCGGCTGTAGGGATGACTAGCAGGCACGAACTGAGCATTTGTATAACGATGATATCGTCCGTTGCAAGGGAGCTGGGGGGGGTATACTGGGGCGTTTGGGCCACTCGTCGGAAGGGGAAGGACTGACGCGAGTGCACGCATGTTTTGACGTCTTGTTGTACGGCTACGGCTTGATGCGGGCCGGATATACTATGGTAGCGTTTCTTTAATGAACTTGATCATGTTGCCTCGTCTCTTTGGACTGTGAGCTTCTCAGACTGGGGATATAATTGAACACATGCCGGTTGTTGACCTTGTTAGTTACGAACCCAGGGCATCAAGTCACCTCTCATGCTTCCCTTGAGGTTTCGGAGAGGCAGGAAGTGACAAAACACATTAGACACAGACACGGATGGGTAACAAAGGAGGTAGGTATAGAAAGAACCCAAATATCAGAATTAGTCTTGATTACTATATTGAAACCCTCCTCAATTACCTAGGAAAGTCTGTGACGTAAAGGTAGTTCTCGCGCATTACGTTTCTTTATGATTCCAATTATGAGTTTTCCTTCTTTCTCATCAAAAGAGGGGGGGGTACCTATCAAAATAAGCCAGCCAGCCATTTCTCATGTCAAAAGAAATAATTATCTCTCTGCGACGGTTTTTCTTTTTTGTTTTGTCTTTCTTCTGTAAATCCTCCTTGTTGCTCTTCCCAAATAATAGTAATAATGATAATGATAACTCCCTTCTCCCCCCACTCCTTCATAATGAACATCAAGAATCCCATTTCACCATCCCCCTTTCCTTTCTTCCCCCCCTCTACGACCACAAATGTCAAAATGTCATGTCAGATCAGAATCAACATCAAAGTAAAATCAAATCAGAGTCTTCCTCCACCGCAGCGCATTCTACGCGCTCAGCGGTGAAAAGGTCGAATCCTTGTCGCCAAAATTCACGTCCAGCCGAGCCCCGTCAATCTTGAGCGCCGCCAGCTTGTCCACGCCGCTGTCGCCGTCTTGACCTGCGGCGGCGGCGGCGGCGGCGGCGTCCTCGAAGCCTGGGGGCCGATGGCGCATCTGCTTCGCCTTGGCGAGGGATATCGTCTTTTGTTGGTACGTCGTCGTGATGGGCTGGGTGTCGTCTCGCTCAATGGTCGACTTCATCAGGGCGGCCATCCACAGGCGGCCCTGCTTCAGGTTGGGCACGGCAAAGTAGTGCACCGTCGGCTTGGTGAAGCTCACGCCCTTGGACAGGCCGGCCCGCGGCGGAACGAGCTTGAAGATGAACATGGAGTCGTCGCCCTTGTTCAGGCCGTCGTCGCCGCCGCCTGCAGGCGTGTGGCCGCTCGGCATGATGGACCCGCCAGCCGCGCCAGTCAGGGTCGCGTGCAGTCCGGTCAGCCTCTCGTTATCGGCGGGGAGGACGCGGTGGAAGGAGATGTCAATCAGGCCCTTTTCTTGGTCGTCCTCCTCCGAGTAGTAGTACGCAAGTCGGCGTCCCTTGAGAACAAAGAACCGCGGCTTCCAGGTCGTCATGAGATTGGAGCTCTTCTTCTTCATCCAGCCATAGTAATCCGCATCCTTCATGGCCACCGCGGGTGGAATCTTCAACAGGCCTTGCGTATAGGCACTCGTTTCCTTCTTGCCCTTCTTTCCACCCTTCTTGTTGGCGGGAGCCGTCGCCGTGACGGGGCTCTTGAGGGCATCATGAGGCTCGAGTTCCAGGCTCTGCCCTGCCGAGGCGGTGCTGGATCCTGTCCGCACCGGTGAGGGGATGGGCGGCTCATTCGTCGAGAGGTCGGCCGACCCACTGCCCTTGGATCTTTCAAAGGTAAGCTTGTCTGAGATGGCTCGCATGGCGGGCCGCGTGGCCTTGCCGACTGGCTTGGTCACCGACGAGAGCCAATCGGTGCTGAGGCTCTGGCCTTTGCTGGCGACTGGCGACGGCTCCGAAAGAGCAGGGTTCATCATGGTGTCCAGGTTGGTGACGGCCGGTGCCGGCCCATCCTTGGCCGGGGGCGGCGGGCGGACGGAGTCGGTCGTGTTGGTCGAGGCGTTGCGCCTGTGGGGGCTGGCCTGGATGCCGTAGTACTTCTGCGCGGCGGAGGGCGCTCCGTCCCGGAACGAGTCGACGCTACCGTATCTCGAGTGCCGGGAGAGGGCCGTTGCGCTGCGCACCCTCTGCTCGTCGGCGTAGCTCTGTTGAGTCCCGTGGTCAGCCCTGTCACGTTTCCGCAGCACATTGCGCCCCTGGTTATATACCTCGGTGCCGGAGAAGTAGCCCCGGTCCAGCTCGACGGCGGAGTCCTGCAGCTCGGGTTCGGACGCGCCTAGCATTTCCTGCAGGCCCGTGGAGGAGAGCGGCCGTTGAGAGGTCTGCGAGACGGCGCCGCCCAGGGTCCAGTTTCGATCAAAGGAGGGCTGTTTCTTATGCACGCCATCACCCACGGACAGGTTTGCGTTGGCGGATACCTTGGGCACCGTCGCATTGGGGCCTGGGAGGCGGAATTCGGTCGAGGAGTGGCGTCGTGAGTGGTTGAGGTCTCGGATGGACGCCGCAGACGGGCGCTTGACGTGTGTGCGCGAGGGGCTCTCCTGAGTGCCGTTTGTTGGGGTTATATGAGCGGCTGGAGAGGCCTTGTTAGATGACTGAGCCAGGGACAGGCGCCTAGCCTGGACGGAGGTGGGTCGCGATGATATTGAGTTCCCTGTCAGGGTGCTCGTTCGACTTCTCGTCCGTTTCGCATCCTCGGATCCGCCATCGCTGCCGCGCGTATGCGTGGCGCGCCGGGTATCTGGCTCGTCGCCGGCAACCATGTCTTGAAGGGCCTTAATCTTCTGCCACGTTTTCAGGCGCCGACCCACGGACCCCAGATCGAAATCCTTAATGAACAGGGAGCTCTGGTCCATGCTTAGCAGCACCTCACCCGAAATTTCCTGGTCCCTGAACACCTCGCAGTGGTGCTTCTCCACGCCTTCGGTAAAGAGGTACTCGGCCACGTCGTCCGGAGACCAGGCCTCCACCTCGGCGCGACTGTGTTCGGCCTCCTCCTCCTCGTCCGTCTCTTCGCCCTGGATGTACGACATTCGGTGGTCAATCGCAACGCTGTACTCGCTGCCAGAGTCTGTGGCGGCCGTGTTGCCAGCACTGGTGCCGGGCGGCGACTGCAGGTGGGTAATGTGCTCGTTGATGACGTTGAGAGTTTCGCTGAGGAACTCGTCCTGTCCGCTGTTGTCCAGAGCGGAGACGGGGGATCCTGTGCCACCCAGGCCAGACACGGGAGCTGACTCGGCTTTCATTAAATGCGCTGGCAGAGCCGAGGGGGATGCTATTGAGGACAGAGGCATGGCAGACGAGCTCGCCGATGGATGAGCAATCGGAGTGGCCTGGAGGGATGTCTCTTGCGTGACTTCGACCAGGGGAGAGAGCGGCTGTGAAGACATGAAAGCAGGGGTCGAGGCAGGGTTCGAGACGGCTCTGGGGGTCGGTCGGGTATAAACTAAGATGGCGGGCAGAGATTAGCGGAGGTCTGCTGGATACCGCGTAATTGCTTGATGCGTCTGATTGTGGTGTTGAGCGCTACTCACCTTCAGGGAAGAGACCAGTATTGTTGTTCGTCATGTGGCGACCAAGAAACCAGCCGTCTCCGAACTCGTCATCTCGTTCTAGCAATTCCACGCGGTCCCCCTTCTTAAGGCTCAGCTCGTCCGAGCTACGGGCAATGAAGTCGTGGATCACCATTAAGAGGTCGCCCACGTCGGGCCGCACAGCCCCGTCGTTTGGTGCTCGCGATGCCATTGTGGTCGACGGCGCGTGGGTTTATATATATAGAACAAACCAGGAGGAACAACAAGTTGTTGTTGTTGGTTGTTGTTGTTGTTGTTAGAAGCCAAGCAAAGGGTGACGATACCGCCAGGCTGCAGAGCTGGGGGTGGTTCGTTCCGAAGAGCGACAACAGCTGGACGCAGGAGAGCGGGCGGGAGGGATATCGATGCCGTGAGCGGATGCGTCCCGGCGGTACTGGAGAGCCAAGATGCTGCTGCTGTTCATCAACGCCGTAAGGCGACAACGGCCATGAGCGGTCTTTGCCCTGAGACGGATCGAATCCCGGTCGAAGGGGGGGAGGCGAGCACGAGGAAGCAGGATGGCGGTCGACGAGCCTTGTCAGGCGGCTTTATGCGCTGCGCCGCGCCGCAACTCGGAATTGCGTCGTCAAAGCGACCAGCGAGGGCGTGCCGTTTGCCGCTGGAGGTCGACCCAGTGAGTTCGAGGCTGTACGCGCGGCGGCAGTTGAGCAGCGTTGAGGGCAGGAAAGAGAAAGAAAAAGAAAAAAAATAGGCGAGCCGAGGGGCGTCTGTCTGGTCTGTCCTCTGCCCCAGCCCAAGACCCCTTTGGAGCCGCTTGGGCCTTGGTGGAAAAAGCGTCCGGGGAGCGGAGAGAGAGGGAGAGAGATGGCGCGCAGAGCGGAGGCGGGCGCTGGCAGTGTAGCAGTGTAGCAGTGTAGCAGTGTAGCAGTGGCAGTGGCTGTGGCAGGAATCCCTTCGCCTGTGTGCGCTGCGAGCTGCTGCGGCCGTTGTGCTGCTGCAGCTGGGAGAAGGGCTGTGCCGAGCAGGCAGGACGTGAAGCCGTTTGTTGGGTTCTGCTTGGACGCAGATGGTTGAGTTGAGGGTTGAAACGGCTTGGATTGGTGGCAGCCAGCCCTGGAGGCGATTGGGCGCGGCTGGAGGCTGGGCTCGGCTGGCGAATCGAATCGCAGGGGCGCTGGCACAGTGTGTGCGTTTAGGGGACTTGGGGGGCTCTCGAGCCACTGGAGACGGATCCGGACACGGTGGGCAGGCACTGTCTGTTGACGCTGTCGATACTGGCCTCGAGCGTTTTGTGATGGGACTGATACAGTACGGATGAGGTATCTGACCATGACGATGATATTTCTTTTACTAGGAAGAACTAGTCATGGCAGAGATCCAGGAAAGTTTTGACTATGCCAATCATATGGTTGTATGCTGACAGTTGTAGAGAGACCAACTATCTTGAGTCAACTATACTTTAAGTGCGTCATCCAAGACTTGTCTTGTGCTTGTTTCAACCACACAAGTCGCCTCTACTAGTACCCGCATAAGGCAGTGCCTCGAACAACATTCCATCTTATTTATACTACCTTAAAGAAACCGCATACGTTAAGAGTACAGACTATTACCTAGTACTGATCTCCTGGCAAGCTCATCATGAACCCCTTCTCCCCGTCATCTCACGCTAAACACCCCATCTCGAATCCTCTGCTCCATCCGAATCTGCTCCAGCGAAATGGGCCGAATCACCGGGTGGGAAAGCCTCAGAAGGTGTATTGCATCAGCGTACGAGGTGACAGCAGCAGCATCCAGCGACTCCCTCTCAATTGTGCATCCGTAGCAACAATGCCTCCCTGCGGCGGCTTGCCAGGCATTGACAACTCCAGGATGCAAGGACAACTCCCAGGTTCCCCTGATTGTAATCTCAGCCATTGCCCTTGCTGGGGCTCGCTTGTATCTGAAGAGCATTGCCAGTCCCTCTGATCCATTCCAAATCTCCATTGTCTCCAGCTTTCTCATGGTCATGGCCGCGGCCGCTGCTGCCTCAAGCATGCCATCCATCGTATCAACGTCCTGATCGGGAGCGAGCAACCGTGAAGTCAGCGCAAGCCATGTCAAGTTGCGCCATCGCCAGGAAGGATCGAGGGCGGCAAAGAACTCGCTAGCGTCTACCATGAATGATGCTGAGAGGTGCTCGAGCATGAGGCTGGCCCTGGCGATGGCCTGGCTTACGACAACGGTCGAGCCTCGGTCAGCATCGAAATGCGGGAAGTCAAGCAAGTACTGCGGGCATGAAGTCTCAAATAGTATGAGTCGTCGTACCTGGCTAGAAGCCAGGGACTCCGTGAGCGATCGCATGCCTGCAGGTTGATAAAGTTCAGTATGGTTTCAGTGCTCGGGCAGGATGACAACAAGTATGGCAGACTGACACTCATCCATCTGTATCTGTTGTGCATGGTCCCATTCTCTCCAAGGTTCGTAATGAACCTCCCCAAGACGGGGAAGCCGGGCAAATATGCACGCCAGCGCCGTCGGATTCCATCGTCGGCGGTTCTGCTGACGAAGAAGCACACTCGTCACCACTGGGACCAAAGGCAGCAGCTGCCAGTATTGGTGTTCTGGAGCGTCTTCCAAAAAGGGTACGTTGTCCATGATATCGTTGAATATCTTGTGCACGGCCCATCTGTCTGGGGCGAAACGTCGACGACCACCACGCCAACCGTGATTCCAGTCCTCACATCTGTACCGTATCGCTCGCTCCACGCGTCGACGTCGGTCGCGCTCTTCGAAAGATACATCGGGTTCGAACGTCAGATATTTGAACCAGTGCTCTGAATCGCTGGGGGAGTAGATGCTGATGTCCAGCTGCAGGCAGCCGCGTGAATCCCATTTGCTGAGAACTGTAAAGGCATTAAGTAATGTTGTCATGACCTTGAAGCTGTCCGTGTCGCGGAATCCTCTTAGTAATGGATCCATGGGCGCGCACATATAGCAGTCGTATTCCATGAGTTCCAAGCACAACCATATATATCGTACGTGAGCCTTGTTGCGGTGGAGCATGGATTCAGACTCTTCGATGCGCGACGGCGTCAGCTTGATTCGAGCAAAGGTGTGCGGCTCAATGACTGCTTGCCATTCTCGTGACACAGCGGCATAGGGAGCCAGGTGAGAACCGTCTTGCCCCAGCAAGGACTGCAAGATCTGGTGCCGGATCTCTGGGGGCAGGCAATCCCAGGACTTCTCGCTGCCGGCTGCTGACGACATTGGTAAGTCGAAGTATGAGGCGTCACGATGGCGCTGGGAATCGGGTATAGCCCGTCATCAGGGAACCCGATAACGCTGAAGAGGATTGGAAACCGGTTGAAGAAGCTGATTGCTCAGAGATTCGGGGTCATCAAGAGGGCAGATTGTTTTGGATAACTTGATTATCTTGTTATTCGAAAGACTTCTCGATAAGGCAACTAAGGAATGAGCAGCTGTAGAGCGTCTGTGTCTGTACGTGGCTCCCCTGACCACGAGATGAACCAAAGGCAGTCCTTGCGGGTTCATGGTGTGGCGTTCCTTGTCCTTGAGGAAGGCAGTCCTTTCGGAGCCATCTCGAGCACTGTCCAAGATACCTTACATACAGCCCAACTGCCTAAAGATACCTACTCGATCGTTGTTTCTCGAGTTCATCACGATGGATGTACCTCAGGAAGGAAGTTTCTTGTGGTGCGTAAACCGGTGAGGTACTAAGGTATGCGGTCAGTGAAGTTCTCAGGACTGCTCAAGATGGATGGCTCAGGCAGAGCATCTCCTTGACAGGCCATAACCTAGTCACTGTCTCAGCTTTGCCAATATTGTGTGATTGCTGTGCCTCTTTCACGAAGTAGATAAGTTGAGGTGAGTAGATGCAGATAATGATGATGCCTTCATGTTTAGGTAAGGTAGGTCCTGTATCTGCTGCATGTGGGTGGACGGCGTCGTGGCCCACAGTGTCCAAGACGGTGCTGCAGCGACCAGCCCAGAGTCTGGAGAGTCCATGAAACCGGGGTCACGTTTGATGGCAGTTGACCGAAAATGCAGAGGACCCACCTATCAAAATACAGTGCACATAGCCACAGTCGCACTTACTAGTACTGTCTACCGCACAGCTGTTTCTCGTCTTTTACTCATACTCTCTTCTCTCTCCTTTCCTAAGGTTAGGTACGATATGCTGTCTTGCTGGACCAACAACCTGAAACTCGTATGGATCTTATATTTGATAAAAGCACTCTTTGCTGTATTATCTGTTGTACCAGGTGTTGCACTCCGTTCCGACGTTCTTGTCTTGGAACGCCGTCAGCCGCAAGTTAGCTGCATGCAGTGCAAGGCTCTAGCTCAAGCCACTTCAAGGTTGCGTTCAATGTGTAGGGCGAGTTGAAGTGGAATCAAGTGGAACAGTTTCCATGTTGGCGTGAGGCTATCGAAAAAGTGCCGAGCGGGTGCCTGACTACTACTACTATTATAATAGTAGACTATGTAACTAGCCCAGCCGCACTTCAAGAACGGGATCTGTGCCTGATAGTAGTCCATCTCCTTGGCAGTCCTTCATAAGGGAACCTGATATTAAGCAAGAATCGAACAGTTAGAGACGGGACCAAACAGAAAGCATATCGGGACGCTTCGCATGCCGCACCCCCTGCTATTGACGCGCCACCATGCATCTGCCTCCCCCCTCTGCACTTTGTGTGACGCATCTACAGTCATATGAGCAATCCCTTGTCAGGAGCCGTGTGTGCCAAACAAGCTGGACAGTACCATCCATTGTATGGGTGAGTACATATAGCTGATATGTAGGTACTTGTGATGCTTCTTTCTAATCCCGCCGTCGCGCTTCAAGCGGACAGATACACACACAGTTGGATCACGCATCCATCCCTCCGTACCTCTCCCCAAGAAGAGTCACCAACTGAGGACTTACTTTCGAGAGAACGTCAAGTAGCCGCTTCCCTTCACCGCCATATCTCATGGCCCCTTTTATGACTGCAAGATTGCTGACTTTTTCGCACCTCTTTGCCCGGGCTGTCGAGCGGGTGGTTGTTTGTCACGCTGCATGGCGTGTTGTGGCTTGCATGGAAGAAGCAAAAAGCGTGACAAACAAACTTCTAGGACGATGAAGCGCTTGGGCCAAGATCCTCACAGTCGAGTCCAGCGGCTGCTTTTCCGGCGGCGAGTTATGCTGGTCCGGCACAGATAGACTGAAGAGGTGGTACCTTGGGTTTGATGCTGCATATTCCTCGTTATCCTGTGAATACCTACCTATACCTAGGTAAGTATGCCAATGAGCGGGCGGATTGTGCTGTACGGCGACAGAGATTTGGATTCATTTGACTGCTGGCAACTGGCCTTATGCGAGGGAGGTAGATGTACCATCAAGTCAGGCAGCTGATGTGCACGCAGATGGGTATCGATACAGATGCGGCTTGCCTGAATTCCCAGGTGTTATCTGGCTCTTCTCCTTCCGTCTTTCTCCCATTCTCTGCCGCTCCCTCTCTTCCTCTTCCTCTTCCTCTTCCACCCTCAACCAACACCTCATCGGTACCTACAATAACTGGCTCGAGCGCAGCAAGCAATAACCTCTGTCCGTATACTATCAGAGCAGCTACCCAAGTAGTACCCTTGTGCGTCACACAAAGCTCAGGGCAACCACTCGATCCTCACTCCTATACTCGGAGCGTTGTGACAAGCAGCCGTCCTTCCAGCATTCACTTACAGTCAGCTGCGTTCCGCTCCATGACCAATACCTAGGTACTGTCAGTTCACTGGCCCAACGAAGACCAACCGTGTCTGACGAATAGAATTAGCTGCAATGCCTCCAAGGCCTGGGACCAAGCAGATTAGCAAGCCGCCTCAACGCAAGTCCAAGCTGAGCAGCCGGGGCCTGCAGTTGGCCGTTGATTTAAATTCTGCGTCTACTGCTTCGGCTGATTCTGACAAGGCTTATCATGCTATCATTTCTACAACTGCGAGAGCTACAGCAGACTCTACCACCATTGCCTCCTCTCCTCCGTTTCACGGTCTGACCACCTCCGGCTCTGTGCCGGTGCCCCAGTCACAGGCACATACGGCACAAGAAGGCCAGTGTTCAGGGGCCTCTTTGCATAGGTAGGTAATGCAATCCAGTTGTTGTATCTCTTGCGCTGCTGTATTCATCTCCTTCTCATTTCTTCTCTATCTCTCTGTCTTTCTCCTCTCTGTCTCCTACCTTCTCTTTACCTCTCGCTTTGCTATATTTGTCTTTCTCTTGTCTACTACCAGGTCCTTGAGGAGTCTTCTTCCTCCGCATTCTATATGTGTACTTCCCCGGGGTGCCACCTTCTCCAAGCTTGTGGTTTCTTCCTCTGCCTTGTTTTTGCCTCCCGGTCTTCACCACTATCGCATTCACTTCATCAAGAAAGACCCATTCTCAGTCATATCTGCTAACAAACACATTCCTGTCATAAATAGCGCCTCATCCACGTGCACATTGCTCTCACCATCTCACACCAATGAAGCCAGTCCGTCATTCACCCATGCTCAAGGCCATCCTGCGATAGCCTTAGCAGAACCCGCACCGGTATTTCATACCCCCTGTGAGGGTCAGAACATGGGCACAATCAACCAGACAATGAGCGACCAGGACGGCGATGTCGGTATGCAGAGACTGGACGGAGGAATGCCTACACCGACACCAGATATGGCCCCCGTTGCTCCTCCTCTCCACACAGCCATGTTCGAGGCCATCGACTTAATGAAGACCAGGATTCGGCAACTCGAGGAAGGCAACGTATCAGCCACGCCCACCGAGAGGGCTCGATATGGCATGCTTCTTGGAGCCTGTCACAACATGGACCCGGTCTTCCTTATCCTCCACCAACAGTACTGCTGTTGGATGATAGACAGGAGAACAGCATATGCCCGCTTCCCCATCCAGCCCACTGTCATTGATGTAGCCTTTGGTGAGCTATATAACCTATTCCAAGATGGTGAGCGACTGAGTCCTCCGCATCGTCTATGGTGCTCGAGGTACCCGGGGTTCAGCGACGATGTGGTTGGTCTCGATCGCGTGTATAGCCAGATCAAAGACTTCATCACCGTGTTTGCCATAAAGTGGCCGCACGCCCTAGCAGCCATTCAGTCCAAGAAGGTGCCCCTTATGGCATTCCAGATCCGTGACTGGTTCTTGTGTACGTCGCCAACCATTGCCAACACGCTGTTCACGTACATCCGAAGGGTAATCGGGGTGCCTAACGGGCCACTGGGAGTCGAGATCAACCATCTCTTCAACATGGACAACTGCCAGGAGCGCGCCTTTGAAGAGCAGAAAGTGTCGCCGGAGGAAATGGCGGGTATCCGCAGCACCATGTTGAGGAGTTACCTGGCTGTCGTGCAGAAGGCTCGAATACAACAAGCCAGTCTCGCAGGTTGGTCAAGGCTCTTTCTAATGGATTCTTGTACTTTCTGAATTTTGTTATTCGGGGCTAACTGGTGAATGGGGTGTTTGCTCTATATATAGTCGTGCCAGCTGCCAACTCTCAACGAGTGCCAGGGCATGTGCCAGCCAGTGCCAGTGCCATGAATATCAACAACGACAACAATAACAACAACACAAACACAGACGCAGGCGCAGACGCAAACGCAAACACAAACACAAACACAATCGGAAATCACAACTACGACACCAACAACAACGCCCCACGTGTCACTTCGAGGGCTTCTCACCAGCCGCAGCTCACCCGTCCTCTTCTTCAAGACCTTGCGCACCAAACACAGGCTCCCATGGTTCGCCCCCAGCCACACCAAGCTCTTCCACATGCCTCCTCCCAAGCCTCCCAAGCCTCCCCTCAGAACGCTCAGCCTGCGGCTCTTCCTGCGCGACCACCGTCTCAACCTGCAGCGAGTTCCGAAGGTCGACTGCGGCCGTGTGGCCTACAGGACCCAACAGGCTCCCCTGACTTCCCACGAAATTTGCAGGCTACGAGGGTTCCAGGGCCACCGGGGCCCCCGGCCTTGGACCAAGAGAACTTCCTGCCTCCAATGATATTGCCACGAGGCGAATCACTGCCACCTGCAGAACGACGGCCGAGGCAGCACCAGAGTCATGATACCTCTCATCCTTCTCCATCTCTGCCTTCTCCTCCCCAGCCGCAGCAGTCTCCTCCTCCTTTGTATCCCCAGCACCCTTCTCTTCCACCGCGTCCTCTTGTTTCTACTCATCCTTCCCCTCCTCTTCCGCCCCCTTCTCTTCCGCCCCCTCCCCGTCCATATACTCCTCGCACCCAACATCCTTCTCCTCCCCCACAGCCACAAGAGCCAAGTCGCCCCCAGTACTCTTCTCCAGCGTCTCTCCTTCAGCGGTATCCTTCGCCCCAGCTTCCCCAAGATGCTCAACATCCACAAATACATCATCAGAATCAGCAACGACCCCCATATCCCCAGCGCGTTCAATACCCTCAGTATCCGCAGCATCCTCAGTATTCGCAGCACTCTCGGCAACCTCAGCTTCCCCAGCACATGCAGTTACAATACCTTCGGCAATCTCAGAGTCACCAGCAGTTTATGAATCCCCAACATCCGCAGCATCTTCAGTATCTTCAGTACGTTCGCAATGCTCAGCAGCAGCAACTGCGAAACGCCCAGCAGCATCCTACTCAACACCAGCAGCATCCTACTCAACACCAGCAGCATCCTACTCAACACCAGCAGCATCCTACTCAACACCAGCAGCATCCTACTCAACACCAACAGCAAACTCAGCAGCAGCAAAATCATGGCACTCACGGCAATGAGAGTCACCTCCGTGGCCCAAACCCCCATGCAATGCAAAACCCGGCTTTCACGCCGCTGCAGCAGAATCATTCGCTACCCCCATCAGGACAAACTCAACAACACGGTGTGCAGGGCGATAGCAGGCAGCATCACCAGCCATCGCCTATGCTGTCCAACGGGCCGCCTCCGCTCCTATCTTACCCACATCATCAGAACACGCCGCCGACGCCGACGCTGCAGACTAGTCAGGTTTCCCAGGCCCTTCAAAGTTCTGGAGGACCCCAAGGCCGTCAAGGACAGGGTCATGTGCATTCAAGCCCTCAGCTTACGATGGTCCGTCAGCCTTACCGCCGCTCGGGCATGCCAGTCCAAGTGCTGCAGGATCCCGGCCTGCACTATGTGCAAGCGCAACCGCATACTCGAGATCCCCATCTAGCTCTCCCATCACATCCCGGTCCAACAAGCAGCCGGTCAATTCCGCATTTCACAACTTACCCCCTTCCCCCGTATGAACATCCCTGCAGCCCGCATCATATTACATCGCTAGAAGCAAGCCTTCACTTGACGGGTTTGCGTAGCCCTCGAAGAATCTCTTCTGGTCCAGGACAAGGCGCGCAAAAGCGTCTGACTCGTTACTATCAGTTCGTCTCGAGGTTTGCTGTGGAACCAAGCGAGGTTCCTCCGCAGATGGGGGTCGCTGTCTTCGAGTTTGATGTGACCCAAGAAGAGACAGACCGTCTCTCCATAACTAGCCGACCACCTGCCTCGCCCCTTGATGATTTATACATGACCCAGTTGCCTGTGAGCCGGCACTTCAACCACTCTCTTCGATACCGCCTCCGCATGTGCTTCACGCGCAAGAATGAGGGACTTGCGGCTCTTGATATAGCTTCATGGAGTCGACGCGCGACTTACTGGCCGCCGCATATCTTTGTCTCCGTCAATGAGAAGATCCTTCATGTCCGCCGCAAGCAGCATTTTCATCATGACTTGCCGCTCGAACTCACCGACTCGTTGTCCAGGGGAAAGAATAAGATCAAGGTCAGCCTGCCACTATTCCCTGGAAACCTCATACAGGACATTGCCTACTTCATGGCTGTCGAGCGCATCGTCACGCTGGATCACGATACCGTCTGGGACATGGTGACGTCTGGGCCCCATGTCACGGTAGAAGTGGCCAAGAAGGAGATCTGCAGGCGACTCAAAGGATTGGACACAGATGAGATCATCATTGAAAGCGACGCCATAGCGGTCTCGGTCACAGACTTATACAGTTCCACGCTAAACAAAATGCCCGTGCGAGGCCGCAAATGCCTGCATCTCGAGTGTTTCGACTTAGGAACCTGGCTGCTTTCTCGCCCAAGCAAGCCACCGCAAGGTCTAGGCGAGCCAACTATGGTAGACTGCTGGGCCTGCCCTATATGTGGGATGGATGCGCGGCCCTGCAACCTCCAGGTAGATGATTTCTTCGCCGATGTAGCAAAGGAGCTCTTGGCTAGCGGCAACACGGGCGTCAAGAAGATTGAGGTGCTTGCGGACGGCAGCTGGACGGCAATAGAAGAGGTCAATGAAGGAGAAGAATTGTCGGGCTCTGAGGGTGCCCAGCAGAGTCCTCCGAGCCGAGTGAAGATACAGGAGGAAACGCCAGATACACTGGACTGATGCGTGATGAAATTGATGAAGTTATCCGAATGGGCATTGGAAAGGGATGTGGCTATAGATGGACATGGCCGTGTGCATGACACAGACGTGTAATATAAAGTATTCTAGAGAATTGAAGCTTCCGTTTGGATCTCTTGGAAAGAGATACAGTTAACGAGCGGCGCAAGTGACTATAGAAGGCCGATTGCCGAGTGTCAAATGGATGAGAGACTGGCCCGTGAGCGGAATAGAAAAGGGATTATTCATTACGGATGACCTAGAGGTAACTTCCCATGGGTTATGCAAAAAGCAAAGGGTGAGTCTCGGGCTTCATTTGCGATGAGAGTTGTGATGCCCTGAAAGACGTCTCCAACTCGCAGCGCTTTCACCTTGCGAATCCAGATCCAAGTCTCAACAGCGCCGAATCTCATCATCCGCTCAAAGCTACCCCAAAACCGCAATCATGCGCTGCTTTCAACTTCCCATGGCCACACGCAGACGCAATCCTAGGTCTGTTGCGGCAAGAGTACATGCATCATTTCCCCTTCGTCACCATTGCCATTGAACATGATATTGTACGAGAATTCGGCTTGGAACTGTTGACAATGTAGGGGATTCAGGGGCTGAGGGATAGCAATTGAAGATCCCAGCATGGCCAAGGCATCGCTTCGAGTCTAATAGCTCAGAGGCAACAAGGCATCGAAAAAAAGACAAACCCGCAGTCATGTGTGCACATGGTTCAAACGTGCAAAATCAGTTTCGCTCTTCTATACATCTCGCTGCCATCGCTAATGGTACACTTAACGACATCATCATCATATTTTGGCCCGCGGCTTTCCATAATTCGGTTTGATGGGTATCTTTGGATGCGGGCCCTCGAGCGACAGCCCCGTAATCTTCTCCAGCTCCTCAACCGCCTCGTACGTCCTCCCCAGATGCACCTTGATCGTGTTGAATCCCTGTCTGCGCGCCTCCTTGAGGTTCTCGCCAATGTCGTCCAGGAAAACAATGTCCTTTGGCGCGATGCCCTTCTCCCAGCCTTTGCCCCGATGCCGTGGATCATGCGCATTCTCCTTGGCAAAAGCGTTGAGCTTCTCCAGAGCGAGCCGGTAGATTTCGGGATCGGGCTTGCGTATGCCAACGTGCGCCGACGATATGAAGAGATCAAAGATCTGCCGAACGGGCTCGTCGAAGAAGTCGTCCCTGTGCAGCTTGTGGCCCCGCGGGAAGATGACCGTGTTGCTCAGCGCGGCCAGGATATACCTGCCGCTGGCCCGGAGCTTCTGCAGGGCCGGATACATCCAGGGGTCGGGCGCGTCCGCGCCGGCCATCATCTCGTTGAAGAGCCACTTGCCGTCGATGCGCGGAAGCGGAGGAATCTTGTCCCTGGCCAGGCGCGGGTCCTTTGCCTGCTGCGCCGTGTAAAAGTCCTCCCAGAGCTGCTGCACGTGGAGGTCTCGCGTGAAGCCCTCGAAGAAGGCGTCGTCCATGGGGATCTCGCCTCGTTCGATGCGCTGCCAGAAGCCTGTGGGACCGGACTTGGAGATGGAGTAGTTTATCCAGCCGGGCGGGATTCCTAGGGAGAGTTCATAGTCTAGGATGATTTGGAAGGGTGATTTGACCTATAATGGTCAGTCAGAGAGAAGAAACACCATGAAGGGCTCACTTTATCCTGAGTGATGCACGTCGTCAACTTACACAAACACCGCCAATGTCGAACAGCAGAACCTTTGGCTGTGAACCTTCCATTTCGGCATCGATTGCTTCCAGAATGAGCTCAACAGAGCAAATTTCAGGTTCCATGCAGTGAATAGAAAAGAAAAAGAAGGGCAGATTCGCTCGTTCACTCAATCATCGAGTCAAGACGGCTCTCACCAATCCCCAGCTTGAAGCAGGTTGCCGTACGTACCTCGGCTCGCGGTCCACGCGCCATGACGGACGATAAGATAAGACCGCAAATGGCTTGGCCCGTCATTACCCCATACATGTAGGTACTAATTTTCTGGCATCGCCTGCCTGCTTACTAAGTTCAGCCTCCAACAACCGTCCAGGGGTCGTGGTCATGTGATTCGTCCCCAACCCGGCTGACCGCGGTGTGGGAACTAGGCGAAGCGGACGGCGCACGAAATTTTAGGGCTTCACAAAATAGCCCACCGGGAATCTCGCCCTTCTCTATCCTCATCTTCGAATTTTCCACCCAAAGTTTGAGGACCAAAAGCCAGCCATCGCCAGGCCAACACCGTCAAGATGGTAAGTTGAGGCCTATCGTGAAACCTCTGCTCAGTAACATGAGGAGGGGTTTCAACAAAACTGTGGCAGAAATGCCGCTCAATTGCTCGTGATTGAGAGTCGTCGCAAGTTGCTTCGGAAGGAAGACGAGCATTCTGAAGCGCAAATTGCTGACTCGGGGATTTTTCTGTCAAACAGCCTTTCCAAAAGCTCGCCAAGAACAGCGCGTACTACAGGTGAGTTTTTTTTTTTTTTTTTTTTGAATTGTTTCTTTCCCTTGGTTGTCTTCTGCGTTAGAATGGAGGAAAATTCGAGACATGGCTTCTCCACGGGGAGGAATATGGAATCATGGCTAACAGAGCCTTCACAGCCGCTACCAGACCAAGTACAAGCGCAGACGTGAGGGAAAGACCGACTACTACGCCCGCAAGCGCCTCATCACCCAGGCCAAGAACAAGTACAATGCTCCCAAGTACCGCCTGGTCGTCCGCTTCACCAACAAGGACATCATCATGCAGATCGTCAGCTCCGAGATCTCTGGTGACAAGGTCCTGGTCGCCGCCTACTCCCACGAGCTGAGGGCCTACGGCATCAACCACGGCCTGACCAACTGGTCCGCCGCCTACGCCACCGGTCTCCTGATCGCCCGCCGTGTCCTCAGCAAGCTCGGCCTCGACAAGGACTTTGTCGGTGTCGAGGAGGCCGACGGTGAGTTCACCCTCACCGAGGCCGCCGAGACCGAGAACGGCGAGCGCCGCCCCTTCAAGGCCTTCCTTGACGTCGGTCTTGCCCGCACCTCCACCGGTGCCCGTGTCTTTGGTGCCCTCAAGGGCGCCTCCGACGGCGGCATCCTCGTCCCCCACTCCGAGAAGCGATTCCCCGGCTACGACATTGAGAGCAAGGAGCTGGACGCCGAGACCCTCCGCAAGTACATCTACGGCGGCCACGTCGCCGAGTACATGGAGACTCTGGCCGACGACGATGAGGAGCGCTACACCAGCCAGTTCGCCAAGTACATCGAGGACGATGTTGAGGCCGACGGCCTCGAGGACCTCTACACCGAGGCCCACAAGGCCATCCGCGAGGACCCCTTCAAGAAGGTTGAGGGTGAGGGCGAGAAGAAGACCAAGGAGGAGTGGAAGGCCATCTCCAAGAAGTACAAGACTGCCAGACTTTCCAAGGCCGAGAAGGCTGCCAACGTCCAGGCCAAGATCCAGAAGATCCTGGCTGATGAGTAAGAAAAAAAATCGGGGTGCTCTTGAGCAGGGTTGCACATTTTGGTTCTCGAATACATTGGGTCTGGAGTTACAGGAATGAAAGGGTCGGTCCTCATGGTCTTCAATGAATGAAAAGATACCTTCCACTCCGGATCTATAGATCCTTTTTTTCGTCCATTACTTTTTCCAGCGTATACCAAGTGAATTTCTTTCTTCAATGTTCGTCAACGTGATGAATAGCTGCGCTCGCTCGTTGAGTGCAGGTAAGAAGCCATTGCACGGTTTGTTAACAGCCAAACTTTTACATTCCATCGCTATGAGGCTTCGTGCCTGGTCGCACATTGAGAGTCCTCTGTAGGCGCGCATTCATCGTTATCTTTCTGTTCTGACATCGGGATCAAGTCCAAACATACACTCAACATTGATGCTGTCGCTTCAACAAGCAATGCACTTAATGTTGGTTCGTAGTGCCCTGTGTTCGTCATGCGCTTCCTCATCGTAGGCTGCCCTACCCTACCCTAAAGGCCCTCACCTCCCCTTCTTCCCACGAACGGAAACACTTGTCAAGGCTTACACGTTTCATTGAAATGCAAGGTCAGCACTGTTAAGTTGAACTATCAATTTTAATTGTCCATGAGTTGCCATGTTGCCGCAGGCTGTATTTCCATTAGTATCCAGGTAGGCTCTTGATCATGATTCGCAAGCTGAATGGCCTTTCAATGCCAGCGTGTCTCGCACCACAGCCACTGAACCTTTGCTTCCTATCTTCACCAGAGCGACCAAGCCCCCAAGCTTTCTATCTGGAGCCAAACCATCATGTGACTGTGCACGACAAGCAACCCTCAAGTCCTTCGGACATGTCGGCGAAGATGATGGAATCGCCGGTGTTGAGCTGCCTCCGGCTGGGTTACATCAGCCTAAAATGCAATTCCATGGACTGTTGGTAATATTGAAGCAACACCCACCCGAGCAAATGAAATGCCCCAGAATAGGTGATAGCATGCTGAACGTTATCGGGATCGGAGCTCGTAGACAAAAACCACCGACCCTCACGACAGAAAGGGGGGGCCAGGGGAAATGCGAATAATTCATGCTCTTTTGGGAGAGGTCTTGGTCAAGGAAACTCCGATGCCAACCATCATGCAAACCAAGACAGGAATATTAACGGAATCGGCAAGTTTGCTTCCAGGTTTCGCACTGCTTCTTCAAATTTCAATATCCGCGGACCATGGAACACACAATAAGGAGGATTCCGCAGCACCTAGGTAAAGTAGCCAGGGGTTGGGATTCACTTGGCAGCCGTCATTATCACGGAACTGCCTGTGGCTGGAACCCTCATTTCATGCCAATTGGGCGAGTTGTTGTCAGGGCGCGGAACGGGGAGTTCCGCTTGCAGGAGGTACTTGTACAGTAATACTGTACGGACACCATGGGGGGGGATGATGTCCTCCAGGGTTCGAATGTCCGTCATATTTGCATGTTCCAGGGACTTCGCTGGCTCCGGGGTAAGGAGTGATACATGCTGATACTGAACATCCAACTCAGCCGCATTTGCCATGTCCTTGTACACGTATAGGTACAGCCTGGGTAATTCAATGCCCTTGCTGCCCTTACATGTTCTTCGGGAGGCGTGCAAAGCAAGGGATTCTGTATGGCTTCTTAGAGAACTCATGCGTTGGGAAACCTTGGCAGGGTCACGCAGCAGGCGCCCAGAATGACGTAGACTTGGATCCGATACGTCAACAAGGGGGGAGGACAAGAGGGCGATCTCCTTCTGGCTGCTTCGGTCCCTTACTTTTAAGAGATGCATATCTCAAGCTCACGTGCCCAAGTGCGGCGACATCCCGTCAGTAATAATCCATACTAGTAGTATCATGTATTACTGGCAGAGCTGCTCTCATGACTTTTTGAGGCTAATGTGCGTCAGGGGCTGAGATGCGCCCAGATACATAAGACTACATGTAATAATTGACAGTCTGTTATGATTCGGAGTCGTTAGCCGGGACAAGCCACTTCCCATTCAGCTTTGCAAAAGCTGACGGGGGCGCTGATTGAGCCATTAATTTCAGGTGTTGCCGCCTCTGAGCTCAGGAGAACGGGGTCGCAGATACGTGTAATGTGCTTTGAGAAGCAATCTGAATTTTACAGAACGCTGTGGCGCCGTTGCGAAGATCGCTCGGCTGGCCCGGAACTTGAAGCAGAGCAAGGCAAGGGAACCAAAAAAAAAAAAAAAAGGCTCGTCGGTATGTCCTACAGTTTTTACCTAGGGTAGCTTGGTACTGCAGCTGAACACATACGGACCGTTTGTTCCCACAAAAGGCTAGCACTCATTATTACGGAGGGAGCAGCATTTCCCTCAGTTTTGATCGTATGGAGCAGTCAAACAAAAGACTGGTGGAGCGACCCATTGGACTGGATACGTGTGTGATGCTACTACTACTCGTACTACTAGTATCCGGAATCGGGACCGCGAGAGCCCCCCAAAGGACCAAAAGAAACTCAGGGACCTGTCAGCAGCCAGGCGCGCAAGCTAAGGCGGCAAGTGCTTAGAAACCGGGTCCTCAAGTCGAGAGGATTCGATATCTGCCGCGGGAGGGATGAAGATTTTGGCTTTTGTGCGCTGTCAAAGTTCGAGATGCTGGGTGGTTTGTTGTGGGTGTGGCTTGCGATTGATACAGTAAGCCAGGTAATACCTCACCTATCTAGGTAAAAACATGCATTCAGCGGTGCCCTAATATGTACTGTAGATAGATAATCCGGTAATTTGTAGGTAAGGAACTTGCGGAGTTCGCCTCAGCCTGAGTGATCTTTGTGTTCCCTGTTTTGCTGAGCAAGTCGAGTCCTCGTGCAATGCGATGGCATGCCCTGTGGCAAAATACCACAATGAACCCTCGCCATACACCAAAAGCAGGCGACCAATTGGGAACGGGCTACAGGGAAAAGCACTCACTACCTATGGCCTCGCAAGGGGGCTCGTGTGATTGAAAAGAGTACCTACTCGTACACGGAACCTTGGCCGGACTTGACGAGGTCCCACGCGGGCATCGCGGAACACCTCGAGTAAATACTACGGAAGAATCCGTCCTGACGTAGGTACTGGTACGGGAATGTATTTCGATGAGGAGCAGTCGGACGCCGCAAGTACAGGCACGGCTTTACTTTTAGGTTCAAGGTTTGATATGCCTTAGACACTCTTGATCTGGCGGCACTCGGGCGAGAGGCGGGAGAGGCAGAGTAAGGCAAGGCAAGGCAAGGCAAGGCAAGACATTATAGTTGTAGTAGTACTACTAGTAGTAAGTACTAGGTAGTAATCGACAGAGAGCAGCTTACCTTACCCCCCCTCTTATGTACCCGAACAACAAGAAAAGGGCTGGGCTAGGTAAGGTATTAGAGGTACCTACTGCACATTCAAGATACATGTAGCCCGACAGAGACCACCTGAAGGATACCTTGCCCTAGTCGAGCACAGCGGCCTTGATCTACCCCGCTAGTGGCTTGTCAGGCGTCTCCCTTCAGGCCTCTTCAGTGGCTCCAGTGGCTCCAGTGGCTCCAGCGCCCCTCCCCGTGTTTTTCGCCTTACCCCAGCCTATTGCCTCGATCGCTCGCAGCTGGAGCCAGTCAAAGGCGGGCGGAAGCCGGTACAAGTACAGTATGTAATCAACCACAAAGCCCTCCTTTCGCTCATTCGGCCATTTTGCCCTTTCCTTGCACTTCTCCTCCATCTCTTCTCCAACATCCGCAGCAGAAGCCAGTCAACGCTCGACGCCTCCGTTTGTCTCCTTCCAGCTGCGCGCGCGAGCGGTCGCGAAACTCCCTCCATCATGGAACAGGTCCATGGCGTCGACGTCAGTTGGATGACGCAGGGCTCGCCAAAAGGCATGCCGCTTTTGCTGCTTTTCTGCTACCCGCTGCTCCTCCCGCTCCGTCCAACACAAGCGCTCGATTGACCATGGCCTTTTGCGAGCCATGTCGGCGCTGTGGCGGCTGTGTGCTGGCGCATTGACTTTGCTGGATCTGAATGCTGACAATGCGATTAGACAAGTTCAACAAGGCACCCTTCACGCCCATCAAGTCGTCTCCCGTGGCCACAGTACAGCCGCGAAGCGTACCCAACGATTCTCCCCTCAAGCTGAGCCCGCAGACGACTGCTGAAAGGCCCGACGTCAAGAGCGAGGCCAACGGCAAGCCGGTCAGCCAAACGCAGCCGATTCCAGTCAATGGCTCGAGCGGCGCCCGGCGTCTGAGGGCGGGCTCCGTCGACAAGCAGACCAGCAGCAGCGTGACGCCGCCTCACCGTCGCAACTCGTGGTTCTCCAACATCTCGGCCAAGTTCTCAGGCTCAGTCCCCCAGGCGAACGGCCAGACGCAGCAGACGGGCAATCAGCAGCATGCGCCTTCACAACAGCACCAGCCGGCGGCCCCAACAAACGCAGAACCCGTTGTGCCCAAAATTACGCCGACCAAGAACGCCGTCCTCCAGCATGGGTTAAAACCGGAGGGCGACGAGCCATACACGCCGGCCCCGCCGAGATCGGGCCAGCCTGGACTGCTCGGCGTCTTTCGGCGCCTTTCTTCCTCAGGCGGTGGAAGCAGTGGTGCTCTTGGCGCTGCCGGCAAATTCAATCACGGTCTGGTTGAGCGCCGGATATTGAACGTGGACCGGGATCGAGAAAGATGCCCGATTGCAGAGCTCAAGGACAACAAGCTGAGGCGGGTGTCCTTCTTCGTCGACGTCGAGGTTGCGCCCATGCCAAAGTACGCAGAAACAGAGGCAGACACCGATTCCATCGACCACACCCAGAAGAAGAAACTGAGCGAGAAGGGCGAGGGCGAGGCTTTGAAACACCCCAAGGTTGCCGAAGCCCAAAAGGAGGCTTGCTCATCTTCGACTGAGAGTGTCAGCCCCGGCGCCGCTGAAGCGAAACCACGCGAAACCGAGACCAAGCAAGCCGCACCGACACAGAATGGCACAAAGACGGCGGACAGCCCGGAAGAAACCAAAGCCGCTCCAAAGGACATGACGAGAAAGAAGGAGAAGAAGAAGAGAAGTGAAGAGGAGCGCAAGGCCAGGAAAGAGAAGAGGCGGCGGCTCGCCGAAGAGAGCGGAGCGATTCCCATAGAGATTCACTATGACAGCAGCGACTCTGCCGAGCTGCACGGTCCCCCCTCCAAGACGAACTCGCCCACAATCAACCCGGTCAGAATCTACCGAAGATGCTGCCAGCTTCGCGAGACCCCCATTCTCAAGAAGATTACCGAGCAGCTGAGCGACACGGCCAACATTCTCCCCAATGGGTGCGTGAACAAGATTGACTTGACCGGCTACTTCATGCAGCTGCAAGATCTCATCACCCTGGGCGACTATCTTGCCGTCGTGTCCGTGAAGGAAGTCATTCTGCAAAACAGCGGGCTCACTGACGAAGGCGTCAGAGTCATTCTAGCTGGTCTCCTGGCAGCCAAGCACACAGAGCCGGGGAGGCGGAGGAGGAATTCCAATGCCCATCATGAGCATACGAGCGGAGTCGTGGAGAGGGTCGTGCTGAAGGAAAACAAGCTGGGGCCAGACGGCTGGAAGCACATTTCGCTCTTCATCTACAAGTGCCGGTCGCTCAAGTACCTGGATCTCTCGAGCATCCCCTTCCCCCGCCAAGCTCCCGCCAACCCCAACGGCACGCTTCAGAACGGCGTCCACATCCCGCTCACCATTGCCGACATCTTTTCCAAGGCACTCTCAGATCGCCCAGCCGGGCCCGCGCTCGAAATGCTCAGCGTCGGCGAGACGGAGCCCAGCATGGAGCAGCTGGGCAAGATCATCGACGGAGTGATCAAGTGCGGCGTGAAGCGACTCAGCACTGCCCGGAATCCCCTCGACAGCGACGGCGTCCAGCACGTTGTGAGGTATCTGGAGTCTGGAAAGTGCGAAGGCCTGGACCTGGGCGGCATCGATCTCAGGGAGCACATGGACACCATTGCGGCGTCCATCAAGGAGACGGATCCGCTTTGGGCGCTGAGCATCTCCGACTGCAACCTGACGCCCTCGTCTCTGCGCAACATTCTGCCCGTTTTGGCCAAGCTGAAGAATTTCGTCTTCATCGACCTTTCCCACAATCATGATCTCTTCCAATCCACGCCGAGTGCTGTTGGTCTTCTCAGAAGGTATGTTGGGGGGGGATGTGTAGTGATTATACAGGAAGAGAGGAAACTGACACTTCACACAGATATATTCCCAAAATGCAATGCCTCAAGCGGCTGCATCTGGCGGATGTCAACATGACGGCTGAGCAAGCGATTGCCATTGTCGAAGTCGTGCCGGAAGCCCGCCATCTCTGCCACCTGAGTCTGCTGGGGAACACGGAGATTGTGGCCCTTGCGAGCGCCAAGACGGAGGAAGCGCAAGAAGAAGCCTGCGCCTTGTATGCGTCGCTGATGGCTGCCACTAGGCTGTCCAAGAGCTTGATTTGCGTGGACATTGAGGTCCCCAGCGAGGAGGCTGGCGAGATCGTCAAGGCAATGGCAAAGCAGGTTGTGGCCTACTGCCTGCAGAACATTGAGCACCTCCACGATGTCGAGATCAACGAGGCGGTGGCCACAGCGCTAGCCGAGGCCAAGGGAGAGTCTCTGGATAGCAAGACCCCGACGTATCCCGATGTGCTGGCGCATCTCGTTGGCCACGACGTCCTAGAGGAGGACGAGCTGGAGGAGGACGGCTCCGGGCCGGACGAGGACTACGTCATTGGTGGTACCGGCGTTGTCAAGGCGCTTGCGTGCTGCCTCAAGAACCGCGGCGACGAATCTCGCCGGGCTTCTGGCGAGTTTTTCCGGGCAGGCGGCGTCGAGGAAGAGCATCTTGTCGGCCCCAAGATCCCGACGACGAGCGGCAAGGCCAAGGACCTGTCGAAGCACTTGCTGGCCGGTGCTCGCAAGATCCGACAGCGTCTCCAGCCGGCACTGAGCAAGGCGAGAGCGAATCCGAGCGACGAGCTGAACCTGCGCAAGCTCAACTTCCTGGACGAGACGCTGCAGGGCATCATCAAGCGCTTCGAGGACGAGTATCCCGACACTCGCGAGCACGCGGAAGAAAGCCAGGTGTCATCCCAGCCGGAGGCGGAGGTGCTCTCGTCATCTCCACCCCCCCTGGACGACGCCGCGGCAGGCGGATCAGACCCCGAAGACGAGGGCGAGCTCAGCGTGCGGCCCACGCTGTCACGGAACAACTCGATCCTGGGCAAGCAGCTCGCCGAGGAAGAAGGACGGGTACACCGTGCCGGTCACCGATTCCGATCTGCCTTTACGGAGCACATGGACCTCCTCACGACCATTGACGACGTGGAAAAGGACCCAAAGCACGCGCATGTGCTTAACGAGATTGCCGAAGAGGTTGGCGGGGAGTTCCTGGAACTGGCCAAGAAGAAGGGTGCCGTCCAGGCTTTCAAGGAGAATAGGGATATTCTCTTTGCAGCCTTGAAAGAGAGCGATCCCGAGTATTGGGAGCGCTTCGTCGAAGCGCAGCGCAAGGCACGAGCCAACATCAACTTGCCGGCTGCGGAGAAGAACGAGGAAAGACTGCGACAGGCCCAGGCAGACGAGAGCGCCATTGCCGATTAGTTGACGGGCAGCGCATGATTTGTGTTTCTGTTCGCGACTACCCCCTTATTCTGGTGCTTTACTTGATCCCCAAATTTTGTTTATACCATCGTTTTTTGTTTCTTTTTCCCCCATGGAGGATTTTTGGGATTTTGGATATCATCACAAGCGACGAATAGCATGGCAACGGTGCTCGTTTTCATCCCCCGCGAGAGGGTTCAGTGGATTATCGTTATTGGGCATCACTGGGTTTTGGCGTGCGGAATCTTACGGGACGAGAGCTTTTTTCTCTCGACATCCCCTTATCGTGTATAGCATTTGCTCGTTTATCGAGGCGGATTCGTTCTCTCGTTTTATGAAAAAGTCGGCCTTCCTCTGATGTATAACCTGGAGATGAAAATATTTGATTCGAATACCACCTGCAGTATGTATGATGTTCTATTATAGTAATTGCTTCAGTTGCCGGCTTCTACAAGGACATAGATGCTTGGGGCATCTGCTTTGTGTCGAGTAAGACTGGCAGCAGAGAATTCAAACGAGGTGACTATGTATGTAATTTTGATTAAAAGAAGCGGGGTGTGCTGTCTATATGTCTTTGATAGATGGCTTTGGAGCCATCAGTTTACTTTGATGTCGTAAAGTAATTCCAGGATGATTCCAGGTGATTGACAATAGGTATGACGGGCAGAACGTGTTCTTGTTAATAGGGTAAGGCCAAATAACACCAAAGAGGGTCGACGCATTTACCCACAGCTAGCTACGTATCGTACGTACTTGGAATCATCCCTACTGCTCAAGACTGTTCGTTTGATTCGAGGAGGGGGGCTGAAGAGCATAGAGGCCAGGAGCACGATATTCAAAGAAGAAAAGAAATAAATAATAATAATAAAAAAAATTAAAAAGAAAGAAAGAAAAAGAAAAATTAGGAGGTCAGCGGAAATAGATGGATGGTGATTGGACGATGGGCGGCTTTGCATCATTTGGGGGGAGGATTGTGCTTTTTCTCTACTTTATTTCTTTCGCACCTGTACTTTTTAATGTGGTTGGCTGAGTCACTTTTATTCTGTAGGTCCTAGTATTTTATATGTTGGAGATTCTGCATCTCCGCATTCGCTTTTACCTGGCGACTTGACGTGAGTTGATTGAGGTACCTTGTGGATGGGATTGTCTGTCAATCACGGTGATCGCAACAAGTGAGATTCATCAAGGTTCCAGTATTATTCCGTTCAGCCCCCTTTTTCCAAGGTAAGGTACATCATACGCGTACGAGTACGAAGAGCCAGGCCAGGCCACACCGATTCTTTAGACGAACAGAGAGTATCAACTGACTTGACTCCCTATTACATAACATGCGGCAACAAAAGCCAAAGAATCAAGAACAGAGCAAATCAAGTTGTTTACAGTAAGTATCCAGGTTCTTGCTCAACAGCTGTACATGCTCGTATGATTGCTCTCTCAGCCCGAGATAAAAGAAGAGCCGTTATTCTTAATCCGGTAGCATTGTACAATTCCGCCCTGTAAGAAGAAGTACGGTACACTGAGATAGGTAGTTGTACTGAGCTTAGCCTGATTAGTGTCAACCGGGCTCCAAGAGGTGGAACGATTTCGCACGCAAGCATGATGTGATGTTTTGGGCCTTTTTTTTTTTTCTTTCTTCCCTGGTGGTCGTGTGCCTTATTTTTGCTCCGAATCCTGGATTCTCTTTTCGGGAAGGGGCGGGGGGGCAGCTGGAATCGGAGTTGCTTTATGGAGGGTGTCAACTGTAAAGGGAAGTGTGGCGATGGTGCCCTCGCTGTATCATGCACCTGTCCAAAGTACTATTACTACCATTCACGATCCAAAGTCGAACAGATAACATAAGGAGGTACATGTAGGCAGGAGTAAGGTATCAAAGAGTATGCTGTGCTGGAAATATCAAGGGAAAAAAAGGGGGGAGCAGACCAGCAAACGCATCCCCCCCCCCTCAAAACCCCCCAAAGGCACTCGAATGATTCCCCAGAAAAGCAAAGGCAAAAACACGACACCGGCAACGGCGTACTCCGTCCTGCTACCTTGTACCTGGTTGCCTTGTCCGATATACCGTACCTAGTACATACAGTGCCGCCAATAGAGGCAAGGTAAGGTAGGTACCTAAGGTAGGTAAAGGATCCGTAGGTAGTAGGTCAGGTAAGAAAAGAGAGGAGTGTGTACAGTATTAATTAACAATTAAATACGGCGGCCACCTCCTTGCCTGATCTGCTCTCTCATCTGATCCGATGTTTCGTTTTCCAACAAAAGAAGAAAAGTAACCCTCTTTTTTTTTTTACCTTTTTAGTTCTTTGACTTCTTTTCTTCTTCTTCTTCTTCATCTTCTTCCTTCAATTCCTATCGTCTGCTTGACATCTCCCTTTTTCTTCCTCCTGAACAGCTAGAAAACACACCCACTCTCTCTCTCTCTCGCCTACACAGGGACACTCGTCAACACCAAAACAACCAAGAGGAACAATAGGAGGCGCACCCAAAGTATTACCAATCAATACACAAACAAAAAGCTACAAAACCCAACAACCAACTCTCTCACACAACAAAACAAAAGGAGAGAAAAACCTCATTACCCTCGGCCATCTCACAACCTTCAACGCCGACGAGGGAACAAAAGCAGCAGCAGCAGCTTCCACTCAATACTTCATCAAAACCTACCTACCTACCATCACACGACATCCCCAAAAAATGTCGCCCACATACACAATGTCCGCACACCTCTGCCGCCAATTCTACACATCATGGAACCAATCCCGCCGCCAACAACAACAACAACAACAAACCGGTACCCCCTCAACCACATCGCCATCACCAGCAGCAGCCTCCTCACCACTTCTCCCCTCCTCCCGCTCCTCCTCCCCGCAAAAGATCCCCGAGCGAAGAGGAAGCACGGCGTCGTCGCACTCGTCGTCGCTCTCGTCTTCGCCGTCTGGTCATTGATTCTTTTGTTGAACAAGGACTTTTGGACTCGCTTTCTTCTATCAACGGAGACTTTTTTTTGCTTCGCTACCTTACACCTGGTGCGCTAGAGGTTTGAAGTCGGGATACCTTTTTTCTTTGTGTCTTTTCTTGTTCTGTGTTTCTCATTTTTGTTTTGTTTTTTTGACTTAAGTGGTTGTTTTATGCAGAGGTGGCGGGATGATTTGTGTCTCGTTGCTCGACATCCCCTTTAATCCTCTTGGTTTCGTCTGTGGATTGCATCGATACCGTCGTCATTTCAACCCCGTCTTCTAGCTTGCACGTCTATTTCAACTGGCTACTAGGTACTTGGGAAAGGAGTTACATCGAATAATAAGTCTTGTATTCATCTCAAGAAATGCTTTCAAAGCGAAACGTGAATCTGCTAAACATGCCATCTCATAACCATCGTCTCAATGCACAGTGTATCCAACCACAGCAAGGCTCGCAATTCCAGTGTACAATTGGCTTCATGCTTTGAACCAGCCATAGCCGTCCCTCCCTCCTCTACAATGACGAGGCAGCCAGCGTGTTGACCGTGGGCGGAAGCGATGACCGCTTCTTGCCCCGGTCCTCATCACCGCTGTCGCCGGGCGATTCCTCCTCCAGCGCTGCGCTGCCCTGGATTCGTCGCTTCGCCTCCTGCTTGTCGGCTTCCGTAATGTCCTGCTCATTCTTGCGCATGTCTGGAGTCCACTGGCTCGTGTTCGGTGAGTGTCCAATCGACATGCCAACACGAATCTGTCGTCGTCACGTCAGCAACTGCTCCCTTACCCATGCTTGAGAAGATCAATGTCGCGCAAAACTCACCAAAGTCTCGAGAGCTCCGTTGGAATTGTCCACCAGGTCGTCGTCAAAGCGCATCTTGCCAGGCTCAAACAGCAGCAGCACCGTGCTGCCGCCAAAGGCAAAGTAGCCCAGCTCCTCGGCCCGACGCACGCGCTCGCCCTCCTTGCGCGTAATCACCGTGCTGCCCACCATCATGGCGCCCACGCAAATGACCATGACCCGTCCGTGGCATTCGCTGTCAATGGGCACGAGCACTCGCACGTTCTCGCCGTACACGTCCAGCGCTGAGCGAATCGCCATTGGGTTGACCGTGTAGTACTCGCCCTCGATAGTAATGGGCTTGCCTAGAACACCGTCGACGGGGATGTGGAATCGGTGGTAGTCCTGAGGGGCCAGTCGGAAGATGCCCAGGGCGCCGTTCTCGTACCGCGGGGCGTCATCAGGGTAGGCATCCCCGAGGAGTCTCTTGATGTTGAAATCGCGACCCTTGACCCAAATCTTGGTCGCCTGCGAGATCTGGTTAAAGACGACGCATCGACAATCTGCCGGCGACACAATAATGCGAGGGTCGTCCGGCGCCGAGCACGGCCGGGCCCCGGGCTTGAGCGCACGGTAGAAGAACTCGTTGAAGTTCTTAAACTCTTCAATCGGCAGCAGGACTTCGGACATGTCCAGCCGATGGAAATCGATGAACTTTTCAATCTCGTCTCGCGAGGCAGGGTCGTCAAACTTCTTGCCCTGCTTGATGCTGAGGTTCTTCAGCATTCTCCGGACTGACATGCATGGTTAGCAAATGATACATTTGAGCCGGCACGATGCACACTTACTTCGCTTATTCTCCATGTCCCTCGACTTGAGTCCCTTGTAGAGCAGCCGGATGCCCAGCCGCACGTAGACGCTCATCTTCTCCTCGTTGATCTGCCCCGTGAGACGGTCCTGGACGAGGATGTTGGCCGAGTTGGCGCCAAGCTTGTATCCGCCGTAGGAAATCTTGGTAATGACCTTGGAGTACCATTTCCTTTGCGCCTGGCTCGCCGTCACGAAGCCGCCCACGAGGACCGTGTTGACCTGGCGCCAGTCCTGGCTGGCGCATGTCGCAATATGCGTGATGATGTCGCCGTCGCTGCGCTTGTTCAGGCGAGGCTGGTGGCAGATGGGGCACTCCCGAATCTCCACCACGTGTTCTTCCTTTGTATCCTCCCTGTCAAAGTACCCTTCCTCTCCGTCCTCGTTGGGCGTGGTGACCTCGGGACCAATCGTCGCCCCCGGTGGCGGATCGACCGTGATCTGGGGCGTCGAGTTGCCCGAGCCCTCGGAGCCCGGCTGTCCGACAGAGTCCCCAGATGACTTGCCCGAGAGACTGAGGCTCTTGACATCAAGGCCAGGCGTCTTGCTGCCGGATCGGCTCTTGGCCTGCAGCTGATCTTCAAGGCACATGACGGCTTCGTCAAAGGTGAGCTCCCACGAGTCCTCATTGTCGGCGGCCTTGTGCGGGAACCGCTGGAAGAAGCTGTCGATTGTCGAATCCTTCAGCGTGGAGCCAAGGGTATCGAGCATGGTGCTCAGCTCGAGCCTGCTGATGAGACCGCTGTCGTCGGTATCGTACTGCTTCAACAGCGCCCGCCAAAACTGCTGACGCAGAGCCGGATACGGCACGTACTTGGCTCTGAGATAGATGACGGGGTTGTGCTTGCTCTCCCACTTGTCCAGGTTCTTCATCTTCAGCGGCAGAGCGTACTCTGCCAGGTCGGGGTCGTCCATCTCCGAGACCGGTTCTGACGCGTCAATGCCGGGAGCGAGAGCATCCAGAGGTGCCAACGGCGTGGTGCCGGGCTGGATTGCGCTTCCATCGCCCTGCACCGTGAGCGTGGAAGAGCCGTTTGACGGAGGAGACTTGACAGGGGCCGTCTGCGACCGCATCAACTTGCTCAGACTCTGCGTAGACGAGGAGCGGGACACGCCCAGCTTCTGGAGACGAGTCTTGGGGACAGCGGGTGCCGGCACAGGCTCTGGCTCGGGAGTGCGGACCTCGTACAGCCCCGTTTCCGGATCCGCCTTGGGCGCCTTTTCTATGAGCGTCTGGACGGGCAGGTTGCAGGAAGCGATGAAGTCGTTGCCAGAGTACTTGTCGTGGTCGATGACGGTAAAGGCAAATGAGTACTGCTGCTCGTGGTTCTGCACCGGGAAGATCATCTTCTCATTGAACACCGGGTTGAGGTTGTGTCGGACCCGCCTGGTGCGGTACGTTTTCTTGCCCAGGGATGCCACGACGAAGGGATCCATGTCGAAGCCAGTCCGCGTCAGGTTGGACTCGGGCGGAAGATCTGTGATCCTGCTGACCTCGAGGTAGATGATGCCGACAACGTCCGAGTCGCCATTGGTAAAAGCGTAGGGATCCTGTCGCCTCTTCTTCTTCAGGCTCTTGATGCGAAGTCGCTTCCGGCGCTTCTCGGCCGTCTCTGGCTTGGACGGGTCCTCGGTCTCATCGCCAATATCTTCCTCAAGCTCGGTAAGGTCATCGTCGTCGTCGTCGTCTCCAAGGCCGTCGGCCGACGAGGTGGTTCCCGACCGTGCCGCGCTCGGGGTCAACAATGGCGTCTCCGTTGGTGTGACGTTGCGGGAGGAGACGGAAACCGAACCGATGAGATTGTAGAATTTCTCAAATAGCTGCTGGTTGGAAATGGAGGGGTTTGTTGTGTCGAGCAGCGTGAACTGGAGCTGCACCTCGCCAGAAACGATGCTCGTCTTCTTGCCGGGGCGCTTGCTCTTCAGGGGATACCAGCGCGGCTCCTGCTCGGCGGTTTCGGTCTGGAAGATCTCCTCGAGCGCCAGGTCGAACTCGCCCAGATAATCCTTGCCGAAGCGATCCTTGTCCCAGCATATGACGCCCACCACTAGGCTTTGTACGGAGCTTATGGGCAGCTCCTCGATGACGTTCCACTCGGGGTTGAGCGTCTTGGGAACGGAATGGGTGACGACGCGAGCGTCGCCGAGCGTTACGACGAGGTACTAGAGGAAAGACGTTTGCTTGTAAGCTTCTATGTTCCAAACGGTAAAAGGGGGATGAAGCAGTTGCGGCCATTGCGAGGCAATGCCCTCTCTGCTGGGCAGCTCGCAAAGCGCAAACACGGGTGCTGCCGCTTCCACTCACCGGATCCGAAGTTCCACTGCGATCCTTGGCCGCCAGATTCCTTGCCTATATGCCTCACGTCTTTAGTAACCAGCTCGACTCGCTCGAAGCCGCAGCAACAAAGCAGATCAGAATCAAGGTCAGAAGAGCGCAACCATACCCGCAGAATGGCCACCCTGAGCGCCAGCCCATTCACAGGGGCCCCCGCAGAGCCCGTCGCATCGTTCTTTGCTCGCATTGGACTCTCGTTCTTCGAGTTTGCGCCTGAAGCTGGTGATGAAGACAGCAGGCGGTTCGGGAGGATACGCATGGCGGAGGGCAGAGCTTCGAGCAGCGCTGGCAACTGTCGTACTTGTACTTGTGCCCGTAGGGGAGGGAGGGCCCGAGGCAGGCGCTACGGCTAAGGCGCTGGGGGGGGGGAGGACAGTGGTGGCGCACTGTGCAGCGGCTGAGGCGACGACTATCGACTAGGTAACCCTCAACTGAGAACCTGAGCTCGTTGACTCAGCTCGACTCGATCGACTTTGACACAGACACACAAAGACGCAAGATGGCGATGCGGATTGATGCAGAACCGCCAGAGATGCAGGTCCGTCTACACTTTTAAAGGCACCCGCGTCTCCGGACTGGCCCCCCCGTCTGCTATTCGATACCGCCCCGGAACCAGCCTCCACTATTCTAAAGAAGCGAGGCGGTCATGCAGCGCTGCGTCCTCATAATCGCTGTCAAAGTATGGAGTCAAAGGTGCTGATAATGAGAAAAAGCGGCTCAAGGGCCGGGCCTCGGTCGGTATTACTCTGGCAGCCTGTGGCTAGGCCTGGACCTAGACGCGACCCCTAGGCGGCCGTGGCTGGAGGCTGGAGCTGGAGCTCGTCGTGAGGTTGCCGGGCATTCCAGACACCAAGCAGCGGCGAATGGGATGCAGTGGCAGAGTGATATGAATCCCTCAGCTGTCCGTCACATTGACTTGGATGTCTGCGCGTCGTTCAGGCGTCCTTTGGGTTCATGTCGACGTCATTGGGGGCATGTATCTTGTAAGCCACAGTGCCTGTCGACAACTGGATCGTACTGTCGGAGATCCCTCAGCTCTGGCTGTCCAACGTTACGTGATGCTTCCCTTGGCAGCTGCCTTTGCCTCGATTTCAAGACAAACACTGACCGACCTCTTTTCCAACTTGCAGCACACTCGACTTATGGCATACGAAACCCAGTTGGGCAGCTCCTCTGCGCGTAGAGTCCCTGCCGTGACGGCCATGACTTGTCCCAGCCAATGATACCAGCCCATTCGTCCTCAACAACTGAATACTAGCACGAAAACGCCGTGTTTCACCACGCCCGCAATATATCTCTCACAGGATGCAGCCACCATCAACTGCAGCAGCTAATGAGACGCACCGAAGCTTTACGTGAGGCCGGAATCTTCAGGCGGCCGCCCAGGGGAAACACACAGCACAACATTGATCAGGAATAAAAGCGCTCCTTCGTGATGCGGGGCAAGCAAGTCCTGAGTCCTGACATGTGAGTCCAGCTGCAGTGTCTAAGACGGCGTTCCACCCTGGTCTCCGCGGCAGCCATGGGTCACAGAAGGTAGGTTCCGTTTGTTCTGTTGAGCGGGCTAGTGGTAATACGAAGGCAGAGTCCGCATATTTACTCGTACAAAGTCCAAGCATGTGCAAACGAAGGCATTCGGACTCTCGCAGCTGTGAGTTCAGGACAGACCGCTTAGTAAGGGGCACGCGTCAATGTCATGGATTGCGCCATGTGCTGGGAGGGAAGCGCTCGATTTGCCGGGATATGTGGCGTTATCTGCTACTATAACAAGCAAGCACTGTAATTTTGGCGCGAGCCACTCAAAGGTGCAGGCTTTGAATGAATGCATTTGCACAGCTTCAAGCATCCCTTCCAAGACAAAATGACGTCCCCATCATAAGATGACGTAGCGCTGCTGCCCCATTGCAGGCAAACGGCTGGGCTTCCATTGGATCGCCAGCAATTAGGGTTACCCGGCTTCTTCCAGCGCCTGTCGCACCCTGAACAACGTTGGCTTCTGGCTTCCAGGCTTGTCTGGCGAGGTTCTCCCTCCCTACTGTGCGATATAAGCTTGATTGCCACAGCCTTATGACGCGCCTGATGGACGAAGACGACGACGGGTTTTCAACTGCCCAGGTGAGAAGCGGCCAATGATCTGCTACCCCTTATTGGCGGCACAAGGCTCAATTGGCGGCACTGCTAGTCCAGGCTACTGGAGGAGCTGTTGGAGAGGCATTGACGCTAATAGGTAGCTGGCAAGAAAACCGAGCGCAATGTTGTGTGCGGCAGCATCATCCAGTTTGTCCTGCTGGATCGCGATCGGTGAGATGGCAAGCGACGTGCTTTCCTCTTGGTCCTGTCCGTCTCCCCGAGCTTCAGTTTCTTCAGGCGGAATGCCATTGGGGAAGCAGGCTATGAAGTCGCTCGGGTACCTAGCCTTGCTGGCTTTTTATTCCGAGATTCAATGGATGTTCATGGCAATGAAGCTAGAGGACTGGCCTCGATCTAGTGCTAGGAAGAATTGAGCAATGAAGCGGGAAAAAAGGGCCCACGCAACGATGAATTTTTGTGTCATTGACTGCCACATGCATACTGTAGGTATAGAAGTAGTATTACTTACTACTACACTGCCTGTAAAAAATGATAAACAATCCCCAGCAATATCTAGAAAAATATATCACATACTAGCAAACAAACACACTGAGAGAAAAGAAAAAAGAAATAACAGAGATGAGAAAAGCAACATAAAAATGCAACCCGAATACGGCGTATACCTATCCAGGCATTAAAATACGGCCCCTTTTCAGCATGGTCACGCCACCTGTCATTTCGGGTGCAGGTAAGCTTGCTCTAGCAGGCTCGCGGGAAATTGGTTCTGGCTCGCTTTCTGCTGGCGACCGCACAAGGTGGGTAAAATCACAAGCTCCCAACGGACCTGCACGGTAGAATCCAGAACCTTCAGCGTCAAACCCCGGAGCCTCTCTCCACACATTGTGCACGCGAGCTCCAGAGCCAAGCCGGCACTTTGTTTCTGCTTCCCTCCGAGTCCTTCGATAGCCGTCGACGAGAGGCAGCCGAGCCGATACCACATACACAGCTCAAGCGGTCATTACATACTGTAATATCATCACTGAGCTCGCAAACTGCTGGTCAACAGAACAGAACAGAACAGGACGGAGCGGAACAGACGAGGCCGAGACCAGACGCAGCACCAGCAGCGACACAGACGTCAGGCTGCATCGGGGCCCGACCAGCAACGACGCTTATCGTCGTCGTCGTCGTCGTCGTCAATTACATACATCCGCCGCCAGCATGTCATCACCCTCGGGTTCCTCCCACGGCGGCAAACGCAAGAGAAACGCCGCCAACGCCGCCGACACCACAAGCCTCCCGGATGGCGCTCTGCAGACGTCGTCGCGGGATGCCTCGGGCGAGGAGGGCGACACCACCGCGCCCGAGTCCTCACGCCAGACCAGACGGACCTCCAATGGCACGAGCTTGAACCCTAATAAGAGACAGCGAGCAAGTGCCGACCGAGTCCCCGAGAACGGCGACAACGTCCTCGACCCCGGCGAGCCCAGCGACACCACCGAGGCCAGCGTCGACATCGCCGAGAGGGTCGGGCGCAAGGGACGCAAGAGCACGTCCAAGGACGTCGAGGAGGAGAAGAAGGCCACCATGCCCCCGCCTCCAATTGGCAAGCTCACGCACCCCGTGGGCTACAAGACGAACCCTCCGCCAGTTGGCCGCCCGGTGAGGGTGTATGCGGACGGTGTCTTTGACCTGTTCCATCTCGGGTGAGTGCCTCTACAATCCGGGGTGAAAACTTCCGTGGTCGTGGACTGCGTGCTAACCGAGACATCGGGCAGACACATGCGCCAGCTTGAGCAAGCGAAAAAGGCATTCCCCGACACGACCCTCGTCGTGGGCGTCACCGGCGACAAGGAAACCCACATGCGCAAGGGACTGACCGTCATGTCCGCCAAGGAGCGTGCAGAGTCGGTGCGACACTGCAAGTGGGTGGATGAGGTCATTGAAGACTGCCCTTGGATTGTCACCCCCGAGTTCCTCGACGAGCATCGCCTCGACTACGTGGCGCACGACGACATTCCCTATGGCGCGGACGAGGGAGACGACATCTACCAGCCCATCAAGGAAGCTGGCAGGTTCCTCGTTACCCAGCGCACCGAGGGTGTCAGCACGACTGGCATCATCACGAGGTGAGTTCTCTCCACCGGCTGTGGCAGAGTCGATGCCACAACTTCAGCTCTGGACAGTCCGTCATTACAATTTGCTGCCGAACCCCGTCCCCTCTGACTTGCCTCGCCTACAGAATCGTTCGTGACTACGAAAAGTACATCAGTCGGCAGTTCAAGCGCGGCACCTCTCGCCAGGAGCTCAACGTCAGCTGGCTCAAGAAGAACGAGATCGAACTGAAGCGCCACGTGCAGGACCTCCGCGAGAACATCACCAACAACTGGACCACGACCGGCCAGGAGCTCAGCCGGGAGCTCAAGCAGTTCTGGCCCACCAGCCGGCCACAGAGCCCAGCCCGGTTCAACAGTGCAGACAATGTGCGGTCTCCCACCGCCCCCGGAGGGACAGGCAATTCGAAAGAATTCATCACTGGCTATGCGCTGGGACTAGTCGGTGGTGTGCGATCATGGGTCCGTTGCCCTCTCCGTGTCTTGACTATCGTTTTCTAAAAGCTGACATGACCGCTTTTCCTCACTTCGCAGATGACCAAGAACCGCAGGACAGTACCAAACAGCCACCCCGCCAGCGACGACGACTCCGAGGAGAGCGATGGCAACGGCAGGCCGGCAGAGAACAACCACACAGCGGCTGCCTCCAGCCAAGCGTAGATATGCCTGTTAACATCAAAGATGTCTGCTCCGAGTATCAACGGAATCGTGGGCGACTATATTAGCTTTCCGACGGAGGCAGCCTCGCAACGACATATGAAGGGGGGCGGGGGGGAAGAGGTTCACATGTGGCAAAAGGATTGAACGTTTTAATGTGTGGTAATGAGACGGGCTACGGTGGTTGTGCTATTGGCGCGTTTGGTTTCGTTCTAGGGTTTCAAAAAAATGATGACTTGCTTTGCTCCCAAATATAGCACGTCTCCTATCTCCTCTGGATCGTTTCTATCGATCTCACGGTCGATGATGCCTAGAGCAAACGACGAGTTATTTTGATCGAAAGAGCCATCGGCCCGGGCATACAGATTTGCTCGATGGTGTCTAGACATTGTCTAGACATGACAGTCCTTGGTGGCGTCCCAACTCTCTATCTCTCGTTATCTCCGTGGGCTTACATTCACTAATAAGGAGATGATAGGTTGATGGGTCGCAATGGACATTACGAGGCTGCGATGAGGGGAAGGTTTGTAACTTGATGCGACGGCCAATGTCATCAGGGTCAGCAGAACTTCTGATCAGCCTCGTCCACGAAATATGGGGCACATGTTCCATATGATTACGACTTTACTACCATTGTTACTCGCAGATGTGCAGCCTTGTGCACCATCGAAAGGAGGGGCCTTGTTCATTGCACCCGGAGCTGCTTCTTCCCGCGTTTCCCTTTTTTCTTTTTTCTTAATCATGCGGTTTCAATGGGATGATGTCTTGAGAAGCATCAGTCACTGCTACCTCTCGATGCGGGTTGCTAATATTAGGAATAACGACAGTGAGAGACATAGACATTGTTTCCATAAGGCGATGTCACCTTGTCGAACGACTCGCTAGCCCGACAGGCGTCTTGTTTCGTTTCGTTTCGTTTCGTTCCGTTTCTGTGCGTTTCCTCATGTCTGTTCCTGCTCTGTCCCTCGCGGCTATCGAGCCTGGTTTGTGTGAGAGTTTGTGCGTGTGTGGAGGGTATTGACGGCGGCTATTAGCCGATGTGTTGGGCATGTTTGTCGTGAAATGGATGCGTTACATTGACGAGGGACAACACTGGCACGAGGGCTGTGAGTCGAAAAGGGCAGACTGTGTGCGAGTGTCTCTCTCTCCATCTGTCCGGGATGAAGTGTGCCTGATGGCAGGAGTCAAGTCTCGATTTGGACACAAGGGGGGGAAAAAAGACACAAACAGGAACGATACGAGCTGCTTGGAGACGAAGGCGAAGAAAACACAAAATCCACAGGGCTGCGCTTGTTACGGGGATGCCACGCCGCGCCTGGCTTTCGTGCCACCTTCAGAGCGGGCTGGCGATGTCTCTCATAGCCGCGATTTTCCCCGCCGCCGCCATTATCGTCCGCGAATTGCTTCTTCAAGTATCTACTTTGCTGGGGCAAGATGATGGGGCAGAGGACAGGGTAGCAGCGGCGCATAGGCGACGAATGGGAGAGGCGCGTTGGCGATGCGGATGTAGCAGGGCGGCTGTGAAGTTTGTTGTTGTACGGGGGGGATGATGGCTGTGTTTCTTTTTCTTGTTCATCGCTCGGCTCTTGTTGCTGCGGAACAGGTAGTAACTCTTGAGCTTGCAGTTTACTGTATACTGTGCTGTACACAGAGAGAGAATGAACAGGGCTTCGCCTGGCGACAAACGCGCTTGTATGTGTGTGTGTGTGTGTGTGTGTGTGTGTGTGGGTGTGTGCGGTAACCCCATTAATACCGCCTTACAGATATGTAGGTACTATGTAAGGTAGTATGTAAGGTAGGTATGCAAAGGTGCAGTGGTTCTTCTTCCCGTCTGGCCAGGGATATCATGTTCGTCTGATGTCGGGTCTGTCCTCGTCATGATGCATGTATTAGTGTGTAGACTCTTTCTCATACGCGTCTGCAAGCGGACAAAGGCAAGTCGTATCCGTCCTGTTGGTGGATGTCTCAAGAAGACACGCGAATTCTAAAAATAACAGGGGGCAAGTCTTTCGCGTGACAGCATTTGTTGCCAGGCGAGAGCCGGTTGGGTCGTCTGTCTTGTCTCTCTTTTGGCTTGGGTCGACCAACCTCGTGCCCCCTGGTCAAGAATAAGCGCCGAGAATGACAGTCCATGTGCATTAGTCGCGTCCATGTAGGTCGAAGCAAGGGTTTTTCGTCTGCTCGGGAAGCGAAATGGCACAGATGCAGGTTTTCTCTCTCTCTTCTGACCTTGGCCCGGTTAAGGCTGTGCGATATTTGTCATTCGGCTTCAATCTCCATCGTCGATCGTCTGTCTGGTGAGATGATGCTACCAGTACTGTACAAGTACATGCAGTGAGCGCATGCGCGTCTCTGGGAGCATCGCCACACCCTCGTACATGTACCTCAGATACCTACCTCTCAGCAGAGCCCTGCGGCAGATGCGCAAGTGCCTTACTACTAGGTAGTAAGTAGGTAGTGCTGGTATTACCCTCACCTCATCATGCCGACATGCAAATGGATCTCGCTTGCTGGCAGTGAGATAAGCGCCAACGGGCAACTTTTGGTGTTTTGAAACATGCCGCAATTGTGGGCTGAACGGGTGCTTTCGTTTTTGTGCAGCGTAGCGAGTGGTACATCCAGAATGAGATGATGGACAAGGGGGATAATACCGCCGTGGGCCGTGGTGTTTTACCCTGCCATGCCCAGGCGAAGCCTTGCATCAAAGAATCCGCGTGCTGTCTGAGACCAGTGATTTGGGGCTCACCGGTCTGAGTTGATACCTACCTACCTATGTACTCACTCGGTCCGCTCTCAGCGCGAAAAGGGTACGGTTTTGGTAATCGGTACTTTTGGTAGCATTCATTCCCAGTGTTGTGTGTAATGCGTTGAGAGATGAAACGGGTGTTGATGATCCCACATCCTTCCCCCGAAGCCCCTGCGCTTTGGGTGTGCGTGTGTGTGTGTGTGTGTGATATCTCGACTGTGGGGGATCGCTTTGACAACGGACGGATAGCAGCAGTTGCCGTGGGATGGCGTTGACGGGGTCGCGTTCCGTAATACTGTTAGTAGGTAGTAGGAGCAGTGCGAGTCAAGAGAGGTACCTAAGGTAGGTACCTAGGTAGGCAGTAGTAGTAATAGTATCTCTCTTCACCTCGCCTGGTAATTAGCTAAGGCAAACAGTGAGCAAGCACCCCAGGAGACGAGTTCGGTCCCGAGTCTCCCCTCTCATGGCCCTGGGCTGAGGTGACACTCGCGATGATCCGGCTACAGCTCCAAGGTTGAAGAGGTTTACATGGAACTGGAGGTACTCGGTACTTTGGACGCTCGTACTCCCAGCTCCTGCCGCGGGAAGACATGGGTCGCACCTGCCCGTCAGTCCACCCCCTTAGATAATCTGGCCCCCAACTTTCCACTAGCCCCCAAATCTTCAGCAGCCGGTTTGCTGTTCATCTCATGTCAGTGCATCTGGCAGTCTTCTGAGGAAGCAGATGGAAGAGGACGACAGTGAGTGAGAGAGCGAGAGAAATCCCGGACTGCCTGCAATGGAGGATGCTTCATCATCAAGGGAATCGAGATCAGATGGCGATTCCAACAAGACCAGATCTACAGGGGTGCGACCAAAACGTGGTTTGAAGCCCGTGGTTGCACACGGCACGAGCATGGCCAGAGACAGACAGAGGAACAAAGACGACGACGCAGCGCTTGACTCTGAAATCCCTTGCTGACCGACCGAGTGCATCAGATGAGGTGGATTTGCGTCAACGATAATTATCAGGTACTACTACTTACTATCGGAACGATTACAGCTACCCAGCTCCAAGGGCTCGCGCAGATAGGTATCGTGTTGCCATGACACTTCTGTCCGCTGTGCCGGAATGTGCTCCGCGGCCACATACTGCAAGCACTGCGACATACAGATCCTATCCGCGCAGCATCGTGATGACCACCGCCTCAAGTCCACCAACCGGCGGAACTAGCCTGCATTTACGAAGCACGCGCGCGGGCGCCTTCGGGCTGCACGGGGCGGGCCATGGCCTCGTGGACGCGGAGGCCATTACAAGGACATACCGACGTGCCTCCCTTGAGCAGCACTAGAGAGCCCCTCGACGATTGGGGTGCGCTCGTTAGACAAACCCCTGGCCCACCGGCCCGTCAGCTCTGCGGAGCGTCGACACGCAAAAGACGGGGAACTTTTTCAGCTCTGGGCCATCCTCCAGTTCTTCGTTTGCAGCCGGTCGCGAGCTGAGCAAGCAAGAGGTGGCCGCCACTGCATGTCTAGCAGTGCTCGTGCTCATAGCTGGAACCAGAGGCAGGCGCTGATTCGTCCGTTGCAACCTACGCCTAAGCAGGGAGATGCGCACATGGGGCAGCTTCACCGGGTTTTTCCTCTTTCTTTCCAGAGGTTTCAAGCGGTTGATTCACAGCTTTTTGTGGCCGGGTCGACCTGGGCGGAGGTGGCCGCCGCAGCTGTTGAGGCCATTCCTCCTCAGCTTGTCCGCCTCCCTGGAGCAGAGGAGCAATTGGTTGTGCGGTACGGGAGGGCATGAGGACACACTTGCAGCGCGCATGCGCATGAGTAGCGCAAATGTAGGTATGTATTTTGCGCTTCAGGTACTCTCCGGTCAAGGTCTCATACATCGTCGTCTGCAAGTTGATGACCTGCCGCAGCCCATTGCATTGAGAGTAGCTGCTACTACATACGGGATCCTTCTTCTAGAAAGGAGGCATGGAAGAGTGGGATGCGCTGTACAAGGTCTTACTGGAAATCCTTCCAGGCAAAGCGTTCGAAGAAATGGGTGTCGTCTTTCTTCGTACTAGCACAGACTCCGGCGGGCTGGGAACACCAGGTCTCTGCTCATCAACAAGGACACGCACGATACGGGGAAACCTCTTCGTCTGACCCTTGTCTCCCCCAGACGTCCTTGATGCAAAGTACAGGGTACGAGTGTTCGCAGCCGCTGATGCGCCAAAGTGAGCTCTTTCGCGCGCAATTACACACCTAGTGTACATCTCGGGAATCCCTGCCCTGGAAGCTGCTGATCATACTGCAATAGTGAGTCGGCACTTGCGTGGATAGTACTCTACCGCTTGTCAGCTTGTGGCTGGTCTTCAAGTCAATACACGGAACACCGGCTGTCGCTGAGTCTGTCTACGGCTCTGCGATTCCGGTGGCGAACAGAAGACGCTGTTCTCGTGAGTCGTCTGTTGCGTCTGCTGCCTCCTTCACAAGAGCCGGACTCCTGTCCTTCGGATCCTCACGGCGCCAACCAAGTGCTCAGGACCGGCAAACGCACCTTTCTGTGGCTGTTGGTCTTCTGGCGACAAGTCGAGCCTGCCCCACCACCGTCGGATTCTGGCTGGCATCCAGCAGACGAAGCCCATAAGACCTGACAGGACTGGCTGCTGCGTCATACTGTGCTGTACATGGCACCCGAGTACTCCATACCGACAGTTGCTGGCAGGCTCTTGTCATTAGACGAGATCCCGCCCCTGTAATTTCTCGCCAAGAGCGCACACTTCTGGAGAGCCCACACACATCCAGCCGTTCAGGACGCCATGTCTCACAATTTGCTCGTGCGGAACGTTGATCCTCAACATGCCGGGAGAGAAGACGACACTATCCAAGACGAGGGAGATGATAGAATACTATTACCGCCTCTACGGGGACGATAGCTGAGCAGTCCGCGGGGGGCTGGCACGGGAGGCGCTCATTTCCCATCTTTAACCCTGCTGGAGCCGCCGGACCGGGAACGTTGACGCCATACCCGCGCCTTTCTCGTTGAGCCCCCCTGGTTCTTCTTCAGGGCCTTCTTTTCCGCCGGGAAGCAATGCACTCCGCTCTTGGTTCTGCGGCGTCTGTGTGCTCGTGCGTGCAAGGTGCCCACGCCCTGCTTGTGCTCGACTGCTTGGTGCTGCTTCCCGCATTCCCTCATGATGCGATAGTATGCACAGCCGGGTGGGCAAATCGGGACAATCGTGTTCAGGTAGCCTGCGCGCATCTTGGAACCCAAAGAGGAGATCAGCAAAGCCGACACATCAGCCTGCATGTCGATAAGAGCATGGCTTCTAATAATATCCTCCGTCACTCACGGCAGCCAGCTCTTGCTCGACGACGGGGTACAACGGCGCGCACATGTCCAGGTAATATGGGGATGCCGTGTACGAAGTACCTCGCATGGAGACTGCTACCAGCTTGACATGTAGACCAGGTATGGATGTCTGCAGACAGCGAGCGAATCCTTTGTGTGCCCAACACTGGCGCGGCCGCTGGTGGCCAACGAGCAGCGAGGCAGCAACACGCCTCGACCACGGCTCTGCTTATGACAGGCGGATATTTTTCTTACCCCTCCACCAGTCGCCGCCACCCTCTCCCCGTGCTGCGCCCAATGACGGCCATGCTCGACAGCAGGACGACTCGGCGCGCTCGTCTGGACGGAGCTTTTTGGCTTCTACCCCAGCCCTGGCCCGTTCGCTCCCGCGGGCAGGGCTGGCTCAACCACGCGGCGGCGTCTCCACCGTGCATCCCTCGTCCCGACATGGTTCTGTCAGCCTCGACTGCTGCGAGTTGGGGCCGGGGGGGCGTGTGGGTGTGAGCACGAGTGCCAGAGAGAAGAGATTGGCCCTGTCACCCCCCTCGCAATGTACCCAGTACTCGCACGAACCGCGTGGGAGGGAGGGAGCGAGAGAGAGAGAGACAGAGGAGACAGAGAGAGACAGAGAGCTGATGGCCTCGACACCGCTTCGGGGCGACAACAAGCCAGCCCATGCCCTCTCCCACGTCGTTTTACATGCACCCCATAGCTCAGCTGCCAGCCCACGGCTCGTCATGGAACCAGGATCATGTTTCCAGGTCCGCTTCAGACGCTGGCAGTTCGGCTGTGTTGGGTCCTGCTGCCCACGGGCTCGCTTCCCACATCAACATAACATACCACGTATTACATGCCTACATGTAGACTACCTCCCAGTTACTTTACTCTCCGCGCGCTCTCTGCTTCTTTGCCGCAGCCCGTCACCACTGCCATCTCCCGCAGCACGAAGCGGCAAGTGCCTTGTCGTGCCCTTTCCTATATTTGTCTCCTCAAGGGCATTCTGTGGTCGCATCGCTACTGGGGACATCTCCTCCACGGACGAGGCTGAGGCTAGTTTATCGCCGACGTACCTGGCTCTCCCATCCCAAAGCGGCGGGCTGCTACGCATGTTTGCCCTCTAAGTCGACCCTTTTTCGTCTCTTCCTACACCATCAAACCATACCCTTGCTCTCCTTACCCGTGCTTTTGGAGATAGCCGGCCCTATAATCCATCATCTCTACGACTTCACTTCACGTCACATCACTAGCAGCGTCTTCTCGCAGCCTTCCGGGCTGTGTATACCAAGATAGACTTTCTGTGCTCCACGACGGCCCCGGCACCTTGCTTCCTTCACCTCTATTTTACCACTGCATCTCGTCTTTCGATCTTTGTCTGAGAGCTCTCTCCACAATGGGGAGCCTCAGGAACATTATGAATGTCGATGACGACCACGTTGACTCGCACGCCATAAGAAGGGACCGGAAGCCGGCTTCGAGAACCTCGCTCGATCACGATCTATCCGTCCCCATGGCCAGATACAATCATCACATCCCGGTGGATCTGTCAAGGCAAACATCACCTCCTCACATCCTCCACCCTGCAGCGCCACCACTAGGATATAACAACCACCCTGGCGCTCGCCGACGCAGCAACACTAGCACCGACTCCATGGACTCTTCCTACGGACAGAGCCAGAGCCATACAGCCTACTACCAAGCAACAGCAATGAGGCCCATCATGCCAGGAACCCTTTCAGGGGATCACCCTGTCAAGCTGACGCCCATCACTGGGAGGGTCAGTCGCGCGAAGAAGGGAGTTCCTGTTCATACCTGTGATGCCTGCCGGCCGCCAAAGGTATTTCGCACATTCACTGCTTCACTCGTTCGGTTCCGATGTTGTTTTGTTGTACCATATGAAGCTAACATTCGGGGGCTCTTCTTTCCTCACATTCAAGACGTTCACAAGAGCAGAGCATCTACGGTATGTCGTCTACCTCATCACTCCCTATATTCACAAACAGCGTTGCTGACGGTATTACCCCTCCTCAGACGACATCAACTTAGCCATCAGCCACCGGAGCTCTCCTGCACGGTCTCGGGCTGCAAGAAGGTCTTTTATCGCAAAGACCTACTGGACCGACACTTACAGAGACAGTAAGGCTTCTCATCCATTCTCCCCATCTCATCTCAGCATGAAGGGGCGGCAGCTGAACATGAGATGATGTAGTGGCGAACACGACGGCAAACTGATCAGAGACTCATCACGACGGCGACGCTCCGACAGCAGTCCATCTCGACCATACAGCAGCTCACCGCCAGCGCCCGCGATGCAACAAGCTTCCTCTCCATACAGCGTTGGCGCTGCCGCCACGCCTGCTTCCAGTGTCGGGATGGTGGCGGGCCACTGGTCGTCCGTCAACAGGTCAACGCCGCCAGGGCCTACAATGCAATCACCACACATGCGAGATGCGCAGAGTGCCTATCACATGGCAGATATGAGCGTGGTCGACCCCGTCACGGCCGGCGTGGTCTCTACCTACAGTGAACCGCGGCCTGCCGGACTGGGTGTAATCGACCCCCAAGTTACAGAGCTGTGTATACCTGAAGCGACTCCGTCGAACATTACATGGACGACGGACAGCTCGGGCATCCCGTCGACCTCTTCAGGAAGTGCTTACTCGACGCCGGCATCCGTCAGCTCCAGTTTTCAACAGTCGTCGGCGCGGGCCCCTGCCGCGGAGTGGACTGGACCGATGCCCTCTTACACCACATCCCCGAGCCCCGTCATCACGGACAATGGATATCCCATGTCCTTTGGCTACGCTGCCACCCCTCCACAGGTCTATTCGTCAGTCTACGGGGATGGCATGGGAACCCCCTTTGCTGGCTTCGAACACGGCGCAAACCTCTACAGCCCCCAAATGCTTGACACGACAGTCCGCAGCATGTCCCCTCCAGAGCTGATGGTGGGCCAGTCCGCCGAGACTCTGGTCGCAGCGCCGGCTGCGTTGCCTGTGGATCGCATGATGTATCCTCGCACCTGCAGCCGCGAGCCTGTCGATGCTCTTGGCCTGTACACCCTTATGCCGACAGCTCTCAGCCATGGCATTCGAAGCATGATCCCGACTTACATTGAGGTGTACTGGGACAAGGTCCATTCCATGTACCCCATCATTCATAAACCGACATTCGAGAACCCGACAAACATGCCCGAGGAGCACCTGGAGATTCTCCAGTGCGCCATGGCGGCCATTGCAACCCAATTCCTCGAGCATGAGGAGCACCGCGCCAACGGGCACCAGCTACATACCTATGCGATGGACAAGGCGAAGCTGGTAAGTGCCGAACAAGAACAACAAGATTCGGCTGATGTCGGAAGAGCAGCCAGCTAACCTACCCTTCTCTCAAATAGTATGCCAACTCTGGCACCCCGGAATGGCCATTGCCCATTATGCAGGCTACGCTTTTGTGCGAGTACTATGCTCGCTTCCGGGGACGGAACAAGAAGGCATATATGCCGTCGCCTCGCTTTGAGGCACTGTACCAAATGGTTAGTTCCCGCTAGATTTCTCATGGTTCTCTACGTTCACATGCCGCTTGGCATCTCTGAGTGAACGGGTTTCTCTTTCTCTTTTTCTCTTTCTCTTTTTCTCTTTCTCTTTTTCTCTTTCTCTTTTTCTCTTTCTCTTTCTCTCTTTCTCTTTCTCTTTTTCTTTTCTGTGGGCCTTTCATGCTTCACGATTTTCCTGTCTTGTGTACAATCATGTCCGCAAAAACAAAAACAAAAGTTCCTACAGCAGTCTCTTTTTTCTTTCTTTTGCTTTCACTTTATGATTATTATGCTTCCCTTCTCCCCCTTTTTCTTATCTTGACTTGTTTCCAACTGGTGCTTCTTCCTTCTTCTTCTACTTTCATCGTACTCTGCCGGGGAGACAACCCAACCATCTTTATTATCTCTTGCTCATTGTACCTTCAATGCAGGTCATTCACGCACAAACCACTTACCCATCGACTGTGGGACCATGCGATGCCTCTCAGCAATGGAGGATCTGGGTCCACATGGAATCAAAGAGGCGCCTCCTATCCGCATGCTTCTTGCTTGATGTCCATGCAATGTCCTTCCTGGAGCAGCCTCGAGCCGCGGTTCTCGGCCTGGACTATAGTGATCCTCGGACACTCCCGATCCCCTTGTCGATGGCCACGCTGCAGCTGTGGGATGCGCAAAACTACCAGGAATGGAGTAGCATCAGCCAGCCAGCCATGCCAGCGACTGTTGGGGCGACGATTCTCGAAACAATCACCGCAGCGGATATTGCTTCGATCCCGGCCTTTGACGCTTCGCTGTTTTTGGTCGCATACGTTTTACAGCTGCCCCAGCGACGGTACCTCACCAAGATCAACCTCCTAGATGATGCATCGAGCATCAGCATGAGCCACTTTAGAATCATCAATCTGTTCCCGTACTCGCCCATTGCCATGTCGCATCTCGCCCTCCACTACACCCCGCTGCACACGCTCCTGTCAGTGTCGGGCGACAGCTGGGTCTTCAACAAGAAGGTGCTCCAGGCCACCGACTTCATGGAGCACCAGAGGCAGCTGGAGAAGTGGCGAGATTCTGGCAGCGCCGCCGTTGCGGTTGCCTTTGCCTCGCGGGCGCTCAAGCTGTTCCTCGGACTGCAGAGGTGCGTGAGCAAGGACGGGAGCACCGCCGCCTCGATCCCCACCCCCTTCCAACAGCGCGCGCAGCAGCAGCAGCGCAAGGAGATTTCCGACTTTTGGGGCATCTACGTGTGCTCCCTCATCTGCTGGGCCTTTGGCCATGTCGGCGCCGCCAGCCGCTCCGAGGCCAGCAAGGCGCCGACGCGGAGGGCCGCCGTGCAGTGGATCCTCAAGGCGTCGGACATGGAGCCCGGGCGCATCCAGCAGATGTCGGAGCAGGAGAGGCAGGCCGGCTCCGGGGCGGTCAACCTCGCAAGGGCGTCGCTCGAGAAGGATTGCCTGGGCGGGCGGAGCATCTTGCTCGCTGATGCCGTGGGCGTATTGAAGAAGCTGGAGGAGGGGGACAATTATAGACGGTTCTAGTTGGGACCGAGGGCAAGCGATGTATTCTTTTTCTGTCTCGATATCCTTTCATCCTTCCTTCTTCTTATTTTTTCTTCTTCTTTTTTTTATGATATGCATGAGCATGGCACTTTGTTTGTTTCTTCTTTCTGTTTGATCACTTTTACATTATCACTTTAAGATTATGTGGCGACGGTTAGGACATGGAGTTTGGAGCTTGCTTACGAGTAGAGCTATAGCAAGTTGAATTATTGTGTGCTCCTGACAGAGGAATCGATTGAACTGTCCAGAGGGAGTGGCATAGCAGCAAGTATTTTTACACACACACACACACATATATATATACCTTACGACACGATCTATACAGATGAGATGTTATAGTATGGACTTGTCTTGCAGACACTCCAACCACAGCTATTCCTACACAGCAATGGCGAATGTGATGGACAAGAGAGGATGCATTGTGTAAATCACATATATTACGTCTGCCTGATGCTTTTTGTTTTCTGAAAATCATTAAGACAAAAAGAGACCAAAGAAAGGCTTCAAGAAAAACAAGAAGCCGAGACAAAACCCTCCTCCCCCCCCTTTTTTTTCGGTTCATTGTGTTTTTTTTTTCTTCATTTGTTTCCTGTTGTGTCCCCTGTCTTGTTCCCCGTCCACTACCTATGAGAGTCCAATCCAACACAAGAGCAAGCTATTAATTAAGAAGGAGAAAACAGGATGTAAGGCAAGAAAATGAAAAGAAAGAAAAGAAACTGATAAAGACGATGAGAAGAAGGAAAGGATTTGGGAGATAACCTTCTTCCTTACGTCCAAAAGCGTTTGTGTCGTTGCTTCCCCCCCTTTGTTGCAAGAGAGATGTGAGATCGCGGTGGATTTCTCTCTCCTAGCCATTTCATCTGGGGGGTTGTTGTGATAATAATACAGATCCATTGTTCAAAGTAGAAAGAAGAGTCATTGACCAGTTTGGCACTTTCCGGGGGGTTTTCCTATCGTCGTCTCTCAGGCCTCCTCTGTGGAAAAGAATGAATGCAATCAGCCATGCAAAATGTCGGCCGTTTGCCTTCATCGGGCATAAGGATGGAAGCCCCTGTTTCCGCCTCGTCCTCCGCCGCGGTAGTTGGCGCCAGGCTTCCCGGCATTCTTGGGCCCGGTCGGGGCGTTTGCTGGCGGAGAGTGCTGGGCATCCGAGCCTCCTCCGTGGCCGACGCTTCCGCCGCGCCGAGACGACCCCTGGTTCGCATTCGGCTGCGGCACATCGTCGTACATGCCCTCCCAGGACGTGGGGGCTCCTCCGCCTCCTCCTCCCATCCCGTATCCGCCACCTCCATAATTTCCGCGGCCACCCCGTCGGCCGCCGTGGGGACCCTGAGAGGCCTGCTGTTGGTACTGGTCGTAGCCGTTGTAGCCGCCGTCACCGTTGCCCTGGCCTCCCTGTTGGCCCATCATCTGCTGCTGCATCTGTTGCATCTGCTGCATCATCTGGGGGTTCATCTGGCCCATCATGTTCTGTCCAGGACCGCCGCCGCGGCCCATCATCTGCTGCATCTGCTGCATCTGTTGCATCTGTTGCCACATGGCCGGGTTCATGGGCATGCCTCTAGACATGGCCATCTGCGACTGCATCATGGCAAAGTACTGCTGCATTCGCTGGAAGTATTGAGCCATGAGCTGCGGCGTCATGGCCGAGTTGTTACCGCCCATCTGCTGACCCATACCGCCCTGGACAGACTGGTCATCGCCCTTTCGGAACTTTCCTCGCTTGGACGCTTCTTCCTCCTCTCGTAGGTTGCCTCTCGGCTGAGCCTTCTTAACCTCAATAGGCTTCCCATGGATTTCGAGCGGCACATTGATACAGGCGTCCACGCCCGCTTCGCTCTCAAAGGTGACAAAGCCGAAGCCACGAGGCCTGCCGGTGTCCTTGTCCATCATCAATGTGGCGTCGACTACTCGACCAAACTGGGCAAAGTACTCTCTGAACTCCTGGTCAGTGGTGTCCTGGCTTACTCCTCCCACAAATATCTTGCTCGTCTTCTCCTGCTCGTCACGGGGAATAGCTCTTTTGGGATCAATCTATTGTCCGTTAGTAAATCGGACACTTGCTTGAGTGGAACAAAAAGCTTACAATCTTGCCATCCAGAAAATGTTCCTTGACCATGACAATATTGACCGTCTTGGGGTCCTTAAAGGTCAAGAAGCCAAAGCCACGGGACCGGCCGGAGCTGCTGTCTCTCATCACAGTGCACTCGACGACTTCTCCGAATTGTGAAAAGTAATCTCGCAGGGATTCTACCGTCCGTTAGCATCTGCAAGGTCAGCCAAGAGTGTGTAGTAAGACGTACGGTCTGTTGTCTCCCAGTTCAGTCCACCGATGAACATTTTCCTAAGTAAACGAAAGGTCAGCACGTCAATTCATCGCGAAAGAGTCTCCTCGCAAATAACATGGCAAACATAAGAAAGCAACAGAGCGAAACGAGATCCTAGCAGTAGTAGCGTATGGGGCAACAGAAGAGAGATCTCGGGGCAGGACATATGATATGAGAGATGCAGCAACTGCCGGCCTGCTTCGGCGTATGGACAGGGGCCATTGTCGATCCATGGAGCCAGATACGTCGTCGCTGTCACCACGTCGGGGCCGTTGGGCAAGGCCGGCCAGCTGAGGAAGCACGCAAATATCCGCCAAAGCCATGCGCTTTGCCCCTGTTGCCGGGTCGTATGCGGACCAATTCTCGAAAAAGTGTATGCGGATAGCCTCAAGAGGCGTGACGGGTTGCCGAGACTTCGAGGTTCGATGCGGCAAGGATCCGATGCATTGCCTCTTTACTTTGCGACAGGATAAAGTTGAGGTTATGTCAAAGAGTTGTCAACGATGGCGCTTCATAGGCCCCCGCGGATGCGATGCTTGGTGAGACAGCCAAGGGCATACAGCGATTGCAGAGGGACGCAAGGTGCCAGACAAGTGTCGTATTTGTTTCCTTTCTCTTTTCTGATCTTTCGTCTGTGTGCTATCGCTCTTGACTCTGTCTCTGACTGTCTGTTGCTAGGTACGAGTTGACCCTAAGCGCTACCCGCTGTCAATCTTGCTACAGCCTCCGAGAAGCGCATATGCTCTCGTCTGGCTATCTTTGAGACCTCTGCGACCGAGAGCTATGAAGGACAAGCATCGTGTTCATACTGGAGTGTAAAATAGGTCGTCGGGCGGGTGCATATCTTTCTCAGCTTAGTCAAAGCTTGGATTTCCCTAGCCTCGTCGATGGACGAAGCGCCATCGTCTCCCTTTGCTCCATTGTCCCCGGGAAACTTAATCAGTCGGGATGGCGCCTCGACTGTATTCTCCTCCAGGAGGTTTCTGGATATTTCCAACCGCGCTCTCATGCTTGTTGATATATTTTTGCTCTCCGGTCGACCAGGGGCCTTGTCCCGCCGCTGAATCTGACTCTTCTCCCCGATAATCAAGCCAGCCACTTGCTCTAAGCAGGTGTATACCATCATGTGGTTGCAAGGTGCAGGATTACGCGCTGGCTGGAAGCCTCTCATCATCATATGGCAACATTGCGCACGACACTTGTCGCAGGTAATGTAAAAGAACTCATGCACCAATATCATAACTTCACATAACAAGGGAAACTCACCCATCTTCCTTAGCACTGGCTTTGTGAACGGTCCCGTAGGGCGGAGTCGCTGGCGCGTCGTCTTGCGGGTTCGCATTGGTATTGTTTGAAGGGCCGCCGCCTCCCAAGTTGAAGTCCACTTCATCTTCATCATCGTCTGCATCCTGGTTCATGGCTTCGTAGCCAGAGTTGTCCTCGTCGCCAGTGGAAGCTGGGGCAGCGGCTGGTTCGGGCTGGTCGTGGACCTTTGTGTCAGCATTCTGAGCCGCACTCGCGACCGGGGCGGCAGGCTTTGCGTCAGTATCTTCGTAGCTAGTCGTCAGGTCAGCACATCGGAAGGAATCAGGGCCTGGAGTCAGAAGGCCTTACAGATCGGCGAAGAGATCGTCCTCAAAGTTCTCAGCTTCCGTCATGATGGCAATTATGTGGAGGAGATGGGCTGGAGGGTGAGGTGAGGCGAGAACAACCGACAACCGCGACTGCGTATGGACCGCTAGCAGCGTCGAGACGTGGATATCGGACGCTGTAGAATTGTCTCGGTGAGATGGGAAACCCTCGTAGCAGATGAATAAGGGATGGATTTGATGCCGAAGGAGTGATTGGGGATGGACGAGATGTTCGACGTCGTCGCGCAGAAAACTGGGATTTGAGGTTGAGGAAGAAGTTAAGTTGCTCCTTGGAAAGCTTAACGGAAGGGAAGCGCTACTAGGGTGAGCCTTGCTACATGTACTACTAAGGGACCTTACGTGGGCAGCTGCTGACTAAGGCATCAGCCCGGAGAAGGCCGACGGGTCAGCGTTCCACAGCTTGGAGGCATGGCCCTGCTTTTCATCAAAGCCGTGATGATGCCTTTCGGAGAAGAAGTGAAATAGGAGGTGAAATAATGACTTGTGAGATGGGACGCAGATCGTGAAAAGACCAGTGGCTTTTGTTCTTTTTCTGGCCTTGCTGCGCCTTGTTTCCTCCCCCTTGCGTGAAGCAAGGCTGCGTGTCTTGACGCTCATTGGCGGATACATAGAGATACCGGTATGCTTAACGTTCTTGGCGTAAATCTAGGCCGTTAAATGCTACTCTCAAGGTATCCTCAAGGTAGGCCCAGACGAACCTGCTGCAGACGGGGATCTTCCAGGCAGGTCCAGCCTTGCCACCAGCTAAAGATCCAGCGCACCAGGACAGCCTCGTAGCGCATGCTCCCACTGTAACTGTGCCTTCAGGCGCCTTCCAGAGCCGCTACCCCGCCTCAACACTCTGGACCGTTAGCGGCCCTGCAGCGTGGTGCCTCCTGTATCTGCATCGGTACCAGCACACCCACCAGACATTGCCGCTTGCATCAAGTACCCAACCAGAACCACAGGCCACCCTGCCTGGAATTGGAGCTTGTTGGCCAAGACAACCTGAGAAAGGTGGACAAGAGTCGAACGAGGATCATCGCCGGGCCAGGCTCGACGCTTCCCCAGCTTGTCACGGGCATTGAGTCCGATCCCCCAGAACCCCGCAGAATGACGCCTCACCTTTGCGCCTTCGACGACCATTCGTGAACATGTGGTCGTCCTCTGGGAGCGGCAAGAAGCCGGCCAATTCAGTGAGTCGGCCTCGCCCTGGCCTTGTGGCGCAACCGGCGACATGTCGGCATGGTGGTGGTGATGATGATGCTAACAGCCGGTCCCCAGCCGCAGGAGATGGTCCAGGTCGGTACGTTGTTCGAAGGCCTTCCGTCGCGTCGGATCGTGCGCCCTGGAGAGAGAGCAATGGGCTCCCGTTACTGACCGCACTTCAATCGTTCGACGTGTTAGACCGGTCCGAGTATGCTTCTTCGCCTGCTCCGTTCCTCTCCAAACACCTCACGCTGTCTGCTAACGCCACTCCGTCTCACAGATCAGCCTCGCCGTTCTGGAGGCCGCCGCCACGAGACGGCAACCCTAGAAGAAGCGTTACGAACCCGGCAGGTCGAGATGGCTCGAACCTCGTCGTTGGCGCGGCGTATTCTCATGCGGACATGCTCAAGTTCGATTCCTTGTATGAGACCCGTATATCGGCACGCTGTCCCCGTCCCGCCATGGCTGACCTTGAGACCAGGAACCTCTCCAGCTCTTCTTCGCCTCGTCCCCGGACCCCCCCTTCGACATCGTCCTCGAGACATCGCATGCCCGAAACCACGCCGCCACCTCAACGAGGCGCATTGGCTTCCTCCTCCCCCCCGTTCAAGAGCTACATCAACTTCCTGTCGAATACCAATGATGATTGGAAGGCCGATGAAGATGAGATGCTGGGATACGAAGATGACGACGGTGATGATTTTGGGCTCCCCAGTCTCTCAAACATGAAGCGAAGATCGAAGCGAATAGCTACCCAAAACAACAGGTCGGAGCCATGGCAGGAAGCGTTGTCCCCCGTGGGCGACGGTTCTTTTGGCCGAGTCCAAGCACGGCGTTATTCCAACAGCGCCGATATTGCAGCTGAGCGTCCGGCATCAACATATCCAATGCCCAAGAAAAGCGAGGGCAAGATTCTCCGACCACAGTATAAAGATATCCTGAAGGGTAAGAATGGCGGCTCCTGGCTTGTCGTCTACTTACACGGAGTACTGACCCCTTAACTAGATCCCGCAAATGCGCTCCATCTGATCAGCTATCCCTCTATACCCAGCAGTGCGCCGCAGAAAGAAGCCGACGCGATCAACTCGCGAATAACGCGCATAAACAAGTTCAAACGGCTGCTACAGGCGTCTTCAATATCGCTTCCTGACCTTCGCTCGCTAGCATGGTCGGGTGTACCGCACGAAGTCCGCGCAATGACCTGGCAACTCCTCCTTAGCTATCTCCCTACGAATAGTGAGAGGCGCGTTGCCACTCTGGAGAGGAAGCGGAAGGAGTATCTGGACGGCGTTAAGCAAGCGTTCGAAAGAGGGGGGACAGCAGCCAGCAGCTCTTCCGCCGGAAAAGCCAGGGGCTTGGATGAAGCTGTCTGGCATCAGATCAGCATTGACATACCCAGGACGAATCCCCACATTGAGCTGTATAGCTATGAGGCGACACAGAGGTCGCTGGAACGCATCCTCTATGTTTGGGCCGTCAGGCATCCCGCCAGCGGATACGTGCAGGGCATCAACGATCTGGTCACGCCATTCTGGGAAGTGTTCTTGGGGCTCTACATTACCGATCCAGATATCGAGACGGGCATGGATCCTGGGCAATTGCCCAAGTCCGTCCTGGATGCTGTGGAAGCAGACTCGTTCTGGTGCCTCAGCAAGCTTCTCGATGGCATTCAAGATCACTATATTGTTGCTCAACCGGGTATTCAAAGGCAGGTGGCAGCCCTGCGGGATCTCACTGCCAGGATTGACTCCAACTTGTCAAAGCATCTTGAGCAAGAAGGCGTCGAGTTCATACAGTTTAGTTTCCGATGGATGAACTGTCTTCTTATGCGCGAAATCAGCGTCAAGAACACAATCCGTATGTGGGATACATACCTTGTAAGTGAAATGCCTTTGCTTTCTTAAACCCCCCAACAGTCCACGGCCCAGCTAACGACGATGGGACCAGGCCGAAGAACAGGGCTTTTCAGAATTCCATTTATATGTTTGCGCTGCGCTCCTCGTAAAGTGGTCTGATAAACTAGTCAAGATGGACTTTCAGGAGGTCATGATGTTCCTACAGAGCCTCCCGACGAAGACATGGACGGAGAAGGACATTGAGCTTCTCCTCAGCGAGGCTTTCATCTGGCAGAGCCTCTACAAAGGCTCAGCTGCTCACTTGAAGGGCCAGCCGCAGCGTCCCTTGCTTGGGAACCTCCAGTTATAGCGCGAAATGGTAGCATATTTGCGAAGCAGTAGAGCGATAGTAATTAACCCGCCTAATATCTGTAAGATTCAGATTGCTTTGCCTAGGTATACTCAACTCAGCAAAAGGCAGCTACAATACCTACCTACCTACCTTGCTTGTAGTACATGTAAGGTACCTTGACTGTCAATGTCAAAAGGGGGTGCTACCTGCCAGACAGAATACGAGCGCTGGGCAAGTAAGGTACCTAGGTAAGGTAGTAGGCAGGTACGACAAAGAGGTCACGTGCTCTCGCGTTCGCAGTGGACGTCAGACCGCGTTACGCCCCAACGACCATCACAGCCACTTCAGCGAGCGTTCAGTCAAGCAACTCGGAGGTTTGCAATCAGGCGGTGGTGGATTGTGTTCATTTCTCTTCTTCTTCGTTTTCTCTCTTTGTCTGCTACTTATCAGCATGACACCTTTGGTCATTGCTGATTCTGATGACGAAAGTGACTCGAGCGAGCACCTTGCAGCCGCTCCAGCTGTGACGCTTCCTCCGGCGCAAATACGATCTCCCGAGCACGGAAGCCTCGCAACTGCGTCCACAGACTCGGCCCTCTTCCAGCAGGTCTTCAATGAGCAGAATGGCGCCGCTCTTGAGAAAGCCCAGCAGCTGCAGCGGGACTCGGATGATGCGCCGCATGAAAGCTCGGCCATGACCATCCCTGATGTTCCCTTTCAGCGAACCACCAAGGGCTTCTATCATTCATCCACCACAACTACCACAGACTCCCATCTGGAAAAGCTTTCGGATACTCAAGCTGCGGAGCCTTGCGCTGGCTGGCCTCGGATGCCCTCTCGGACAGTAACGCATGATGAGACACGGACCGGTGTGGTGGACCCGTGGGAAGTCCCAAGCAGCCCAGAAGCCCCACGACAACCACTGGAAAGGCAGTCGAAAAGGCATAGCCACACAATGCCAGATCAGGCGCATAAGAGAGACGGAGCACTCATTGCCAAGGATGCGCTTTCGGACGGCCATTGGGATATCGAGGACTCTGCTGAAAGTCGAAGCAAGAAACGGAGGCGACTAGATGAGTCCGAGGGTACACTGTCCACGACTGACGAAGTTGATTTGATTATGCTGCCTTCGAGTAGCAAGTCCATGCTCCAGGATGGGGAAACGAACGCAGCAGCATCGAGTACATCACTCCCTACTATACCCCTTGACGCTGGCTCTATATCTTCCCCGAGACACCCATCCCCGACAGCACGCGAACAGGCGTCTCATCTTGACATGGACTCGGCACCTACTGGCGCTCTCAAGTACAACAACCTTCTCCTGAAGCAACAGACACAGTATTCTGTTGGCTCAAGTGGAACGGCCACCAATATCAACACACAGCGAACCCAAATGTTATCGAATCAAATTCTTAGCAGCCTGGCTCCCGAAGAGCCGGACGTCCGGGTGGGGGCGAGAAGAGCAGAGTACCGAAACTACAGTCTACGGAGGAGCTCATCCCCTGACATCATCTCTACGTTGGCGCCAGTTCTAAAAGGTACTGCGGTAAGTGGGCTGGCATCCCAGAGCATCACACGACGCGGGCTAATCACACTCTCAGGAGTATGAGCCAGAGCTTTCACCTGATCTAATATCCAAGCCCAAGCCCGATCAGGAATATCGTGACGGAAGAGATTCTTCAGCTCATCAGCCCCCACCACGAGAGTCGCAGTCGGGGGAGAATGAGGCCGAATTCGTGGCACATCCCACGCCAATGGTCAAGCCCAAGAAGAAGAGGGGTCGCCCGAGGAAGCCCCCAGAAACTGACGAGCCCCTGCCAATGAAAGCGGCTGCAGGTCCTGTATCGGCGGCGACTGAGGGAACAACGCCAGCTGCAACAACGCAGAAGAAGAGGCGAGGGCGGCCCAAGAAACAGTCGGCCGAGGCAGCTGTAGACAGCGCTCCCTCTCCCGCCGCCACTGCCGTCTCTGCTCTTGTTGCTGGCAGCGATACGGCAGCCACTATGGTCCTGGAGAAGACTCGAGCGTCCGCTGACGAAGACGGTGAAGACGATATGCATGAAGACGACATCCAAGCTGCCACTGCGCAAAGCTCGCCGCCGATTGCCAACGTGAAAGGGGCTGCCAAAGAAGCCTCGTCCGCGGCAGAGAGCACAGGATGCGGCCAAGATCAGGCAGCTCTAGGCAGCAGAGGGGAAACAAAGGATGTTTCAGCCTCCCAGAGCAGTTCTGACAAGCCCAAGGAGGAAGACGTACCCAAGGAGCCAAGGCAGCCTGCTGCACGAGCGAGAGAACAGAAATCGGGGTGCGACAAAAAGGGATCTTCGGCACAAGGGATGTCCAAACCCCTGTACAGGGTTGGGCTGAGCAAGCGATTTAAGATTGCCCCGCTGCTGAAGTCGGTACGCAAACCGTGACAGAAAGCAGACGAGAAAGGCACAAAATGCAGTATCGCACGAGGGTATCTGAAGATGTGGCGTTCGGCCGTGTCACATTTCTGAACCGAATCGCAACAGCTGTCACAGCCCAGCGGCTATTCCCATGAAACAAAAAGCCATCTCTAGTGCTTGGCTGGCTTCTATTGCCTCCCCCCATCAGGAGAAAGCAAAAGTGAGGTGGTTGGTGCGACCCGCCAAGACTATGCCGGGCGAATCATTACCAGTATGAAGAGTTTTCGAGATGCCCACGCCATGTATGGAGTGTGTACACACGTCGTTGGGTAGAGATGGGGACGAGATGCTCGCACACGGGCGAACAAGGTTGCGGCTTTGGTGTACATACGATGGCTGAAGGTGACCCCTTCTCGCAAGTGACCCCAGGGAGGCAGTCCACGAGCCAATGACCGCCAAGGCGGATAGGCCTCTATTGGATGGCTTGGGTTTCTAGTAGGTATTTGGGCATGGCCAACGTCACCATGCCTCACTGGCGCTGAAAGCAGAGGGCCACTCCATACTCGGTACCCAGGCCCATCTCGGATATGCAGAGCGCCTGCATGGCTACAACAGACTGGTGAGCAAGCACCACTTTTTCACGTCATTTTCGGACATGGGTCGCGTCCACGGTCGCGCAAATGCGAGATCATAGAGAAAAAAAAAAGTTTCAGGGTGATGAAAAATTTGGACATGGCCCGGTCGACGTCCAAACTGAGCGGTCCCGTCGAAGCCGATACGAAAATGCGAGTCGCTGTTGGTGACAGCGAGTGGATTTCATCTGCTACGATGAAAGGGAGCAGTATCATGTATCAGTGCGACTGGACACCAACGAACATGACAGCATCTATATTCCGCTCGCGGGAAAGAGTGCCGGCCTCCCATGTTGCATACGGCAGAGTTCATCAAGTTGGACCGCTGGCGCGCATTCCACTGGCACACAGCAAAACGAATGATACATGTTTATGGAAGTCCCCGCCCAGCATCGCGCGACCACTCTGTGCTCTCGGTTGAACCATTCGCTGAAGCCCCAACTTATGAAACGTTGATGAGGTCCGGGGAGGCTTGCTTCAGCCCCCGGCCCATGAAGAGTCTATGACAATGCAGCACTAGTCGAAACTGTCCAATATTCGCCCTGAGAACCACGGGCCATGTTGGACGGGTATCTCAAGAGCTGCAGACAGGAAGCCCTCAGCGGCAGAAGAATCGACTGTTCCGGCACACTAGACAGGTGGACATTCCTTCGAGAGCTCTTGGGTTTTCCTGGGCTCTTGTTGCGGGTCCTTGGCTAGTTGCTACAAGCTCTGTCGGCATGGCCAATGGTATGAACCGTCCGAGCCACAATCGCCTAACAGCCTAAAGCAGCGACATGTAAGACCGGTGTGAGTGCGGCAGCAGGCTTGCTGGTGTAGAACAAGAGAGAAGATGCATTGGAGGAGGTCGTGCGGCAAGTACTCAAGCCTCTTCTCCCCCCTTTTCTTCCTTTTCTGGGCCAACAGCTACCCTCCTTTGGGAAATTCGGAAACAGCAGATATCCCAAAACAGTGCGCCGCCCAGCTGGCCTGTCCCTGAACAAGTCGTGGGCCGAGGTCTCCCGTCCAAGCATCAGCCGCGGACAGTCGCAGTGAAAAAAAAAATCTCGAGAGCATTGATGAACCGCGGACCAGGATCCGCACAACGGCGTGGTGACCGTCAACAAATATTGTCTATTGGGTTCTTTTTTAGGGTTGGCAACCTTGCCATGGAACAGGCAAGAGTCGACCAGGGGCTTGTTGGAAGCGCGCGCAACCCTTTTGGCACCGCGTCGCCGCAGGAATCCGCAATATGCATATACGCTCACTCGCATCATGTACGGGGGCAGCGCGTTAGGCTTCCTGAAGCCGCCGAGACGCCGATGCCAGCAGTCTCCTTGCTGCGATGCCGAGCACACGCCACGTACAAGTACGAGGCAGAGCGAGTAGAGGCACAAGGCACATGCAGCCGCAGGCTGTCACCGACACAAGGGAAACGAGGAGAGGCCACCCCGCACTAAGCACAAAGGGGACGCGGGAGGGGCTGCCACTGGCCAGAGGAGAGAGATGGCGCCGAGAGTGATTTTGCCCCACGGTCGTCTCTGCGTAACTGGGACCTTTGGAGCTGATGGAATGGCGCCTCTGACGATGGCCGGCGACGACCCCAGCCGGGTATTGGGTACAAAGCCCCTGGTCTGCCTCTCCCGTGTCCTTGTGCCTGCTAGGTAGCCGCGACTTGTCCCGGGGCTCATGGCGCCGTTCTGAATACTCCCGGTCATACGCCAAGTTGATCGATATCTCTCGACCTACCTTAGCACGCCTGTTAGTGACTTACAGCCCTCTTTGCCTCTACTCCTCAGCAGCTTCTTCCAGATAGCCGCACCCTCTTTTCTCTTCTCGAGCCTTGGTGGATTTTTTTTCCCTCTCTTCCTTTGATTTTGCCTGTACCCCCTGCCCGTGTCGCTGCTCGACCTTCGTTCCCCTCGACCGCGCTGCTACGCCTCCTTTTCTCCCTGTTACGTCTTGGCCTTTTATATTATCGTGCCTCCAGGAGCTGCTTAGGTAGCTATGGAGCCAAATGGCACGCCCGATGAAAATGCGTCGTATCGATACCTGAGCACTCGCGGAGAGGATACTGGAGTATGAGGACACTTTCCTAAGTCTCTTCTTCCTCACATTATTCTTTTGCACAGAAGATCTCCAGTCTCTGTCTCTCTCTTTCCCTCTCTCTCTCCCCCTCCTTCTTTTCTCTCCCTCTCTCAAATTTTTTTTTCTTCCCGCTTATGTTCTTTTTCTCCTTTGCCTCTCTCTGCCGTCCACCGTCAACATGTCGTGGCCCTCTGCGAGAGCTGTGAATGCCGGCACATTCATACATCCCAGCAGCTAACGCTTTCGTCTCTTCTCCAGTTCTCATTTGAGGAAGTCGTCCTAAACAGCGTCGCCCCTGATGGTGGCCTATACATCCCTGAAGAAATCCCACGTGCTACTGCGTGGGAATCGTGGAGAAACCTCACGTTCCCAGAGCTTGCCTTCGAGATCATGTCACTCTACATTTCCCCTTCCGAAATCCCTCCCGCCGACCTCAGAGACATCATTGCGCGCAGCTATTCCACGTTTCGATCCCCAGAGATAACGCCCTTAGTCCGTCTCAGAGAGAAGCACCATCTCCTTGAGCTGTTCCATGGCCCTACATTTGCCTCCAAGGACATTGCTTCGCAGTTCTTGGGCAACCTGCTCGAGTATTTCCTCATCAGGAAGAACGAGAGCAAAACAAGCACCGCAGGTATGCCATACATTTTGTCCACGTGCCACCCTGTCGATGTCACCTCAACAGAGGGCCATGTATACATCAGTGATGTTACATGGTGAGACGAACACGGGCATGGGGCTCTTTCTATGCGAATGGGGACTCGCTTATACCTTTACCAATTTTTTCTTCCTAGCAGATCGACATCATCTCACCTTTGTTGGTGCCACCAGAGGTGATGCCGGCTCCGCTGCCATGTACGGCCTGAGAGGCAAGAGAGACATCTCCGTCGTTGTCATGTTCCCTGAAGGACAGATTGCCCCTGTTCAAGAAGCTCAGATCACGACAGTGCCGGACGAGAATATCTCTAGTTTGGCCGTCGATGGCACCTTTGAGGACTGTCAGGTATGTTGCCATGCTGTACCCGTACCGGCCTGATCCATGACTCGAGCCGTTCTTGATTTGATTTTCTTTCCTAAGCTTGAGACTTTTAGAATATCTTGCGCAGCCTACGCGCCGATAGGCAAGCCAACGAAGATTTTGACCTTGTCAGCTCGAGGAACTGGGCTCAGATCCTGGCCCAGATAGTGCTCTACTTCTACTCGTATTTTGCCCTTACCAAGCAGTCTGCGTCCTTCAAGCTCGGCGACAAGATCCGATTTGTGGTTCCAACTGGCAAATTCGGTAGCATCCTCGCCGGATATTTCGCATTACATATGGGCCTGCCAATCGAGAAGCTCGTCATTGCCACCAACGAAAATGACATCCTCGATCGCTTCTGGAGGACGGGACGGTATGAGAAGCAGCGCCCCGGCCGTGTTGGGCCCTCTGGCGCCGTGCTTGGATCCGGCCTCAGAAAGACTCTCAGTCCTGCGATGGATGTCCTGACATCCCACAACTTTGAGCGTCTTCTGTGGTTCCTCGCCTGCGAGTTTGCGTCGAGCGCCGGCATGGACCATTATTGGAACCAGAGACAAGCGAGCCAGGAAGTATGTAAGTGGTTCCGAGAACTCGACGAAAAGGGGTCGTTTGGCCCAGTATACCGCGACGTCATCAGGTGTGCGAGGCGGGAATTCGAGAGCGAACGAATCACAGATGAGCAAACCCTCGACACTATCAGAGCTTTCTATCGACATTCAGGATACGTACTGGATCCTCATTCTGCCGTCGGCGCTGCCGCGACAGTACGGTCAATCTACCGCACTCGCGGCGTTATCCATCACATTTCGTTCTCGACAGCTCACCCGGCCAAGTTCTCCGATACGATAGTCAGGGCGCTTCAGGGCGAAGAGGGTTTCAGCGTGGAGGACAAGGTGCTAGCTGCAGAATTTGCCGATCTCGAGAAGAGGGAGAAGAAGGTGACTCCGATGGAGAATGATTGGCAAAAAGTTCGAGAGTACATCAGGGCCCGGAGAGGACACGGCGGCATCGCATGACCGTGCTTTGCTGGCTGATGGGCACCTGAAAGCAAAGGAGAGACCATGTATGCTGGACGCAAAGAGATCGAGGGATCGCTATGATATATACCCTGCCATGTCATGGACGCATCTATTGGTCTTGAGTCTGTATTGGACCTCTTTCTTGATCGAGGGATGGAAAGGGCGGTTATTAAGAAAAGGGGGGGAAAAGCTACAATCACCTAGGCGAGGACATGATTTTGTTCGAAAGAAGAAGAAAAATGGGCAAGGTGGAACATGCATTTTGAGTAAGATATCAAATGGCAGGCAGATGAGCTTAAGGGGTTTTCTGTGGTGGCTGCTGGCGATTGATAAAGCAACTGAAGCATGCTCGTAGACGGATGGGGAATAGAATCATCATGAGAGCCGAATGCAGGCCTTTAATTTTTCTGTTTCTAGCTGCCAGCTCTGTGTAGCTGTACTTGTAGCATTATAGACACATCAGCAGAAGAAAGACAGATCAGTAGCATAACAGATAGATCAGCAGCAGAATGGATAGATCATTCATACTGTAGTAACATCGCTATCCACCGTTCGATGAGATATCGACGCCCTTTCAACCAGTAAGGGCCCCGGGGTATCGAGCTCATGGTTAGAAGAAATGTTCTATGTTATCGCACAATTCTCAACGCAGCGCAAACATGTCATCGAGCCAAAGGGTAGATATACGATGAATAGCATAATTTTGTATTAAATGTTTTCTTTTCCTTTTCCCCCTCCGTACCTCGACCACGAGTACGAGTACCTTACAAGTCACGGCCTCGTGCCGAAACAATGTCCCTTGCCTTTCATGGCCCCTTCCTTTCTCGCTTTGTGCTGCAACAACAGAATGTTACTAAACAGACTCTGTCAAAGTGCCTAAGAGCTCATATAACCTCAAGGCCATAATCAATACATACTTCAAACAAGAAACTGAACTTGTGTGGACTTTCGGGCTCTTCCCCGACAAAGGGCACAGCACCGAATAAGATGGAGTCCAACGAGACAACCATGAAATGCAACCAAAAGTCCGCAAACGCCAGAGGCAACTATGAGCCTTCCCCTTGGCTATGACATGGATAGATAAGAGGAAAGAAAGGGGGAGAAGGGGGATGGAGAGCTACTCATGAATATCGTACACCGCCTTTGTAAGGATTTTTTTGTTGTTCTCTCTCTTTGGCTTGTTCACCGAAAGAGAACGAAGAAAACGAATTGGAGAGAAAAATTACCACAGGTTCCCGCTTAGTGTTTTCCATCAGCGGCCCCCTTCTTGATCAAGAGCTCACTCCTCAAACCTTGCGCTCGTCGTCAATGTTCTTGATTCGCTTCTTGATGATTTCAAAGGACGAAAAGAAGATGGCGTTGACGGCGCAGGACCGGATCATGGAGACGCCCAGGCCGCGGTACATGTGTCGCTTGAAGAACTCAATCTTGGGCGCCGGCTCGACTTTCTCTCCTCGAGAGTATAAAAGGGCGTTTCTCTGGTAAATGCTCTTTGCCGAGTCAATTGGATCTGTAGAGGGCGACAACAGTTAGCTCCGGGTTCACAAGCCTGAGGTCGACAGACGTAGTGACGTTTCATGGGGGGTTAATACGCACAAATCATGGCCCATGATACCAACCCGCAAAGGCCACCGGCAGCCACAACGGCCAGCTTGTTGCTATTCGGGCTATCGCCAGCAAACGTCGTTCCAAGCTGCTTCCCGCTCTCGTATACCATGAAGTAGATGGCCGTCCCCAAAGTGTCACGCACTATCCAGCCGGCAAGGGTTAGCCAAAGACACACATGCAACAGACAATAATAACAGCCCTGAAACAGGGGCCAATGCCCCTCAGATATTGCTTACAAAGATGCAACTGGAAGCCGGTATAGAGCCCCAAGATTCCCCGATGTTTGATGATGTTGGCCATGGTCTTCAACGTCCCCTTGTTCTGGTAGCTCTTTGCTACTTCGCGACTCCGCTGGCAGTCCCCAGAGCGCTCTGCTAGCAGCACTGACACCTGAGCGCTGAGCTTTGTGAGTTCGAACGGACAGGCCAGAAAGGTGATTGCGGAGCCTGCGGTTGCGCCAGCGGCGCCAAAGCAGGCGACTGAGTAGAGGTTGGGGTATGTTCCGGGAGTGCTGACGTGGCGGTGGATGTCGAACCCAGACTTTTGCTTGATCCAACCAGAGTAGACGTGTTTTGCTCTTCGATAGATGGAGAAGGAGACGGTGCGGACAAGGGTAATGCTCGCCATGGGAGCGGTGACGCCTAGATACAGTAGACAAAATCAGGTCAGCTTGGCCATGGTCTCGAAACTGGAATAGGGCGTATCGTATCGAGACGCAAGAGACAACTCACCTCGAAAGAAGCCCGCCAAGGCCTCGGTGCGGTAGGTGTGCTTGACGCAGTCCAGGAAGCCCCGGTACTGGTACGTCTGCATGCGCGTCTTGACGCTGTCGAGCGGGAAAGCGGCGAGTGTGGAGAAGACGCTGGATGTGCTGGCAGCGACCTCGATGCGGTATCGTTTCATGAGCGCGTTGGGCCATTCCCGATCTCTCTCTCGTCCCCCAGGGTGAGGCATGACGGCTGATGCGGAGCGGCCTGTGACATCTTGGTAGGGACGCTTGGCCTCCACGCTCATGCTTCTGGCGAATGGCGTCCGGTCACAGCGCGTTCAGACGGCGGCCCCGTATGAGACCAGAGTCCGGGGCGCGGATCGCAGCACGGCCAGCAGCCAGCAGCCTCTTGTCCATCAAGAGCCTCGAACGCAGCCGTCCGGGGTCTGTGTCGTCGGCAGAGGACGATGGATGGCCTTTGTATGTCGGTTTGCGTGTCAAGTTTCGAGGAGCGAAGAATTCGAGATATGACAGGTCGTGGGAACTTGGTGAAGACGATGGAGTTCGACCCGATATTGGAGATTGCTCTTCAGGAGTCGACGGAATGGCGAAGTTGAGCTGGGTCGGACTGCGCTGGAGCTGAACCGAGATTGGAAAAAAAAAAAAGAGAGAGGCGAAGAGTGAGGGGGGTTGGCAGAGCTGGTTCGAAGGAGCTTCAGTCGAGTGGAATTGGGTCAATCAGCCGCCGAACTCTGGCACAGGTGATGCGGAATGCAAAGACGCGAGTCCGCCTGCTTGTCGTGAAGCTTTGTGCCCTGCCCTGCCCTGCCCTGTTGAGGGATCGTGAAACGCCTGGCGGTTGCGCCAATGCAGAGAGGTCAATGCCGATGCCAATGGCGGTGCAGACGCAGATGCAGACGCAGATGCAGATGCAGATGCAGATTCAGGCGATGCCGTTGCCGATGCCGGTACTGCTGCAGCTGCTAACTGCTGATGCTGATGCTGATGCTGATGCTCCAGCCACGCCGCCCGGCACCAAGAGGCAAGTTGATGATGGCAGCAATTCGATGTCACGTCAACCTCGAAACAGACGCTCAGCTTCAGCTGCTCGACGCCCAGCCGCAACAACGTCCAGGAATGAAGGTGAAGATGGAGAGACACAGACAGACGGACAGACGGACGACGCTGGTGAGGGGGTTGCCTCCCGGGTGCTAAAAGACGTTGTGGAAGCTACAGCAGACAAGGGCAGCAGCAGAAGCTGAAGGCAAAGGCAGCCCCTCGGATCGAGCCCATGCTTTTTCAGTCCAGGTCCTTTGGCCTCTGTTTGGAGTTGATCAGATGCCGAGTGCGAGCCGGCTGTGGGGAAGCAATTGGGGGTGGATAAGGTGAGGTGAGGGACGAGCAGTAGGTACAGTACATGCTCCAAGTACAGCAAATGTACTGTAGAGGCAGGTATTGAGAGCTTCCAGGCCGCTACGGGACTAGTGCTGGGTAGGGCATGAGGTCACTGCGCTGGTGCTGGTGCTGGTGCTGGGCCGCCATCCGACCCCCGCAGATGCACCACGCCGGTGACCTGGCCGGCTACAAGTACATGTACCGTGCTCAACTAAGGTACTAACCTGGCGCTGTATCTCGCTGCCAGAGGTGTTAAATACAGTGACAGCACGTCAAAGCCTTACTGTCCTTTTCTTGGTAGTAAGACCAACAGCTCAACTACCTGGTCCTGGTACCTATAATACAGTACTACTACGAGTCGTCACATGCCTCAATTCTGACTGTAGATAATTGATGGGTATGCGTATATCGTCTTACCATTCAAAGTCAGAATGATTCACAAGCAAGTACATGTAATACTACAGGTGATAAATCACACAAGAATAAACAGACATGCATCTCAATCCCCCCCCCCCCCCCCCCTCCGCACGCTCCCCATTTGGCCTCCAACCAGGTCAAACAACCAAAACCAGGGTCCCCATCATCCCTGCAACCAACCCGTGGGACGGCTTGCCATGTGTTTTCTTTACCGTGCTGCCTGAGGACGTCATCAGCCGGGGGGGGCAGAGGAGGAGAAGCGCAGCTTATCACCCCATGCCTTGCCCTCCAAAGAGAGAAAAAAAAAGCGGGAGAGCGGGTGAAACCTTGCAGGTGAAAAGGAAATAGCCATGTCTTTTTTTTGCCATATGCAACTCAGAGGTGCAACGACACTGCGTCATACCTTGTTCTTGGACGTCTGCCAGACCGGCTTGTTTTTTTTTTTTTTCTTTCCTTTTGTTCGGTTACACGCGGTTTGATGCCTGGATGCAAAGCAGGCAAGGCAACGTGGACAGTCTTGAGTACGGCCAGCGCTTCAGCCATCCGAGACAACATCACAAGCATTGTCTCGGCTGTCCTCCTGTGAGCCCCGGGACGACGTCCTGCGCCAATCAAAAGGTCAAGGGATGAACAGTAGGAGTTCAATGCATCACACGTGTTCTGGTATGCTCCGTTTGGAAACGTCAAATAGCTTGTGGAGTGCTTCATACACTCATGACATGTCTTGTATCTTCTAACCGCATCTGTGGCTTGCTTCCTGAAATGGGCCTTCACGGCCTTGGAAGAATAGGAAGCCTTGGCCACAATGTCCCCCCGTCTCCCTCTCTTGTGTTCCTCTCCAACTCCCCCCTCATCAATGTCATTTCCAATGCGAAACTGATGCGGTACTATTCTATACGGGGCCATGTAGACTAGTAGTACGAGGTCAGTGTACGACTGCCGCCGCAGCCGCCCACACATCCAAGGCGACGAGCTTTCTTTGACGAATAGCAAGTCACCGCGGCCCTCCTGGCAACCATCGGCGTCTGTGGTGCCAGCAGGTGCTCGGAATTCCCTCTCGCAGCAACTCCTCAAGATGGGAGGGGACCTGAAGTCGCCTTGGCTTTGTGCATTCTCCCACGGCCGTTCAAGAGGCCGGTACTTCTTGGCTCGCCTGTGCGACTGATGCTTCTTCCGCAGTCCCGCTAGCATCGCCGTTGCCCTCATCGCTCCCAGCTGCTTCTTCCGGCGTATCAGGTGTACTGATGGGCACCTGTCCACCGTGCAGCGTTGCCAGTCGCTCTTCTTCCTTCTTCTGCCGGAGAGCTTCAGTCTCGCGACGAAGCTTCTCGAGGTTCCAGGTATCATCCTCTTCGTCTTCACTTTCTGCCTCGGAATCAACGTCCTTCCACTTGCCGCTTTCGAACAGAGCACGGCCAGTGTTGTCCTTGGCCTTGCGGGCCTGTTCCTCAGCAGCCTTCTTATCCAAGCGTTCCTTCTTCCACTTGGCAAACGTCTCGGGAGTGACTGGCGTCAGTTTTCCTGTGAGCTTGTGGCGTTCCGATTCCAGGAAATCCTCAAGAGTCAGAGTCTTGAGCGGTGACTTATCAAGCAGCGCCTTCTCCGCTGCTCTCTGTTCTTTCGTCTTGAGCACGAACCTGTAATAGTTGACGTCAGTAATCAATACCATGTATAGACCAAGGTTAGATTGACGTACCCGGGCGGAAGAGCATGCTTGTACATGCACTTATCACCACCATTTGGACAGATCCAGAACCAACCGTACTTTCCATCCTCGATGGCTTGGATGAAGTACTTGCAGACTTTGTCTGTCGTTGTCTTCTGGTTACCCTTCTTTGACAGCACAACCTTGAGCAGCTGCTCCTCTGTCCAGTCGGCAGACGTCTCCTGCTTCTTCTTCTCCTCCTCCTCCTGCCTGACATCCGTGTATAAGTTCTTCTTCTCCGTCTTTCTCTCGATGCTCAAGTCGTGAGCAAACTTGCACTTCTTGCCCTTCTCGCAGTCGCCCTTCTTGTAGAAGATGCAGACGACCGTCTTGGGGTCCACGCCGAAGGGCACCTTTTGGATCTGGGCGGGCTTGTTCAAGAGAGCCTCGGTCTCTCTCCTGGCATCCTCTGCCGCCTTCTTCTCCTTCTCACGCTGTGCCTTTTCGGCCGCCTTCCGTCTGTCTTCGGCGCTGCCACTGCCCTTCAAGTTGGCCGTCATTTGCTGAATCTGTCTCTGCGCCTGCGCTCCTTTCTTGTTCTTCATGCCAAACGTCCGGTCCTCCACCAGCTTGGCGGCAGACGGCTTCTTGCCGGCGGCAGGCTTCTCCTTCTTCGGCGGCATGATGGGCAATCGATGGACAATGTGTCGATGGGTGATGATCGAGGGACGCTTCTAGTGGGGTTGGAATTGACGCTGGGATTCGATGGAAACCGGAGATGAGATGCGCCGGCGATGTCGAGAATGAGTGCCGCAATGAGATTCCCGACACTGCTGTATGCTGTATCGCAAGAATATCTCTTTGAGTGATCGCCAGAAAAGACAGGAAATGGCACGGTCAACTTTTCTCCTCAAAAAATGGTGGCGGCGATTCTTCGCGGGACACAAAGTTAGTTGGGTCCAGGTTTTGGTGGGTTTGTCGAAACGCCAGTGGGCGGATGAAGTCACCGCAATCACGTGGATGGGCCCGCTTTTTTCCACCTATCGAGACAGGTGGACTTTGATCTTCCTCGGCAGATGAGCTAAGCCGCATCTGGACTCGAGCAACTGGCCACTGCAACGACGTCGTCAGCCAGAGCTGCTGCTCGTTTACAGGTGTCCTTCCACCAGTCGAACCCCGATGTGATTGCGCCCAGAGCCTGTCATCACGATTATCGCAGCGCCCAAAGGTGAGGATGCGATTTCTTAGCTGGCTTTCCTGTTGCGCACCTTTTGATGGCTTTTCTCGCTGACCAATTGCCGTTTCTTCAGCCCTCTGATCGCGATACTCGGATTAGCTTAGATAAAGCTCCAGCTCCAGCGCTTCCACGATGATTTCCGACGACGAGCTCTACAAGCTTGCCATCTTCCTCGGCTCAATCTCCATGATTCTTATTGTGGTCTACCACTTCCTGGAAGTCAACTCAGAACCCACGCCAGCGACCGCAGGCAAGAAAGCATCATGATGGGCACGAGAGGATTTGCGGGCACGGCAGGGCAAGACGCGACCACGCACATCGAACCATGATGCGATGCGAAGTCGAACCAGCGGATTTCACGATAGACTCAAAAATGTTGGGGGAGCGATACTTAGCGGGACGCCAGAGCAAGCTCCAGGCAGAGTTCTTGGGACGGGCGTGACAGGGCGTTGAGAGCAAAGCGTTGCCAGCTTTTGATACCATTGACAAAGGGGCTAAGGGCAGAGCAAGAGCAAAGAGAGCCATACAAACGCTCGACATGAATTGACCACATCAAACCATACGAATCGATCTCCGCAAGACCTTCATGACTCCGACGGGTGATTACGCATCTGGTTGAATGGCTGACTAGCTGACCCCTCGAGAATTCGGGCACCAAGGGTCAACATGCGTAGCAATACGTCTGCCCCCTTTCCTCTCTTGAGCCAGTCTTTATTTCGTCTTGACCTCAACTTCGGCCAAAGATGCATAATGGATGCGGAGAGATGCTACATGTAGAGCACCTCCCGGTCGTGTCACCCTGCCAGCACGCCCATAGTCAATCGCTGGATACCTTTCGTCGTATACTGACCCAAGTTCGGTGGCAAGCCGGAAAGAACTTGTCTCGCAGGGGCCAATGTGACTACGGCCATCACAGCCTTGCTCTTGGAGCTGGCATCGTGAGACGAGTTGCAAGTAAACACGCACGCTCACATCTGGAGCCAGAGATGCTCCTAAGGTAGGTAGTATCTAGTAAGATCCGGATTGTACGTACGCCTCGCTACTGTCATAATTGCCGATGATTTTGTGGCAAAAACATGCTACTATCGGGCTACGTGCTTGTAACGCTGTCAGCAGTTGCCCCCAGCCTGGAGCCTGCTCACAGGGCCATCATGGCGCTTATGCCAGGCCTGGGATTTCTTATTGCATTAGTGGTCCGGGCTGACTCTGTCTCACCATTTTCCGACTGCGTGTTCTTACCAGAAGTCGGGCTGGCTGACTGATGCGACCGTCTGTCTGCCGTTGGATCGCGGAAACTGAGCTGAGGCCAGCGGCAAAGGTACAAGCGCTCTGGCGGCGGGGCCGGCGGTGGCGCAAGTAACTCCCGCATGCCGCCTCCAAGGCTGTCAATATTACTGTTAGCGCCTTAGCGCCTGTAGTGAAGGGCGACCTCCCCCCTGTTTTTCAGGGCACTAGAGGCTTGAGACAGTTGAGGCAGCGCTGAGCCTCCAGCAGGCACGCGTTCCTGCGCCCGCGTTGCCCGTCTGGTGGCATTTATCTTCCACTCGCACTCCCCTCTCCTTCAACCTCGCCTTTTCCTCTCCATCTCCATCTCCTTCATTCCAAGCCCAGTCAGTGTCTTCCGCACAGCCGCCAACGACACCCGACTCTCCTCCACTCCGACAGACTCTCTGCTGCACTTCCACTGCCTCCTTCGTTCTTTTTTTCTCGTCAAACTCTTTCGGACACTTTTGACGACTCGAAACAACGCGCCGCTGCCGAAGCTTCCTTGCATCGCACTCGTGATCTTGAGTCATCGTTCGCGAATCGCCAGCTCGCGCATCTCTTCGATTAAGCCTACTAGAATCGCTTCTCGCGACTCTTCGACCTTGATCACCTCTCTGTGATTGACTGCTTTACGTCTGTCAATCCTGACCAACCGCTGTCGACATCCCGACTACTCGACAGGTTTTTCTGCTACGCCACACTTTCTCTCCCGTCTACCTCGACTCTCAAATCAATCACCATGTCTACCAAGCTCGACAAGCCTCTTGACGAGATCGTCACCGCTCAGCGCCGCAACTCGGTGCGCCGTCGCTCCCTGCGACGCTCAACCACTGGCCGCCCTGCTGCTACCGCCCCTGCCGGTGGTGTTCAGAAGACGGCTGCTAAGCCCTCTCGCGGCGCTGCCGCAAAGGCCACCCCCCTCAAGGCCGCTGCTCCTAGCGGCGAGAGCAAAGTCATCGTCAGCAACTTGGTATGCCGTCCCCCCTCCTCGCTCAATAAGCAAATGACTTGCGCTAACGCTGCCCAGCCCAAGGACGTGACGGAGAAGCAGATCAAGGTATGTTTCCGTTGAGACTCTTTCGTCTCCGGACTTTGTTCGACGTTTTCTTCCTCGTCGTTCTCGATCCTTTGAGACGGCCATCCCTTTCAGAGGCTTTGTACGGCCCTTGTGGCTCAAGCCCTTGTACTGTTCAAGTTTCCTTCCTTTGGCGGCGCTCGTTTCCCAACGCTATGCGCGCCACTGGCAAGTCGAGACCGTCCTCGTTACGCACAATATGCCTTCAGAATGCCTGGTCAGCATTATCGAAGCATGCGATAACATTATGAGGACTGTGGCATTCTTCTCCGATCAAACGCTGAAGCGTTTTGGAGACAAGCAATCGTCTTTGAGCAAATACAAAAAAAATCCTGGCATCAGTCGGTCGGTCGGTCAGCGAGCAAAGCAGTGGGCACGTACATCCAGGAAACCCGGTTTTCAACTGTCAGAGCCCGTTCTTTTCGAGTGCATTCCTTCTCGGGGGCTACTTCTGAGGCAATCGTCGGCGGCTCGGCATTATGATGTTCTCTGTGTTGGCACTGGCGAACCCAGCAAATCAGCTCATCCATGGGCTTTTCGCGCGGCATTTCCTCTGGCACTTTGGGCTTTTTCCTGTTTACTGCGTGCCTCCGGGGGGGTCACTGCTCGACAATGATTCACGCTGCGCTCTGGGTTGCTGCTCACTGCTATGCTCGCTGGTCGTTTAACTACGTTTTCTTCCGTCGGAGTAATGCGATGTTCTGGGGACTGGATCGGCGAAACCTCGAAGTCGGAGACTGGCATGCTCGTACAACCCCATCGCTTCCGCCTAACTGACACGATTTACTTCCTAGGAATACTTTGTTCAATCTGTTGGTCCCATCAAGAAGGTTGAACTTTCCTATGGCCCCAACTCCCAGAGCCGAGGCATCGCCAACGTCACCTTCAGCAAGCCTGATGGTGCTTCCAGGGCACTGCAGACACTGAACGGACTGTTGGTCGATGGCCGTCCCATCAAGGTAGGTTGCTTCGGGCCGGCGATAGGCAGGAAGACCTCGGCTTACCATTGAAATGACAGATTGAGATCATCGTCGGAGCTGCTCAGGCTGACAAGGTCATCCCCCCGATCAAGTCTCTGGCTGAGCGCACAACGTTTGTCCCCCCCCCCCTCTTCTCTTCTTTTTTCAGCGTATTGGACATCAGCTGACTCTCAGCAGTCAACCCAAGGCCCAGCCCAAGTCTGCCGCTGGCAAGAAGCAGAACACGGCTGCCACCAAGGCCGGCGGTGCCAAGGGAGCCGCTGCGAACGCTAACAAGAAGCGTCGCGGCCGCAACGCCCGCCCTGCCAAGAAGACTGCTGAAGAGCTCGACTCCGAGATGGCGGATTACTTTGTCGGCGCCAATAACAACGAGGCCGCTGGAGCCGCTCCGGTTGCTGCCGCTCCTGCTCCTACCAACGGAGACGCCGCTATGGAAGACGAGATTATGGTATGCTTGCACTGATTCACCGTTGATCCGGACTAGGCTAACATGCGCAGTAGTAAATATGCTTGGCTGATTTCCTATTCGGTGTGACGGCGTTGCATGGAACTTGTGGTTTAGATATCAATGCGTCAAAAGAGAGAAAACAAAAAAAGAATGAAGGTGGCTCAGCACGCGCTTGGGGTATCACGCGCCATTGGGGGCCGCTTACAGACGTGCTGCCTCTGTGACAGAACGTTTACGTGAAGGGTGCTTGGGAGGCTTTGGAAGAGGAATTCCTTGAGACACTTACGTTTGCTCTTTTTTTCTTTTTTTTTTCTATTTCCACCAGCTTTGTCTCATCATCTTGGACTGAGGTTGAGGTTAGGCGATGGGATGTCGTCAAGTGTATTCAGTAGTAATAATAAGCGAAACACTCGGCCGTCGGAATTATCTCTGCGCCAAGGAAAGTGTGAGTATGGTCTATTATCGTACCTAAAGCGATGTGTCTCTCATTGTCAACGATCCATGAGTCAAAGCGCCAGTTGTCGCTTTTATTTGTTGGTCACTTGCCTTAGATGTTTGATATTTCCCTTTATTCATCTAGCTACCTCAAGCCACGCACGTCCTTCTGGGGCAAGAACATCGAGAAAGACCAGGAGGCATGCAGGGCTTTGTATACATGTATGTAGTAGGTAATATGCAGATAAAGTTCTCCTTGATGCCTTGGATAATCCTCAAGTTGTCAATATCACATATTTGCGGACAAATCAAGATGGAATCATACTGCTGCCTTGACACATCCAAGTACACCCGTAACCCGCCTCACAAACTCCGAAGCAGCATCGACTCTACAGCATAGCACATGGGAGGCAAATCAAAGTCAACTTGACCGGCATTTTGTTGAATTTGTTACTTTCGTACATGAATTAAGAAAACCCGTACTCCCAAAAACTCGCCGTCAGCGCCTCGGGGGAAAAAAACAACAAACGAGGCACTCGCCAAGGATTCCGTTTCCAGGTGTATCTCATTATAAAAATGGATGGCGCCTCCGCCCAAGATTTTGCTTTTTTTTTTTCTACGCCTTGGGGGCGGCCTCGCCCTCGTCCTTCTTCTCCTCCTCACCCTTCTTCTCCTCCTCGCCCTCGAGCGCGGGCATCTCGTCGTCGTCATCGTCAGAGTCGGAGTCGGGGTTTCCGGAGCTGCTGTACTCGGGCATGCCCTCCAGGCCCATGCCGCTCATGTCGGGCATGCCACCGGCGCCGCCTCCCAGCTTGGAGAAGTCGATGCCGCCAAAGTCACCTCCTAGAAAGAAGTCGTTAGCTTGGTAAGGCCGAGAAAGGGCGAGAACGAAGGGTATCGGTCAATGCTGTGGCTGGGGATCGCAAGAGTCACGTACCCATTCCGGGCATGCCGCCTAGTTCATCAAGTTAGCATAAGACGGCCAATTTACACATAATAAGCTAGAGCACCTCGGCGCATGCCAAGGGAAAAGGACAATTCACTCACCCATGTCGCCAAACTTGGACAGATCGTCATCAGCAGCCTCGTTCTGCTCGTCCTCATCAACCCACTTGTCAAAGTCGGTCTTGAGGAAGTGCAGCTTCTGAGAGGACTTGAGCAGCCGCGGCCAGTACTCCTCCTTGAGCTCCTTCTTCTGCAGCTTCATCTCAATGTTCTTGGCCGTGTGGTTGACGCGGCTCTCGGCGGGGTCGATCTCGGCGTACAGCTCAAGCTCGACATGGTACGTCTTCTTAAGGGTGGCGGAGGTGCCGGTGAAGGTGACGCTGGTGGGCTTCAGGTCGAGCTTCAGGTCTTCTTTGGAAACGTCGGGGACGGAGATGGTCAGGTAGATGAAGTTCTTGGCGGCATCGGCCGCAGAGGAGCGCTGGGCCCAGAGAACTAGAAGAAAGGCGACAGCGTCAGCTTCGAAGCTCGAGGGGGAGCGCCGCGATGGCAATTCCGAGCAAGCAGAGCAGCGTGACGTGGGGGGAGTGCAGCTTGCAAGCACAAGTCCGCCTCGATACGGCATCGTGTGTCTCGATCGCCAGCTTTCAAACCACCAACGACGCGGCTCAACTCAAAACAGGCCAGAACCCACCTTCGGGAGTCAACGTCTCAGCCATGGTGTGTGCGGGGGTGAGCTTTGTTGTGAGAGTGGAAAGCAAGAGCTGGTTGAAGGATATTGGCAAAAACTCGCGAGCGTTGCGCGCAGGCAGATAGATGTATGTGTGTTTAGTGTGTGTGTGTGTATAGAGAGGAAAAATTGAGGTTTGGGTGAATCAGGCTGTGGTCAAGGATCAAAGAGGCACAGCAGCTTGGAGTGAAACCCTCCAAGGCAGTTATGGAAAGCGTCAGAAGGCAAAAGATCTGGCGGCAGGGCTGATGAGGGGCACGATGCGGCGGTACCCCTCGCGAGTGCGGCGGCTGATGCGACAAGCAGGTACCCCGCTAACGGACGGCGCTGCCAGAGAGGCTGGATGGCTGGGGCGCGCCACGCCAGCTGTAATGATTGGCATTCTTCATCAGATACAGGTGCTAGGTACGGTAGATGGTACTTCTTATTAGGATAGTAGGTAGTTATCGATGTCGATGTTCTGCAAGAAAAGGTAGCCATTTCCCGGTATGACTAGGTAAGTAGGTAGCAAGTGCAATTACCTTTTCCAACGATTGCAGCCAACATGTACCTGCTGCGGGGTTGAAGCTCAGCTCTTGGTATGATAAGCAACAGAACATAATAAGCATGGCATAGTCTGAGGGCTGAGCAGGTATTTTGATATCAAGTACTAGGTAAGGCCTGCAAGATTACTTCAACAATGGTTTACATGAGCATCAGCATGCATTTCTTCGAAACATCACCGTCACAACTTTAAAGTATTTGCCCAACAGAGGCCTTCCATTCTCGGCAACTGCACCAGCCTCCCAAAGGTCGCAGCGGGGTAATACATACGCAGTAAAGCGGCTGCAAGTGGTCGGTTCAAGCCACGCTGTGGCTGACGCATCCTCCCCCCAGCCTCACCACAGCACGGTGACGAGTTGCGTCTTCCCAGCCAGGACGGCTTCTACAGTATTCTTTCCGCCTTGCGTCTTCACCGAGCGAAACCACGATCCTCGTCACCACGCACCTTTGCGGCCACAGCCTCGGGCTCCACCAGCGCCGTCCTTGTGCTTTTGGCCTCCTTACCTCAGCGCACATTTACGGATGAGACAGACGGCCAGCCTCAAGTCTTGATCAGCATTGGGCGCCGAGCCCGCGCACAACATCATCCTTCCCGCCAGTCGCCCTCTCTACTCCCTCCCCTCCTTGAACTCGCACAGCACTTGGCGCCAGCCATGGAGGCGTTCAAGTCCCTCTTCGCAAAGCCGGACCCCCAGGCACAGGTACGGCGCTCCACCCAGCCTCTTCTCTAGAACCTTGCCATTGACCAGTCCTTCACCTCCAACAGGCCCGAAAATGCAACGCCATGATCCGGTCCAACATCCGGAAACTCGATCGCGACATTGCTCAGGTTAAGCAGGTTGAGATCAAGACCAAGAACCTCATCCTAGCGGCCGACAAGCGCGCCCAGCGAGACCCCACGAGAGCCAAGCAGGCGCAGAAGGAGGTCCGGGACTTTGCGCGCGAGCTGGTCCGCGCGCGCAAGACGTCGGCGCGGCTCATCACGTCCAAGGCGCAGCTCAACTCGGTGCAGATGCAGGTCAACGAGGCCTTTGCCGTGCGCAAGATTGAGGGCTCGATCCGGGCCAGCGTCGGCATCATGAAGGACGTCAACCACCTCATCCGGCTGCCCGAGTTGTCCGGCACGATGCGGGAGCTCAGCGTCGAGCTGATGAAGGCGGGCATCATCGAGGAGATGGTTGACGAGACGCTGCCCGAGGACGTTGACCTGCTGGGTGAGGACGAAGAGGCCGAGGGCGAGATTGAAAAGATCCTGGGCGAAGTCCTCAGTCGGAAGGAGCCATCTATGCCCGCTGCCCCGGTGCCGGAGCCGCAGAAGCCGGTGGCGGAGGAAGAGGAGGACGAGGAAGACGCAGAGGCAATGATGGATCAGATGAGGAACCGATTAGATGCTTTGCGCAGCTAGAGCGGGTGCGGTTGCGGGGAGGGGGGGCTTTGTATGTTCCGTGACTTGGATCATAGGCAGCGGTGTTTCGGCGTTTGGATGCTTGGGGGGCCTTCAGATATACACTTTATACATGCATAATACTACCTCCTCGGGGAACCTTATCCCAATCTCTCATATCTTTCGACCGGCACGGCAGCGAAGTCTGTCGACTAGGGATGGAGATTCATGTGACTTGTTCGTGCTGCATGATATATATAGAGCGGTGACCCTGGATACCGATATACTGCCCCCCTTGTGCCTGACGCCATCCAGTACGGGAGAGCCATGCCCCTTGGTGGGCTGACGGGTGACTTGCCTCCCCATAGGGATACCGGCATTGGATCTCGGTACTGACTTGGCATCTGGAGCATGGACGGTGGAGTTTTTGGTCGAGTGACCCAAGAAGCGGTGATGGAGTTTGGGCTCGTATGGGGAAGTGGATTGTGGACTCAGGCGAGCGAGGGAGCACGGAATGTTGCTCCATACGAAAGAGATGATCCGCAGGTGGGATGGAAGATCTCGGTCCACTATCTAGTTGCCTCATCTTGCTCATCATCGTATGCAGGCCAGAGAAGAGGAGCGTTGTCTCCTCCATATCCATATTTTCCCTCCCGGGTAGCTGGGTCATACTGTGCCTGTGTAGACGTGGAAGCGTCAACCTGACCTCGTTTTGGAGATTTCACCCGATTCTCTTTGAAAAGAAGAGGAAAAAAAGAACAGCTGAGCAATTTCATCTGCTTCTCAATCATAAAAATTCTGGAAATGAAGTATACAAGGTGTTGCTGTAAAAAGCAAAAAAATGCGTCATCCGGAACTCGAATCCGGGCCTCAACTTTTCACCGGTGAGATGGAAGAGTTGAATCCTAACCCCTAGACCAATGACGCGCTGTACTAGTGACTTGTAAATTTCACTTTCAAATAATGACTAAGAAGCCTAGCCCATTATCCTGCTCCCCGCATATCCTTCTACACCAATTGCTGTCCTCTTCTCTGCTTACTTGTACAATCCTTCCCTTGTCCAACAAATTGGGTTGGGCACCTTTCCTTGTCCTTTGCCTTGGGCATCTGCATGAGATCCGTCGCTCCCCGGCCCTGCATCCGCGCCGCGGCGCGAAAGAGGCAAAGAAAATAGGTTCCAGGCTGCAGGAACCAAGTTCTCGGGCCATCTGTGGAGATGCACGCTCCTTTCCTCCTTCATCACCAACCTCTTCAACATAGCGCAACCGGCTCAGGATCCGCGGGGCCTTATTTCGACAAGCGTGGACGCTTGGAATGAGTTGAGCCAGGGAGTTGACCAGGGCACTTTTACTGGTTCGGCCGATACTACTACTAGAGAGAGCGCCTAGAGGATGGGTAAGGAGGGCGGATCGCACATTGCGGACCCGACAACACGGGACACGGAGAGAGAGAGAAAGGGCAGGGCGTGTGAGAAATTTGGCTGGGCAAGCAACGGAGGAGCCAGGGGACAACGGGAGAAGCGTCGGACAAACCCCTGCGATGCTACTACCTGCGGACCGAACTTGGGGAGCCTCTAGCTGCCGCTGCTACGTCTCTGTACCATGTTGACAGTTTGACCTTGTTTGCCCACCCCTCTGCTGGTGCTGAAGGCAAAGCTCTACAGGTCCGCGAGCTTCAATCTCATTTCCCGTCCCGACGGGTCGGATAGGCGACTTCTTGACTTCCTTCTTCTTGGCCTCCCTCGTGCAATTCCAGAAACGCGGTTGCGAACCCTAACGACGCCGTTGCTTCGGCGAAGATACGAGCAAAAGCAAAACCCAACCAGCTGGGAAATGGTTCCTGCATGACATGTCACCTCGGAGACTAAAAGAGAGAAGAGTCAACATATGAATGAGGGGGGGTAGCGAGAAAACAACAAGAAAATTCTGAATTATGATGATGGAGAGAACCCGGCAGCGGTCCGTCGGCGATACCAAGGACCCAGAAACCAGACTCCAGGGAATTGGAGCTGTAAAACGGGTAAGGGAAAAAAAAGAAACGAGCACCAGAGAGACGAGGCAGAAACGACATGGATATAGCTCCAGCTCGAGCTCCTGTCCACCCGGAAGCTGTCCGGTGACTAGGGTTGGAGAGAAGCTGGGCCTTGGAGCTTGTCAGGTTGATGATGGAGACAAGGGAAACGACTCACGCGACGTTCCATGGAGCTGGTAAACGCCGTTCATCCCCTTCCCCTGCCACCGGTGGCCCTTGGAAGCCCAAGAAAAAGAAAGGAAATCAAGAGGGAGCGTGCCCCCAAGCGTTCGTCTCGTCTATTCTCTGTGGCCGTATGCCCAAAATGGAAAAACCCACGATCCATGTCCGGGACGGGGGTAGTTGTCTCTTTTGCAAGGAACCGCAGCCCAGGGGTTCGCCTACTCATTTAATTGAATGGGGGTGCTTGCCATGCGGACGAAGCGGGCCGGGGAAGCGATCCGGCGAATGGAGGCGCGGCGGGCCTGCGCCACGCACGTGGCCACTAGGATGAGGACGATGATGACTCAGCATCGCCATCCAACCATATTCTAGCCGGTCATGAGCTGGAGAGACGACAAGCCACACCTGTCGCTTCGGCGTGGGGTTTTCATCGCTTCATTGTTTCAGCGTCCTCTGTGGCTTGCGGCTGAACGTCTTTTCTCTTCTCTCGTCAAAGTCCGGGGTAGCGCCAGGCTGAGGAAGCTAGGGGCGTGGCAGCTGTCTCCTCCTCCTACTACTACTGGTAGCCGTTTTGCAGACAGAGGCAGAGGAAAAAGCAACAAGGTCAAGGTCAAGGACAGCGTTGATTACTCGGCAATTTCATGCGATAGCCGTTGGGCTGGCCCTCAATCGCACCCCCTCCCCCCCCCTTGGCCTGTCATTCTCCTTCTGCCATCTTGTCTTCTCCCCCCTTCATTCTTTTGACGCCATCGTGACTGTCTAATCTTAGTCCTCCCGAGCGAAATCCGAACCGTCTGCTGAAAGTCTACCCCCCTCCCCCAGCAAGGCGGCCCAATTCCCAAGATGCCGGAAGAGAAACAAGCTCATTTACCAGGGCACGGGGATCAGAGGGGCTGTGGGATCCAAGGTCTCGGTCCGCCACGATCAAATTGGCCGCTTGCCCACGATTCAAGCTGGCCGTCATTACGAGTCGTAGAAGCGTTTGACACGGACACGGGGGCTTCAGGGCTAGATTGCTAGGGCGAGCGGATGTCCAGGGAGGATTGCCGGTGCCTAGCCGTCGGCCGGCTGAATGGCCCTTTGGCTGCCCTTTGCCCCTTGAGAACACCGAGACCTCGGTGTCGCTGTTGGGAGCTGCCATCGCCAACCAAGCGTTTCCTTTCACTTCGTCGCGCGGTCGCCTTTTAGCCTTTCAAGATTCAGCGTCGCATTTTACTTGATGCTTCCTTCAGAGCGGCAGCGGGAGTCGCGTCGGTTGTCGCAGAAAAGAGGCCTCTCTCAGGGACGTCTTGTATCCCACAGAACCAGAGCCGCAACATTCGGCGACGACAAAACTCTACAGCACCATCAGCAGCAATAATACTCCGAAGAGAATGCTGACTCGAGCCATCAGTCATGACCGCGGCGAACACCGAGCACTGACTCCCTCTCACGCTACTTGACCGAGGAACAAAAGCCCAAACGGCGTCTCCTTCGGCTCCTTCTTACTCGACGGACGTTTCGGCACAACGGGTCAAAGCTGGCGCCCATGTTTCCTATTACGCTCACCTCTACTTCTCCCGGCCTTTACCCACGCGGCAGAGAGAGAAGAGAGGGAAACAGAGCAGTGTGCCATTTAGCCGTGGCGAGAGAGTTACATACGGACGGACAGTATCTAGCTTCATCCAGAGCCGAGCCACGATGCCGACGTTACAGCGGGAAATTGCAGCGCCCCACCCTTTGGAAGCTTCGAAATTCTGCAGAATGTTTCCATCGGACGGGGGGGTCTCCCGGCTTTCGCTGCCTGTTGCCTGCCTGCCTGCCTGCCTGCCTGCAGGCATGGATGCGTATTACCGTCCGCATGCTTCTTTGTGGCTTGACAGCTGGCGATGGCCTCGCTGGCGGTGGAGGCCGGCCCGGTCAGGGACAGCAAACGGACCGTAGTGCGTTTCTTGTTGGCCGTCTTACTGTAGGACTTGTCCGAGCATTGTTCATGCTACGACTCATGGCACGGCAGCAGCGACAGGTTGCATGTCAGGTATCAAGGTAAGCTGCTTCATCGGAGGAAGCCTCCCCATCCATCCTTTGCAATACCTACCTACTGGAATCATAACCTTCGGCGTGCCGGGATGTCATCCGTTTGAACTAATCCACATCCACGCGTGGATCTCGCGGCGTCTAAACCCACTGCCAAGGCGAAGCAGAAGCAAGACAGCAAAGACAAAAGAAGTCCACTTTCACGATGGAGTCCCATGCCGTGCTCGCTGATCGCCGGACCCTCCTCTGCTTCACCTCTAGTATCCATCTCCGAAATTTTAAAGAAATTTCCCACTTCAGAGGCAGAAGTCTGGGTTCGGTGCCCAATGAGAAAATTCTGATTGCGGATCAGGCTCGTGGCTAGGGACCGGGGACAAGGCGCAATGTGTGCACATGAGTCTTGTCAGACACGGCAATCTCCATTACATACACCCAAAGGCGCGATTCGTGATCCGGAACGTCCATTGTTGACACTTGGAAGCTGAGGCGTGTCCGGAGAATGACTGACTGCTCTTCAAAAGCCTGGCTGTCGCGGGTTTATTCAACTCCGTACCTTGTTAGTCAGATCGTGATATCGGACATGCTTTTGTGCTGACGGGGAAATCCATCCCGTCGCATCCCCTCAACGCACAAACACTTCCTTCCATCTTCATCCCCCTTGTTGGTTGAACCTCCAGACATTCCCGCCAAATCCAAATCCAGCAGTTACTACTTACCAGCCTTGGTTAAACGGCAGCTGTCAAGCCGACACCTTGGTTATTAGGCCTAGACCAAAGGAGAAATACAAGCTACATCCAAGTCTATTACGATTAATACCCAGCAGGCATCGAGGAGATCGAAGCAAGAGGAGAAAAAATCTTCAAAGCTCTAGACTCAGAGAATCCCTCCCCCGGGGCACGGTCACAACGGTTCCGTGACATGGGAGGAAAGGGCAAGGGTTGTCAATAAAAAACCCCCTGCAAAAAAGAATCCCCGTGAGATTGCTCCTCTTAATACATCTGAAACGAAAGCAGCGAGAAGAAGAAATCTCTGCAACGAAAAAAAATTTGACAATGGACTTTTTTTTCTTTGGTTCGGTGGGGAGGGAAAGAGGATCACAGGGGTTGTTGGGTTCCTCTTCTTATTGGGGGCGTGTGTTTCTTTCTTTCCTTCTCCAAAGGTAGGGACATTTTGAAGCCTAGAATCAAACGGCGGGATCTTCCGCGGGACGGGTGGAGAAGTCCGGGATACTAATAGTATCCGTTCTGTTCTTCTTGATGGAGCTCATCAGTCATCAAGGTGAAGAGGAAAAAGCAAAGAAGAGAAGAAGAAAAAAAAAAAAAAAAAGATGAGTGTACCGTAAGCCTAGGGACTCGGGCCGGCCCTGGGCAGTGGGGGGGGGGAGAAGTTTTTGATCCTCCTTGGTGCTAAACAAGTAGGAGAAGTAGGTAGTAGTAATAATCAGAGGCTACGGTGCTGGGTAAGGTAGTGGAGCCAAGGTAATGGAAGACGTCCCCCCTCCGTTCCCTCTCTTGCTCCGTTTAGCAGGAGACAAGACAGAGCCAAGGGAAAACGGGCCGTTTAAGCGACGGGACGAGCAAGGGCCAACGGGGAAGCACGGGCTCTCTCTCATCAATGCCAACATGAATGCCAGCACAAGTTTCCGTTTCGAAGCCGGGAACGCTGGTAGTATCCGTTTCCAAGGTACCCATGTCCGTTGGCTTCTTCTTCTTCTTCTTCTTCTTCTTCCGTTTCTGACTGCGGTGTGCCGCCGTTTTCTCTCTCTCTCTCTGTCTTTGGGGGACCCATACTACTACATCCTTTCCCTCCCCACCCACCCACTCCATCCCGATGTGTGTCGCGCATCTTGTGTCAGAGGTGCGTCTTGCAGGAAGCGGTCAAGACAAGCCTGTGCGTTTTCTTAGAGGTAGAAGGAAGAAAGCGAAGGGAAGGAAAACAGCTGGAGGTGTGGTGCGTGCGTGCGTTTGGACGTTGTTTCGATGCAATGCATGCTGCACGATGGCGGGGGAGGAGGAGGACGGGCTCCATTTCCTGATACATACCCTACTGTGAGGTAGGTAGGTAGTAGGTGTTGATAGATAACGACGGACAACTGGCGGACAAGACGGTGAAGCATGTGCATCAAATGCGTTGGTACGGTAGTAGTATATGCACGTAGGCAAGTCAGGATGCATGCCCCCCCCATGCGCGTCGCTCTCCTGCACACGCCCAGCTGCGAAAACGGGGCCGAGGATGGGCTTTTTCTCAGAAGAAAGACGGATGGATACTGACTGACTGCTTTGGCTGCATGGCTACGTCTGTCTGGGCGGCAACTTGATACTAGCAGTAATATGTTGAGATGCCTCCCATGCACGGCCAGCATGGCAAATGCGCCGGGGGGGGGGGGATTTCTAGTTGCGTTGGGAGGAGGGGGCTAGAACATTTTTCTTTTGTTCTTCTTCTCCTCTTGTCCAATGATTCCCGAGATTGATTTTTCTGTTTTGATTTGTGTATCGAATTGGGAGAAATTTCTCACAGCTTTTGTGGAGTTTGATCGTGCCCTAGGTGTGTCCGCCTCGTCATTGGGAAGAGTCACGATGCTACTACTACAAGAGTCAGAGGCGCTTGGCAAGAGATCTACCATGTACATACATACACGCCTTACAGATATCTACCTACTTCTCTATGTGATACAGCCTAACCTACTGTCTCACAGTCATCATCATCATCATCATCATCATCATCATCAGTATCTCAAGTGGTTGAGTCATCAACCTGGATTACCAACACCTGCCGAGTCTCGCGATATCATTAGGGCTTGACTATCCACCATACATCATATCACTAGACACCATACACAAGTGGATAAAGTGACTTTTTTTCTGAGAGAGGTACAAGACGTCGTACCGTGCGCGCGCTTCACAGTCTTTACTACATCGCAAAGTAGCCACCTACACTATCACAGCAATTGCTTACACCTACCTACTGCAATACTTAGTATAACACTTACTGCAGCCTGGAATCCTTCCTGTAATGCTTACTGCTAGTATACACTATACTGCAGAATATACATACTGACTGACTAAGAATGAGAGGCATCCAGATATAAGGTACTGCTAGAGGTGAATTGTAAGGTAGGTATGTAAGTATGCAGTAGTAGGTAGTGGCTGTATAAGTGCAGGCGTGTTATAGCGAGTGCGTGCGCTGAAGGAGGTACTTTGCTGTACAGTAAGGGAATGGCTAGCCAGCATCCCAACTTGGCTATCCAGCACCCCAGGATTTTGGTGAGAGGTACTAAGGTGTACTTCTGGTTACTGATAAGCTTTGACCGTTCACAACACCTGAAAATCTAAAGCATAAGTAAAAACTGCATCAGAAAAATGTTGCGCGCAAGGAGAAGAGAATGAGTGTCTTTTTGCTATAGTCTGATATCCTGATGCGGCACCTTTAAAGGTTAGTTTTCTAAAGAGGTAAGTATGAGTACTTAGCATGCAAGCGCTGAGTCAGCAGTAGTGAGGGTACTTCGCATAACATGCTGCTGCTATACTTTTTGCAAGTACCCCGGGGTGCTGGATAGCCAAGTTGGGATGCTGGCTAGCCATTCCCTACAGTAACCGTACAGTATGCGTGTATGGTGTCTAGCAATACGATGTATGGTGGATAGTCAAGCCCTATCATTACACATCGTGACCAGTATTGACTGATAGACAATGTCTCGCCAGCCCGGCGGTCGGCGGAGGCAGCGATGCACCTCCCAGGATCGTATCGTATCCTGTGCGCCCCAAACTGACGTCAGAGAACATGTCCCCCTCTGGAATCCCTTTCCCCCCGGGGGGCCGGAAGGCGAGGCGAGGCGAGACGTGGAATGCACATACATATCAGCCCGACGGCAGGCAGGCATGCTCTAGTCTAGAACAAAGAAGGCCGCATGAGATTCCCTGGGCGGACGTGCATTGATAGTACGCTGACCGTGTGGATGGTAAAAGACCGTAAGGTATGTAATGACAACACCACTCAACAGCTGCGGATACTTGGTGATAGCATTACTACTAGTACACTACTACTACTGCAGCCTTTGTGGGTGAGCTGGATGGGTGGTGGGCAGCAAGATCCCACAATTTGGCATCTCGTCCTCCAGACATCAGGGTAGCACGTGTGCAAAAAGGAAAAAAAAAAAAAAAAATGAACTGCATCGACAAGATGTCCACTTGGATATTGATGTGCTGCTGCCTGTGGGTTTATTTTTTGATTATGCAGCCATGCTACGTAGCCACAGGGTCCCGCCATGCCGGGATGCCCGATTAATGACCCCCCCCCCCCCCCCCCCCCCCCCCCCCCCCGAACTGCAGAAGCTTGCGTGCCGAGTGGAAGAGCATTCAAGCCCGATATGTAAGGTAGAGGTAGAGGTAGAGGTAGAGGTAGAGGCATCGGTATCGGAGGCAGAGATGGTGGTAAGGCAAGGTGTGGTAAGGTAAGGTAGTCTGATAGATAACGTGCTGCGCCGGCGTGGCATCGTCGCACTCGTGGCGAGGCACGAGGAGTAATACGATGCCACCACCGCCGCAGCCTTGCGAGGATTATGAAGCCGAGGGAAAAAAAAAAAGGGAAAGTCGTACTCCGTAAGCGCAGCCTCATGCCCCCGGGGGATCCTCAATGTGTGACGACTCCGTTAGGGGAATGTGTAAGAATACATACTACAAACTATCTACAAACTGTGGTGTTGGTAGAATGGATGCCGTGTATGGGCAACTGCGCGTACCAGCAAGCAACAAGGGCAGGCAGACGGCCACGCTCGCATCGCCGACGTCAGGCTGTCTCTCCATACGACTTATCGTACATTCTCTCCATATCTCATCGGAGGGGGGGGGGCGTCTGACCCTCGAGTCGGTCGGTGCTCGTCATCGCACAGCCCATCCATGGCATGGCAACTCGAACATGGCGTGTGCCCTGCGCGCGAGAGAGAGATGGCCCTCTTTCTCCAGGTCCAGGAATAGCAGCCCGCCGTTTCCGTCTCCTCTTCGTTCGCTTCTTCCTCTTCCCCCTCCTCCCCAGCCCAAGGCCAACGGGACGAGGGCCAGTCGGACGAGGGCCAGTCAGTCAGTCTGCCTGGGCACAGAACAGAAGAAAGAACCAGCACATCAACTGAGGGGCGGGCAGCAAATGGCGGTGCACGAAGCCCATTGATGGGGGGACTTGACTCATGAGGGGAAACGGCCAGCTGGCGTTTCTTCTTGTCGGGTCCTTTCCCCTCGCAGCACGGTGAGCTGTCCAGGCGCCAGCAGCGACATGAGAAAACAAAAATACAAGGTTGGGTGGGCAGAAAAAGCGAGCGAGAAAGTTGTCATGGACGCGCATGCGGTACCTCGTCTGTACAAGCACCCTTTTACGTGGACGCCATGTACACTCTACCTGGACAAAGCCCTCAGTCCGCCTTCATTTCGGTGCGGCTGCTGCGGCAGCGCGGAGCCCCGTCGCAAAGTTACGGGTACGTGTGCTGGCGACGAGGCGTGGTTGTGTCGCCCAGGTAGCACCGCAGTACCCGGCATCATTCCGAGTCAATGCCTTATCAATGGCATCATGGCATCATGAGGGTCGCCGTCAGGCTGCGACACAGGGACCTTGACCGCCTGGACGGTTGCTGCACCCAATCGCAGAGCGCAGACTGCGGCTTGGTGGGCGGGCAGCCACAGCAGAGGGTGCGGCATGACTGGCGGACAAGCGATGGGAATGCCTCGAGCTGGCGACGTTGGCGACCTGCCGGAGGGAGGAGGCGGCAGGATTCGTCTCCGTATCGCGGTCATGGTACATACATGTACATACATGGACGAAGCATGGGGGAACGGGGGGGAAAGAGACTGCCTTGGCTCGCTCGGGCTCTGGCTGTGCGCTGCTCGCTCTGCGTGGCCGCCGGAGAAGCCAGGACCCGGGGTCAGACCAGACGTTGTCGTGGCCGTTGGGCTACAGTTTTGGGGGGGTTTGCTTGCTTCGCCCAGCCCTTTGGCTCTGGGGGGAGTGTCGGCCTGATACATGGACCGTCCACCCCCGGCGCTCGCTCTGAGACTTCGTGTTCGTCCTCCCCAGAGTGGTGCGTGCGTGTTCCAATACTTCCCCGGGCCCCCCCCATCGCCCAGTCACCGGTCAAGCTCAGTCGGCGCCTCTGGTCCAACCACTCACTGCCTGGGGCTGGAGCACGCGTTTGTACTCGTAATGGTACTGCCCTCCAGCTCCGTTTAGCCTGCTGATGCCCATCCCGCGCGTGTTACTCCGTATCGAGCCCACGGTTATTCTCCGTCGCGGCCCGTTTTCGCTCCCATCTCATCTTACTGTACATGTGCTGGGGGACATGTGAACAAGGCGGGTAGAGGCTTCTCATCTCCTTCTGTAACGGGAACCCGACCTGTCCGTTTCGGGCATCTGCCTCCAAGTTTCTCTTCGGTTTTTGGCCTCTTGCCCGTTTCTTATCCGCGGCATCGCATCGCATCCCTCTGCTGGTTGCTTCCATGGCTCATAAGCGCTACGCGTATGACCCCCAAAGTCAAATCCCTTGAGAGCCCGGTTTGCCTTTCTCCTTGCTGCTGTTTGCTTGCGCTTGTGCTTGCTACCTACCTACCTACTTACCTAGGCAGGCTGTTGGCACACACCAGTGCTAGGCGAGCTGCCGTTTGTCTCGAGTCCACTCGAAGAAGGGCGGATGATAGTGAGTGATAGTCCCGTTTGAACGGGCGGGCGGGCTCTTCCCGCCGACGGTGGCGCCTCTCCCAGAGGGCACTATTTGCGATCTATCAGATTGCGATCCTCCCTTCCAAAGGGCACAACCAGCGAGGAGAGACAAAGAGGCATCGACTTGCTCGATTCCGATTCCCCCCAGACCAGACCGAGACAAGGCATCGCGAAAGCAGGGCGGCCGATCCAGCAAAACGGAATGCCGGGGAAGCCCATCCGTTCGACCAGCCTGGCGACTCGAAGGGGGGGACCCCCCTTGCGACAAAGCGACAGTGAACAGCGAGATCAACTCCCTCTCCCTTGCTGGCTGACTTGACCGGAAAGCTGGGGCGGTGTGCCCCGATGCCCAACGGCGGGTTTGCGTAATACTACCGGGGGTGAGGGAGAGAGAGAGAGAGAGCTGTTCGGTTGCGACAAGGGAGAGGGGGGGGCCAGCGAAGCCACTTGTTGGCATGGGGTGGGAGATTTGGAAAAAAAGAGGCGAGCATGGGTTTCTGGTTTGGGCCAGGGAGAATTTTTTTTCCTTTTTTCTTTTTTTTGCGATGCTAGTCGCGATGCAACCTGCCAGCCAGCGCGACGGGTTGACAAGATGAAGCTGCGCAAAGAGGCTGGAGGTACTACTAGTAGTAATACGTACAGCATCTAATTTGAGAGAGAGGGCTTGACATTGAAGGGCTGGATGATGAATGACAGCCAGCCGCTAGGGCACGCCCCGTCCGAGCCCCCGTCGGCACCGTCGACGGGTTTGTTTGTGCGAGTGGCTTTTTGGCGTTTTTGTTGTTTCCTCTTGTCTCCTTCGCCAGGGCGTCTGACTTGGCTGTTATACTACGGCGCTCGGTCCTCCCAGAAGCTACTACTAGTAGTAGGAGCAGCATGAAAAAGACGGCGGCGCTTCTTCTTCCCCGGACCGTGTCTTGAAACGGTTGGTTTCGCTTTCTTTCTTTGGAGCTTGTTGCCGCCCGCGGTTTGTTGCTTTTTGTGTTGTCGTCGTTTTTTTTCTTTGTTGCCGTTTGCTGGCGTTTTGGCTTGCTGTTGGTGGGCTCTTTTGGTGCTGGGGGTACGTGTTCCGTGACACTGGTGAATGGCACAGGTTGAATGAACGAGCTGAATGAATGGAACACGATACTACCTTACGGTGTAGACGATGGGCACAAAGGGAAACGGCAAAGGGAGAGACAGAAAAAGGAATACGCCGCACTGATACGGGCGCAAACATGACCGCACCCGTATCATTGCTTCCACACACTCTGCAAGCACACACACACACAGCCAGCAATCTATCTAGTATCTCTATACTTTGCCGTAGCAATTAAGCCAGCTGCATCGTATATTGGGAAAAAATAAATTGAACGCGACTGCAGCACGCCGCCGCTCTCGCTCTGGCTGCTTGCCCATGGCCCAATCAGACCGCCGGGCGTGGCGGTCAGAAAGGCAGCGAGAGTTGAACACCGCCATTTGTGTGTCACTCGAAGCGTGCGCCAGCGTGTGACGGTGCCTCGTAAAGTAAGGTACATACGTATGTATGGGATGTGCTGGACGGCTCACGCTCATCATACCGTTTTGGCTTGCAGCTGGCTTGCCTGTCCGAGCAATGAGCACCAGACAACAATACGGAGCCACAGCTCTCCGTTATTACTAGTAGTCCAGTAGGGCTGGGCTGGCGCTCTCTCTCTCTCTGTCCCCCCAGCGGCGTGGCGTCTGCCGGGCTGGCGTGGGGTGTGCGGAATCTCTCTCCCTCGACTCGCTCAATCGTCTGCTCAGACCCCGGCCAGATGCTGCGACAGGGGAGGGGGCGTGGGCGGAGACAGGCCCTGCTGCAACCTCTTTGCCCTTCTGATAAAACCCCAGCAGAAACTCTGGCAGCGCAATGACAATGGGCCTGACTCCCTTGTGCCACACCCCCCTCCCCTTCTGACCGACCCCCCCCCCCCCTTGGAATCCCCCATCTCTCTGCCCCCCCCCCCTTCTGCCCCAGCGCCGAGCGGCTCTCTCCCAAGTGATTCACACATGTGCCGCCCGTGATGCGTCGATATAAGTGCCTCTGCTCCCTCCAGGCTTCCCTCAGTTCTCCGGTCTGCGTTGCCTGTCATCACCAAGCATCTTTCGTCTCATCTCTCATCTATCCACCTGCTACTACACATCATCATCAGCAGTCATCATCATCACAACAACCAAGACGACGCTTACCATCTGAAATCCTCCATTTCCATCCTCCCAAAGCTTGCTCGGCCGGATAATCATCGTTGCATCCACACCACCCCACGGATTCGCCCGAAAGCACACACACACACACTCGATCAATACAATCAATAGCTCCTGGAAGCCGAGCAAACTCCACCATTGTTGTCGACGCGGGTTTTCTATCTATAGATAAAGCCCATCTTCGACCCCGGATTTCTGTACAAGAAAACGGCAGATCTCCTTTGCACATCATCAACAACACCAAACTCTCTCACAACTCTCACACACACATCCACACACACAATGTACGGCTCATACAGCTCATACAGCTCCATGAGCGCCATGTCGGCCGCCATCGACATCAGCCCCTCCAACCTGCGCAACTCCCGCGATGCCTCGTGCGCCTTTCCCTCGTGGCCCAGGCGGGAGTCGCTCTCCGAGTTCGACCGCGAGGAGCGCGCCACCTCGTTCCTCTCCGACGACGACCTCCTGCTGTCGGACCCCTTTGACGACGACAGCCACAGCATCGCCAGCTCCAGCGCCTCGTCCTCGCCCATCATGATGCAGTCACCCCCGCGCCTGACCGACGCCGAGGTCCTGGAGATGCAGCGCGAGAAGCTGGCCCTGCAGCGCGAGTGCATGCGCCAGATCATGCTCGAGAAGGAGCGCCGCAAGCAGGCCGCCAAGAAGAAGAGCCGCTCCGCGCCCGGCTCCAAGAAGAGCCCCAAGTCCAAGCTTGCCTCCATGACTCCCATCTCCGAGTAAATCAAGCAAACAGCTTCTTCTTTTTGTCTGTTTTGTTACTCCTTTTGGGTCATGCGCTGGACGCAGAACAGGGCTCTCTCTCTCCGTCTCTCTTACAACAACTACTTCTACCCGGCTTCATACGAAAATAACCACTAATACTGCGCAACAACAACGCACACACACCAAACCGGTGTACGACTTTACGAACTTGTTTCTCATTCTTCTTCTGTTTACCACTACAATTCTTCCACTTTTTTTCTTCTTACGACCGAGACCCGGGCCACATGTGGTCTAAACACAGCCACCGCTCCAAGCGCGCTATCAATAGGATTGATCCGCGGCGCAAAAAACATGGGCAAAATCGGGATGCCGAACGGGAGCGACACAGTCCGGCTTGCATCTGACTCATCCCTCCCTAATCCATCGCCGAGGCATTTCCCTCTTCTTCTTCTCTTCTTCCACCAACTTCAGCCGACTTCTGCCACACACATGGCAGCTAGATCGGCTAAAACGGGACCAGCCTTACCACGGCTTATTCTATTTTCCTTTCACTCGATACCCGGAGCTTTTTTTTCCTTACTTGGACGCCTCCAGCAACCCCTCCTTTGGCCAAGGGGTTATCGTCTCTACGACAGCCTTTTCTTCCATTTCCTTTCTCGTCTCTTCTCTTCTACTTCTATCTAATTCCTCTTTTCTTTTTTACGACGGCATAGTTATCGGAGTTCATTTGTTTTGGGTTTAGCGATCAATTCATAGCGGGCATTTGGAACTTTTTAGGATACCCTCTTCCGAAGAATAGGAAGAGCGACATGGACTTTTGTGTGTTTTATTCTGGGAACACCTCACTTTAGATACAACCACTGCTTTAGGCGTTGGGACACAGGCCTCCGCTACGAAGCGGACTGGCAACAGGCATTTACATACCAGGAATTATTAGCATAGTGTTTAGATAGCTTTCTTTGCAAGATACCCCCTTACTACCAATACCATTTTTTTCTTCTACAACTCTTCACAAAGACATTCGCTTCATCATCCTCTGTGATCTTTGCCCTTTGCTACCTACCTACTGACGAGGTACTACCTAGTTGAGGTGGCTTTTTTGCTTTGCTTTGTCCTTTTTAGTGTTGCTATTCTCTGCCATGTGTTTTATCCGCTGTAAAAGGTGCGCCATGGCTTGCGTTGGCAGCCTCAGCGACACATGCATCCCGATCTCATTCGCCGACGTCCGGCAATAGAGAAAGGGCTTGCTGCCACCGCGCCCGCCAGCCATGTTCAGCTCTTCCTACAAGTGGTGGGTAAGGTACTTAGTATGGTATCATGCATTAACAAACAAAAGAAAAGAAAAGAAGCGGTGACCCTTTTGTTCGCTTCTGCCACACACGCAGCACCACCACTTAACTTGCAAAGGCAACGCCACCTTTTTTTGTCAATTTAACACATCTTTTCCGTTGCGCTCTCAATCTACCTAGGTATTATCTTGAGCGCCACACACGGGAAGCAACCAAGAAGCTGGCTGAAGGCTGCAGCGGTGCAAGGGTGCTTTTGCTCACCGATTGCATGCGGTGCGACTCGGTGGCGGCTTTTTGTTTTCTTTTTTTCCTTTTTTCTTTCTTTGCGCTGTTGTTGTTGTTGTTGTTGCTGGCCTTGCTTTTTATTTGCCCGGATGCGAGGGGACAGAGTGCACAAGGATGGACAAGATGTTACAAGCTGGACGGTCGGACGGGCGGGCGGCAAAGCCGTCCTCGCCGGGGATCGCGGGTGGACGATCCTATTCGCCGTGCTGTGTTTACTGTCACATGAAGGGGGGGGAGGCGTGTGGTGGTGGTTGAGGAACTGGGTGGTGATTGTGATTGCGATAGTGGTAGATTGTCCGCTGTGCTGGGATCGAAAAGAAAAAAAAAAGCCACGGGGTGGTATTGTACCCGTTTTGCTGCACAGGGAAAGTCTATTACATGCGATACTACTTAGATGCGAAAACAAGACATATGACGGGCTGGATAGTGCTTGTTGTCTGAGGGGGGGCGTGTGAGTGAGTGCGTGCGTGCGTGACTGCTTTTTGTTGTCTCGTTTTGCTTTTGAGTAGTAATTCTGGTTTCTTTCTTTTTTGTTTTACATGGGGGAAAAAAGCAAAAAAAAAAACCTGCTTTTAGGGTGCGCGGAAAGAAATGTAACGGGCGGTGTTGGTTGGATCGCTTGCAAAGATGCTTTCTAGAGCGGGCTGAGAGATGCGAAACTACCTTAGGCAGTACATACCTCAAGTTGGTGATCGGTCAAACGGTTCATTCAATGCTTGGTCTGTTCAGATGCAGGGCGTCTGTGGTCTTGAACTTTCTTCTTCCTGTTTACTACCTTGATTACCCTTCTTTCTTACTGTTCACATTTGATATGCGATTATTACTTTCTTACTTGCTTGGGTAGGTGTCTTGAGCTGGAGCTTGTGTGATGACGACTTGGGCCCGCAGATGAAAGGGCGGAAAAAAGAAGAAAGGAAAATAGATTAATGAGCATCCCACCCTCTAATACCATTTACTGTATCTTTTGCGATGTCGGGCGTCAACGACAGCAAACACACACACGCACAGCCATGCGCGCCATTTATCAGATAAGGCACGATTGAGCAAAGCGCACATCGGCAAGGAGAGAGAGAGAGAGAGAGAGAGAGAGAGAGAGAGAGGGCTGCCCTGATGTGTGATAGCAACAGCTTTTTGCAGCTTGCAGAGGGTGTGTGCATGTCGAACTGCACGACGTACATTTTACATACATACATACATACATTGCACCTTTCCATACCTACATGCAAAGGGAGACAACGGTTTTTCGGAGCCACGATCGATCGGGGAAAGGACGGGAGGGAAGGATGCCGAATGAAAAGAACTGCAAAACGCGAAATGGGGCACAAAAAGAGGTCACACCGATGTTGAGTTGCTGCTGCGTTGCCAGCCTGCCGCACCGCTTTGCTTGACCGGTTTTTCCCCTTGCCCAGTCTGTGTGTTTCGAGGTGTGTGAACGTATGTACTTGATGTCGTGTCATGCTTTCATTTCCTTTTCCTGCTCTTCTCCCTTGCAGCGATGCATCCCTGGCGGCAGCTACACCGAGTGCATGAGCCGTTGCTGGCGAACACGTTGTACAGCGGGCATCTTTTTATCTCTGGCAGCTCTTGCAGCTGATAATGTCGGTGTAAAGGTATTAAAAGCAGCCGCCAGATACTAATAATACTGTACAAGGTGCGGGAGGGATCGGACGGGCGACGAGAATGAGGTGCTTGCGTGCATGGATTGTCTGTTTTGCTCTCCGCCTGTTTGTTCCGAGCTTTCGTCACTGAGAGTTTTACTTGCCTTGCCTTTTTGTTAGTCTTGCCCTTGCTTGACAAAAGGACGGTGAATTGATAAGCGATAACTCCACGGAGTAATACGCAATGGCAGACACTGTCAGACTTCCTTGGGGATTGCTTACCTCATTTTGCGTGCAACCACATGGGCTCCCTCAGGACCAGATCTCACTACGAAGCATTTCGGACTAGTAATAGCGAGTAACGAGACGAAGAAGGCAGACACACAAGTATGTTCGGAATGGCACAGATCCGTGTTCAAACAGACTTGTGTGAGAGCTGTGAGTTGTGTGGGAGAAAAGAGTGTGCTTGCATGCGCAACCATGATCCTCCCTATCGGCCGGGTGTCAGGGCTGCATATGCAGGGTTCATGATAGTCTTCTCTCTCTCCGATATTCGCCTGAATGCTACTGCGTACGACGTTTCCCTTTGACTCGCCGTTTACTGCTTGCGATATCCTGTTTATCTCGGAGACGGAAGTGAGAGAAACGGAAGACGGAGATGGAGAGGAGGGGTGTGTGTAAATCGTCGGTCGAGGTCGGCCCTTGTCAATGATTTTCGTCTTTTCTTTCCCCGAGGTGTATTTTGCCTCATTCCCTCTTGGCAGCTCGGCTGCTCGGTTCACATTATGCCGCATCTCTCCTACATGTATGTACAGACATGCTCTTCTCCCTCGTCCATCTGACTGATGTCTGAGCCGCCTTCCAAGCACGGTCTACGGCTCTCTCGGTGGGCCACGATCATCCGTGCCCTTGGCCCGGACGGACCCCGACATGCGCCTTTCCTTTCCGTCTTGTACTGTACGTCCTCTTGCTCTCTTCGGGAGGGACCGTAACGTTGTACTGGCCATGAGGGAGGGGGGTGGTTTTGCTTGGTGCTTTACCTACCTAGCCTTCCATGCTTTGTTCCGTTGGATTTGGCTCCGTGCCTCCCGCTCCTCCTGAGATTCTCTGGGGGTTAATTGCCTCTGGTCCATCCAGGCGCAGCACGTGAAGAGGAGCACAGCCCGGAACGCGAAATCTTACCCAATTTGAGGGCTTTGTCCCCTTGTTCTGTCTTTGTTTCTCCTCCTCTTTTTTCCCCGCGCTATCAGAAAGGGTCGAGGTCGATCAATTCGCCCCTCAGATATGGATAGTATGGGGGTGGCGAGAGAGGAGTATAATAAGACTACTGGGGGATCTAGGCCAATGGACTTGTCGAGATGCGCTATTGCCTTTTAATTCGTCGCGGGTCGTTGGCCAATGCTCTGCTTGGAATGTGCTGATTGGGTGGAAATGCACAACCACGTGAGCTCTGACTCGATATAATTCTGGCGTATCAGACGTGGGATATGGCAGCTCGTCGGTACCTCGGCTAAGAACGACGATGCTCAAACAACAGAATGAGAATCTCTCAGCACGACGATTGCAAACGGCCGCGCTATGCGATTCGAAAAACAAAAAACAAAACGAATAGACGCTCGCCGTGAGTCATTTGGCATTGCGAGTCCTTTTCAGCCCAACATGACCAGCCCGAATTATGACGAAGCACCAAGAGTCGGTTCCGGTGCCTTCATTTACACACACGCCCCGTGTGATGGCCCGTGTGAATGGCTGTGATCGGGCTGTCAGCGGCGCCAAAACGCCTTGACGTCGCGCCAAGGGTGTTTTCTTCTTCAGTCCAAGCTCTAATAATTACCCCAGGTGTTGTGATCTGGAGTTGACGCCGTCGGGAGTCCGTGCTGAGCTGCGCGCTTGGACGATGTTCTGTGACCGTGGGGGGGAAGAGAGAGAATCCTCCTTCAGACGAATGTGAGACGGGGTGGGAAATGTTTTGGACCACTTGTGAGACGGCGTTGTTCTTTCATCTGGGGCGTGTTGGGGGTTCAATCTTGATTGATGCTGTAGATGTGATGCACGCTATGGGTGACTGCGTTGGTGTGTAGAACTGGGTGGAGGATCGGTGCTGTGTGATGTCTGATATTGGTGATGACGGTTGTCCGTGGAGTGCTAACGATGGCTTATTGGGGTCTTTTGCGTGACTGTGATTGGTGTGGATGATGTGATGACTGTTATTACCATACGATCGAGTTAGATGCTGAAATTTCTCTGTGATGGAATTTTTTTCATCCTGGTTCCTGGCGTTCAATAGAAGTGAATCTGACCTGCCACTGAGCGAGATGTGTCCTCGTTGTAGTTTTCAAGAGACTATCGTCTAGCGCATACAGATGGATTGGTTTCGATCCATCCATCAATCGTCTATCATCATATAAGACTTTCTTGACCTCCACTAAGCCCACATTGCTTCTCAAAGCTCCTTTGCCAACAGTCTACGTGCACGTAGTCCGATAGCTTCAAGTAAAACAACCCCTTCTATCACACTGACAAAGCTGTCAAAGGAGTACGGTGATAGTTATGCAAGTGAACACGTTGATAAAGAAGGCGTACATATGAATGCTTGAAGGAGGTCTGCGAACTTGATGAGTGAGAACGGGGACGGGGAGTATATACGTAGTATGATATGGAAATGGCCCACAGCTCCCTCGTCCGTTGCCGAGGTGCGATAGTCATCCCACTCAACTGCTCAACGGACTTCGTACCAACCCTGGCGTTTCTGATGGCGCCGTCCTGGAACACATTCTCGGATCTTGTGCAGTATTGGGGATTCTAGTCAACATTGCAAGAGAGTGACGATGGCAACTCTATATCACAATTACTCAGTCCAAAAGTAGCCCCAGGGGAATTGCGGCAAACCATGTCCATCTAGGCATAGCTGTGGCTATCATATACGTTGGATACTCATCCTTACGAGACTGAGCTTCCTCCCCTATCTCCGAGACGTACCTATGTAGAAGCGAACCGGCCGACATGAAGCTTATAAACGAGTGACAGAAGCTCGAATTTAGAAAAAAAAAAAAAAACCCTTACCAATATCTCTCACAAGACCGTTTGTAGACCATGACGGCTCAGACATGTCTTTGACTCACTGCCAGTTGAGCTAAGAACACTCACAACCGGCGTAATCACCTTCAGAGTACTCGCCTTGTCAATATCTACGTTCACGAGTCTGCGTTTATCCTTCTTGTTGCTGACTTGTACCTGGGTAGAAGCGAATTGGTCAAGCTTGCCAGGGAGCGGTGGCAGCTTGATATCGAGACACGGCGCCGGTAAGTAGGCTTACAAGAACCTTTGCAAAGGATATACATCTAGAAGTATACGCTGCTATTAAAATGCCAAGTCCTCATACTTGTGAGATAGAAGGATATTCTGATATAAAGACGAAGGCAAAGGCGTCAATATAGTAGGGCCTTTGGATATTACCATGAGTCCTCCTATTCGCACCGTAGCATATCTCTATCTGAACCGTAGTGGTCTAATGCACAGGGAAAAAGTCCCAGGAACACATGGCCAATTCTATCGCCGCGAATCTATTTACAGTATGAGTTAGTGGGAAGCTTGTCTTTACACATGGTAACTCCACAACCTCGGAGCCGACCTCATCGCTGCTGACCACCTTGTTACAGCGCGAGATTACCAACAGCACTTATATCGCCACAGGACCAAGGGAGCGGCCGCAGTAGCAAGCAGTAACTGCAGCAATAGAGGCAGCAGTAGAGGCAGGGACAGCCGGTCGATAGAGAGGCAAGGAAAACGCTATATCTGAACAAATCAACTTACCTTAATTCCCTACTTGTAATGTCTTACGCCCTCTTTGTTATGATCTTAATGATAATAATTGCCAGCATACTACACTGTATTCCAGTGAAAGTGTATGGGAACTCGTACTTAGAGGGTTGGCCTAGTTAGTGGCATAGACCAACATGGTTCCAATAGAGGTCCGGTACGGCGCAAATAGGAGGACCCATCGCTATATAGGATGATGGAGCCTCCGGATAACATAAGAAGGGATAACTGAGTCTCGTCAGCATCACGGACATGTACATAAGAGCTCCTATAGAATCTTACAGAGAGCCTTGTTCGCTATACTCCGAACCTTCAGAGGTACCAGTTCTGTCGATGTTTCGGGGTCACTTGGCCTGAAGGGCTCCGACGCCAGCACATATTCTGCAGGACTGACGCTGGATTCTCACCAAAACATATATGAACTTGGGAAGACGAAATCAAACTTCATGGCATATATCTAAGCGCATTAAAGTGACTGAAACAGACAGCGAAACGAGTGGATACAACGATACCCTGCAGGAGAACACCTTCTTTCATTGAGGAGGGGGAGGCAACTGCACAGCAGAACGAGTGATGAACTCTGTAAACTACTAGGCCACTGCAGGGAGCGTTTTGTGTGCAAATGAGTGAGAAGTAGTCCATATCAGCACAGGGAATAAAGAAGTCGAAACAGAAAGCGTGGTTTCTGAGACGTGCTTCCATATTGGGTTTCGAGAGACAGGTACACTAGTCTCCAAGACTTGTTCAAGCAAGTCCCTCTCGATTTGCTTTGTATTAAACTGTGAGCTATCTCACTAGAAATGTACATCTGTGAAAGTCGGGACAGTCTTCGTTTCAGATAGCACAAGTATTGCCGCGCAAGTACAATGGCTTCTCGGTCTTCCTATCTTTGATGACATGACAACCTTTGGTACCAATCCTACTACTCGTAGTAGATACCTTCCGTTCGCTTTACATTGAACTAAGAAGACAAGGAACGAAGATGAAAGTCTGTCATACCTCCTCATGACCCAAGCGAGACCGGAAATGCCAGGAGCCGGATGGTTCAGGAACCATCGCTACACAATGTCTACGGGCTGGGCAAGGGTGGCTCGGTCTTATACTATTCACTTCCCTGATCTCGTTCACTTGAGCGTCCCTCAATACTCTCCGCTCTGGCGTGACACCAACGATAACGACAATCCCCAACCTCCAGATAGACCCTTGTTCGAGAATGTTGAGTGCCGTTTCGACACGGCAGAGTATTCCTGATATCGCTAATCAACTATTCAGTGGGGTATTGAATGGGAAAGAGGAGTGACGAGCAGTATGAGACTTCATTCTCACACCACACCAGCACCCGCGAGACGCTTGCATATAAGCATTGGCTTCCTGGCTCGTATGGGAGCATAAAACGTGGCGGTGTCATGCTCGATGGCATCAAGAAAGCATCCAGCAAGTGGCGTGTTGGCTTTGTTAGTTTGAGCCACCGAGTATGACAAAGACGATTCCAGGGGTAAACGAAAGCCAAGCCCAAAAAAACTGCGTCACAAGGTCACAGTTCGACAGGGTGCGGAAAGAAAAGCGAGGCTAGAGCCATATATCCAAGGGAAAACGTTGCCGTTGGGCCTCAAGACTGCCAAATCGAGTGAAGTCGTTGTTGGTCGCCCAAGAGGACCAGCGTGGTCGGCGCCTACGTCTCGCGCAGGTCATCACCGCTCCGTGGTCTGGATATAGCATTGGCTTCGCTTGCTGTTATTGTGACTTGAAAGGCCTTCTCTCGAATCCTTCGGGGTTCGTGTGCTTGTAGGGGTTTCGGAAGAGGTGGGTACGATGCTACAGTGGCAGCTTTAGTCTACGACAGCTCAATTGACGCGGATGAGTAGACTTGCAAGTGTGGGAGGAGAGGAGCCCCGGGATGGGAGACCGATGATAGGGCCACGGTCTGAACAGAGCTCCAAGACATTTCAATGTATGTCGCACGTGTGCCCTGGGGAGCTCGTCACTGTGTACGACGCTGAGGGCAAGGGACGAGCGGACGAGCTTTGGTCAATGGGCGCATGGGGACGCCATTTCGCTAAGAGAGCGGGCTATGGTGGATGGGTTCTAATAGCCGTGGCCGCACCGGGGGGGTCTCTTGCCATTCTGCAAGTATGTACTACTACTTTGTGATGATGGTTGATGCCTGGGCACAAAGCAGTCGGCGAGATGAGATTGCGGAGTTGGCGGACATGCGTGCCGGAGGCATTGAGGCTCGATGGATGGTGAAAAGTTAGCGCGGCGAGGTGAGAGGACGGGGAGCTTTGAGGCTAGTGGGAGATGGAGAGGAGATGGATGGAGTTTCTGAAGAGGATTCGATCTGGGGTCGTGGTAGGAAGATAGTAGGATGGAGAGTGGCCGTCTCGAGAATCGTGTGATGCTGCAGTGACGGGGGGAGAGTCATGCCACGGGTTCCGAGGCTGCTGTGTGCTTTGAGCTGGTAGTATGTACGTACGGAGTACTGTAGGTATTAATGTTAGTTCTATTCGTGATGGTGCATAGTATTACTGTAGTTTGAAGCATCAAGACATGGGCTGAGACACGGCTTCTAGGTGACTGTAACATGGAGCAGTTGCAAGGACCTCGGGATGGATTGCACCGGTGAGCATCACCTACGGAGTACAGTGCAGTGCAGTCAGTGCAATCAATGCCTGATAAGATATCCGTACAGAATATCGTATGTAATGACCACTCCCTCTCATCGAGCACCACCACCTCCATCGTTCCCATCGCCTGCAAAAGCCGTGACAGGTCCAGCAAAAAGGCCTGAGCGAGTGAAGTGAGGCTTCGATCCCTGATCCCGGCCAGCAGCCTTAGCGGCCGGGGTCCAGCGATTGGACCCCTGCAGGCAGGCGTGATCAAGCCGCCGATTGGTCAGCCTGCGCCGCGCACCTGCATTTGGCGCGCCCAATCAGCAGGCGCGACACACCTCGGCGCTTCGACAGCGCCTGCCATTGAGTCTCTGGGCTCGGGCGCCCCACTCTGGACCGCAGCCCCAAAATCCCCAGAAGCTCCAGCCATGCGTCTTTTGGGCGCCACCTCTTATGAATTTGCCTGGATTGACTTGGACTCGACTTGATTTGACACGACGCGACAAACGAGCAGCGACAGAGTACATGCATGCGGGTACGAGTACATGAACTGGCAGAGCTGGAGATTGTCTTTACATACGGTGGCAAAAAAGCAGCTGAGCGCCTCGTTCCCCCCCCTTGAGGCGAACACACGAAGCGAACTGCAACTGACATCATGAAGCAACTGCCCGCCTGTCCATTGGGTGATGCCCTCCCTCCCCTGGCCAACAATATACGAGCATGCCGCCCTCCAGAGCTCAACGACCGCCTGTCCCCTCGCGGCAGCCCGGTATCACAAGTATCACGGCGAACTGCAAGGTACCGTTTCAAATCATCCAGACTGCAGCATGCTCGCACAGAGGCCAGATCGCCAGCGTGGAACCACCCCGATGCAACGGTGAGAGGCGCCGCAGGTCGGGGTAAAGGCCGTCTACTCGCTCCCATATGAGGTGTCAGACGTCGCACGACGACTCATGTGCAGCAAATCGCGCTCCGTCTTTGCAAATGCGCTCTCATGCGCAGACGGACGAGACATGGCATACGGAGTCAAACGCTGCTTCAATTCCAAGTCTTTTCCTGCCCTCCAGAGACTCAATGGCCTATGAAGCTTCTGATAGGCCCGTCACCAATGTCTGGCAAGGGTCCACGGACGACCTGAGAGGCTAAGCAGGGGGGGAGGGAGGGCCGTCTATAGGGAATTCTGCTTCAGCGGTATGTACATGGGCCGCTAGCGCGTGTACATCGCCCGTCTTCAATCCGCCCGTCTCGAGGATCTGAGCCCATGATTGCTTGCTTGCCAGTTCCAGTCGACCATGCTGCGAGGCGACCAGGAATCGCCATTGCCTCTCCGCCGTCTTCGCCTCATCAATGCCTAGCTGGGGGGGGCCCACCACGGCCGCACGCGCGTAGCAGAGAGACTCAGAGCCTAACCCATGGCGGCTCGCTGGGACGAAACGGAGGGAGAGGGAGGCGGGAAAAAAAGAAGAAAAAGAGAAGGAAAAGAGGGCGCCTGGACCTCGCTCCAAACCATGACAATGGCAGCGTAGTAGCACGCTCTGCTCGGTTCCCGCAGTCGGTAGCGAGAGAGAGAGAGATACTACCTCCCTTCTACCGCTACCACAAAGCCGGACTTCGCCAACCGTGATGCTGCAGATAGTCGAAACATGGGGCGCCGTGCAACAAATCTTGGGAAGCACACCGGGAGGTATCTGGTCGGCCTGCGCATGTACCTGCGCTGCTTTGACGCACATTGGCCGGTCTTTAGCTGCCGGACCGTATCCGCTCCATGCCAAAGACGGCCGTTTAGCAGCTTCTGCACTCTAATTTTATATGGCAGCCAACCCCATCCCATCGACAGGCCTCAATCAGGCCGCATAGGCGCCATGCTCGCCTGGCTCCTCTCCATCGGACCCATCACACCCTAGCCTGCTCTTATTACCTACCTATCCAGCCCTCCTCTTCAACCTGTCCGTGTCCATCAAATACTGCTGGCAGCTTGCCTTCACCGTGCGTGAGTGGTGCGTGTCTCTGGGTACCATCTGATTTAGCTTGTTTGTACGTCTGTACAAGTACCAGGGAGCCGTCTTGCACCGGGGGCCCGTTACTACTACTACCTAGTACTGCTGCTGCTTCTTTTACTCTCTCACTCTTCCACTCAACAATCTTCCCTCTCTCTCTCTCTCCTCTCTCTCGCTCTGTCTGTCTGTATTTCTCTCTCTCCCTCTCATCATCCGAACTTGTACACTCTCCCAGAGCTTCTCGAGGGCAAGAAAGGAGAATAAAGACGGCCTGGAAACGGAGCGGCTTGAGCAGCTCTCTTTGTTCCCAACTGCGTGACCAACCAGCCCGCATCCCGCATCCCACATCCAGCCCAAACCTCTCCTGCATCCGCCTGCATCTCCCATTACGCCTGATCCTCCAAACAGGAGCATCCCCTAGGCGGTACGAACAAGCGCCGAGCTAATCAGATCAGCCCCTCCCCTAACGCTCTGCAGCACATCACAGAAACCCGTTGTCCAAGCTTGCCCTTACATGCAAAACCGTGACGCTGCCCTCTTCCGTTAGGCTGCTCAGCCTTCTTCCCTTTTTCAACCTCATCTCGTTGCTGTAGCCTGTCACGACCAAGTTCCTGCATCTCTGGGAACATCCTCCACGGCATATCACAGCTTACATCTCGCCCGGCAATCGACCCTCTTCGACGCTCCCGCCTCCACGATACCAACAACCTCCACCATCCCCGTCGACGGCCCGAACGGAACCGGTCACCTGGTGGATTGCAGCGCTGAGCCTTGTGTCCGGGAGTGGGCAGTAGCAGGGTTTCATGTCATGATCGATACCTGAAGAGCGCCGCAGCTTGCCGCCACCTTGTGGACTCATCCCTCGACAAGCGTTCTCGGAAGAGGTCTGACCTTGGCTTGGCGACAGGATTGTGACACCAAAGCCGGTACTGTCTCACGAGCTTGGAGGGGCGGAACAGTGCCCTCTGAGCTGGCTCGAGGAGGAGGCCGTCTAGACCGGCCAATATAAGCTTGGGCCCGACAGATTCGGCCGTCGAAACACATCGAGAGCAAACCGCAGACATGTCTTCCACATCTCACATCCAGACCGTCTCCAATCGGTCCGGCAAGTCGTCGACCGCTCGGGGCCGCCCAGCGCCGCCCGAGTTCGCACAGATGCCGTCCGCCGCGGATCTCAAATACTTCATCCCGTCCGCTGCCACGGCGTCCATCTTCCTCTATGCCCAGGGACCAACGATAGTCTGTTGCCATCACGACACGCTCACCATCGACCGGAGGTTCTCACGCCATGTCGACGATGTCCAGCTGCTTGCCGTGGATAACCAGAGCGACATGGGCGCTGGCCGGTTCGTCGTGAGCTATGACGCTGGCCAGACTGCCATTGTGTGGGATCTAATGACGGGCGATGAGATTTCGCGTTTCGTTTCGTACGAGACGCTCACAGTCGCCGCTTGGATGCGGAATGGGAACGTTGCTTTCGGTGAGCGGAGCCAGAGATGCCCCCCCTCCTCTCCTTAAGCTGGTGACATGAGGTGGCTAACGGATTGGGCTTCCAGGCAACACACAGGGAAACATCATCATGTTTGAACCTACTACATCCGAGCATATCTCGGCTCGGACGCTAGACCAGATTGCAGTGACAGCATTAGCCCCTTCGTCTGACTGCCGGACCTTTGCCATTGGTTAAGTTGGTGTTCGACCATGAATCGAGAAGTCTGTCGCGAATGTGCCACGGCGTACTGATTCCATCCGATGTAGCTACCAGAACGGATCTCTCTTGGTCGCAACTCTGCAGCCTCGGTTCACCATCTTACACAACCTGACGACCTCGAGAGGGCCATCGCCCATTGTCACCCTCGCCTGGCACGCGTCCTCCTCGAGGCAGAAATCAGACATGCTGGCCGTGCAGACGCACGATGGCGACCTGCGGGTCTGGAGTGTGGCCAAGTCGTACAGCGCCGAAGATCCCGCCAAGGTCGTCAGGGTGCTCCGCAGGAACGAGAACTTCCTGGCTGGGCCCAATTGGATGGGGTGGTCCAAGAACGGCCGCATCATCCAATACTCGGACTCGTAAGTCCCCTATCAAGTGGACACAGCCTAAGCGCGCGGCCTCCCGCTTCTGCTGGTTTGGTTTTTTGTTGTGCTGACCTCGTTGTGCAGGGAAACGTTTTCGTGGGACGTGAGAACCAAACATGTCACAAAGGACTCCATCCCGACCCTTGAGCATGTTAAAGGCCTGGCCGTCTATGGCCCAGGAGCCAGTCTCTTCACCCTTGGACCGAACAACACCGTGCAGCAGTTTGACCTCAACTCCCCAGCCATCATGGTGGCAAACGTGCAGCACCCCGCGGGCGTCCTTCCGCCATCTCCACCCACCTCCGAGGAGACAGGGGGCAGGTCGGTGCACTCTGCCACGACCATTCATACCTCGGAATCCGAGTCGAGCTCTGTCCCCCTCGAGATGGGCATCTCTGAAAGCGATGACGACCACCTATCTCCTTTCCAGCGGTTAGCAAAGCGCAATGCCCCCGAAGCCAGGCACGAGGTGTACGATACAGGCAGCGCGGCCTCTAGCCAGAGCGGCGTGTCATCCTTGTCAAAGTCTTCGGCCAGCTCTCGTACGCCTGGCAGGCAGGCCAGCTCCCTCAGGTCGCGGGGAATGACGGAGGGGACATACATCTCCGCTGGTTCATCCATGAAAACTTCGACAGTCGGCCAGCGCGAGGCGGACAACTACTCCATGGGATACACACTCCCTAGCACCAGCGGCCCATCATTGGCGTCGTCCCGGTCCAGGCATCGGCCCTCTCGCCTCAGACACGAAGTACCGAGGAGTCCTGACGAGGCCAACGTGCAGGATCTGTTCAAATACACTCGCTCGCGGCTCAGCGACCTCCCGTACAAGCACCCGATGCCAACGCAACGATCTCATCCTACCAATGACGATTTGCGCCGACAGATGCTCAGCACTATCTTTGGCTGGAACAAGGAAGTAGAAGACCTCATTCGAGACGAGATGAGTCGCTATCCCGCAGGGTCGGCGAACCGAATCTTGCTAGCCAAGTGGCTGGGCGACATTGACGCAGACATCATGGCCGCGGGTTCCCAGAACATGACTTCCCAAGACTGGATGCTGCTGGCACTGAGCGGCATTGGCGGCCAGGCATCCCAGCACAAGCTCGGCCGGGTCTATGTCCAGCGCCTGCTAGAGAATGGCGATGTCCATGTTGCGGTGACGATTATGCTTGGGATGGGCGACTATAACGATGCCATTGAGGTCTACATCTCGCACAAGCGGTATATGGAGGCCCTCATTCTCACCTGCGTGGCTTTTCCCAGCGTCTGGGAGCGTCAAGCTGCCATTGTGCGCAAATGGGGCGAGTGGGCGGTCAAGCATGGCCAGCAGCAACTGGCAATTCGTTGCTTTGCCTGTACCGACCAGGAGTCCTCGGAGCCCTGGACCTCTCCATCGGCTGCCCAGCTCAACTTCCAAAACATCACCCCGAGCATCCCCGAGGTGCTGAGCCCTCCGCTGTCGCCCCCGGGCATCCAGAGGGGCCCCCAGCGCAGCGTCGCCAAGGCATCGGCACTGAAGCTGATTACGTCCTTTGGAGATCCCACCCAAAAGGCCAAGTTCTACTCGCAGGCTGACGGCGGCCAGACACCGATTGCAGCTGGAGTGACGCCCATTGCCGAGTCGGCCATCTCTCCGGGAGGCGCCTATGATCCCGCGACTGCGTTCCTCCGGCCGTCGGGCAACAGCAGGTTCAACACGCCAACGTCAGCCCGCCCTATCGGTCAGGGCTTCAGCCGCGGACGGTTGCCCTCCATCGGGGAAGCCAACAAGCCCCTGGATAACATTGCAAGCATCGTGGACGCACCCCAGAAACGGCCGAGCCATTCTCGCAAGTCGTCCGCCCCTCAAGATAACATGGCGACCGGGCTCGCCATGCAGCGCGCTGCTACGGCCAGCCCAATGATGATGAGGGACCAGTACCAGCGCGCCGTGCAAGGGTACGGAGGAGAGCGACCGCCGTCTCCCGACCATAACATCATGAGCAGGCTGCAAGAAGTCCATTCGGCACAGCGAAACGGCTCCCGTGACCGGATTCCTGCTCACCTCAGCCTGCAGCTGCAGACGATGCAGCCGCCATCAATGGATGCAATGTCTCCTGAGCAATCTGGCGCCTCATCCGCTCGCTTCCACTGGCCGTCTCGTCGCCGCGGTACTGGCCCTAGTTCCGCATCAGTGGCAGGTTCCATGACATCCACCTCCAGCGCTGGTCGGAGTCACAAATCGAACGCTCGACAAAGGGATGATTACATCCATAGCCTGGAAGCGGCTCAGCACTATTCCAGGAGAGCTGGAAGTCGGACCGGAAGCAAGGAACGGACACGAGACGCGTCCACCGGCCGCCACGCCAGCCGAGAGCGACGAACCAAGTCGCGCGACCCTTCGGAAGACCGCGGTAGGGCTTCAGCCAGATCCTGGACAAGGCCAAAGCGATCGCCCACATCCCCAGTTCCAATGTCCCCCGAAGACTTGGCCATGCTGAGCAACCGGACATTCGACAACTCCGTGGAACCCCTCACGATTCGAAAGGCGAGCGTGGCGAAAGGCAAGACCAGCGGGCGGACATCCAGCCGCGGAAGGGGTGGATCAGTACCGCGGTCACCGCCGTCCCCGGTGCCGCTGTCGGCAACAGCCCTGCATTATCAGGGATCGGAGGACGAGGAGGACTTTAGAGCAGCCATGCGGGCGCAGGAAGAGTTCAGGGCCAAGCACAGCCGCAGCGTCGGCCACAACGTCAATTCTCCCGCCGTAAGCCGGCGTGAGCATTCGGAAAGCCGACGAAAGGAAGCGACTGAGACTCGAGAGGCTGCACCCGTGGTCTTGAGCCAGACAGTATATGGACGAGCCGCTTCCACCGAGCACGCCGGCGATCTGAAGAAGATGAAGGACGAGAGACAGCGGAAGAAGGAACAGGCTGCGCGAGAGCTAGAAGAGCGTAGGAAGTCTCTGGCCAAGCGACAGCTCGGTCCCCGAATTCCCCATCCAAGCCAGATCTCTCCCGGGAGACCGCCGGTTCTGGTAGAGGCCGACGACGAAAAGCTGCCGGATGATCTGCCGCCGCGCTCTGCAACGGAGCCTCCGAGAGCGGCGGAGCCGCCGAGGAGCATGTATGCTCAGAACAGGCCGCAGATTGGCCTGCCTGCCACTCCCAAGGCGATGAGGCTCATTATCCGGTCTGACGAGAATCAGTACGAGGATCTCCCTGCTCCGCCGGTGCCGGCGACGTTTTCTCAAAAGTATTCGCCGCAGAACTCACCCCAGTACTCTCCAAAATACACGTTGGGCAGTAGTGTTTATGGAGAGGAGCAGAAGCAGCAGCAGCAGGGACAGCAGCAGCAGCAACAACGACAACAACAACAGCAGCAGCAACAACAACAGCAGCAGCAACAACAACAGCAGCAGCAACAGCAACAGCAGCAGCAGCAGCAACAACAACAACTCTTTCAGCAGAAAGAGGAGGAGCCGCCGTTGACACTGCTGCCATCGACTGTCTATCAGCTGCCGTCCACTGTCTACCAACCGCCGTCTCGCCCCATGATTCCGCGAAGCATGTCGGCACCGATCCCTGATGAGCCACCTCACGCAATTCGATACGGGAGAAAGTCGAGTGCTAACGAGGGCAGAGGCCTCGACGATATTGTAGAGACGGAGTGGCGTCGACAAGTGAACAACCTGGTGCCGCCTCCACCACCACCTCCCCCTTCGGCTCCCCTGACTTTCCTCAAGGAGCTGCAGCATCTAGCCGTGCCGCCCCCTCCTCCGCCAGCACCGCTGCCACACGTGCGACGCCAGCCGCCCGTGGCTGGAACACTGGCCTCGGGCATGATTGAGATTGTCATGGACGACGACGAGGCAGAAGAGCCCATGTCGGCTGCTCCCAACGACGGCAAGGTGCCGGTGCTCGCCCAGCCCGAACCCCCTGTCAAGGGCCACAACCGCGGTCGCAGCCTCGGGGAGGGCAGCCTTTCCGGGCGTAGGACCAAGGCGACGGAGCGCCTCCGCTCGGGCAGCCGCAGCCGCAAAGGATCCATCGGCGTCATGTCGCCCCCTCTCGAGATGTACGGCGGTGAGGGCAATGCCAACTCGCTGAACCAGCTCAGGTCGCCCGTGGCGGGCAATCCTCCGCCTGTGCTGTATGACCGGGACGCCATTCGATCGCCCATTGAGGGGCATGGCCGCAAGATGTCGATGGGGCTGCACGAGAACGGCATGTTTTAGGCTTGGGTGGGCGACTTGTTGTGTCGCACAAGAGGTTGGGGCCTATTCGGTATTCGCTGTCAGGCTCTTCTGCGATGCCTGCATACGACGCCTGCATACGATGCGTTTGTCGCCATGACTTTGCTTGCTTTCATTGGCTCTTTTCTTTTCTGATCGAGGAGGTTTCTTCCCCCCGGTGTCTGGCATCTGTGAGCATGGGACGATATCCTGTGTGTCCCTTCGGGGGAATATCTCTTTTCAATTCTGATATTTGGCATGGCCATTCCTTTGTCTTCTCTTCGTTCGGTCCATCAATTCTAAAGCCCTCCCCCCTTCCTTTCCACTTGAGGAAAGAAGAAGCTGTCTTACTTCTTATCCAAGTGTGTTTTAGTGAGCATGTGCAAAACTGGGTGCTGGGATGCTTTCTCTTCATTTGCTTTGGCAACGTCATTATGTCCAGGGGATGGTTTTTTTATGGAATGGCGGCTTGCAAATACCATGCAAGCTATGTATATCCCGGCTTGAAGACTCTTTTCTCGCTTTCCTTCACTGCATCTTTTTTTTCTCTTTCTTCGATTCTTTATGACTGACGACGGGCACCTCTTTTTCTTTTTCTTTTTCTGGGCGGAGGTATAAGAGAAGCAAGTAGGTGGTATGCGGAAGATGGCGACGTCTCATGCGGTGGGAGGAGGCAGAGGAGTTGATGCAAAGATGATTGCAAAAGGGTGGGAGCGTGCAGAAATGAAAAGTGAGGGAAAGGAGAGATGCCGGGCAGGGTTAGCTACTATTTTATACAAGGCTGCCTCGCGGCACACTGGTTGGTCGAAGGTAGCTAATGAGATTGAGAGGTGTGTATTATGGCTTGCCCTGGTTATGGTTGTGTGTGCTGAAGTGTGTGTGTGTGTGTGTGTGTGGTGGAATGCAGGTTGTTGATGGCGAGTAGGTACATAATACCTAGTGCTGGTGCTAGTGGTGGTGGGTTGGTGGGTGGTGATGGCTTCAACTCTGCTGTGGAATGTGACGGATGGATCGAGAGGGAGGGGTTCAACTGTGTGTTTTTCACCACATTGCCGCGATTTTGACCTTGATTTGTGCATCTAAGCTGAATCTCGAATGACTGTTCTATCCTCGTATATTTTTTTCATCAAGCATTATCATCATGATCAATGTGCAAAAGGAAAAAAAATGCGAAAAAAAAAAAGAAAAAAAAAAGGTGTTGGCATTCTCCGTCCCACCACCCCAACCCACGCCCTCCGCGATCGTAATCCAGCCCGCCACGCGACGGGGGAGAGTTCTCTGCAGAGTGAAGCCTCCCTGAAGTGTCATCTCCATTGCTTAGGGCCACGGTAAAGTGTTTCCGACATCGTAAGTTACCTGTACGAGCGGGCGGCCACCGCGGCGTTCGGGCTGGGCGTCGAACGGAGGGGATCTGACGGGGGTGGGATTGGGGAGTGGCGGGCCTTTGTGCGAGAGCCTTCACCGTTTGACCATTACAGCCGTTGGGAGGAGATGAGAAAGTCGTTTATATACCTTGGCCCCGGCCTTGGTGTGGGGGGGGTTTTCATTAGTGGGTGGGAGTGCTGTAAGGTGTGCTGTAGCTGGTGCTGTAGCTGCTGGTGCTGGAGATTTGATAGCTTCAACCTCTGACAGCGACTACTAACCTTACATGCAATCATGGCATCGTCGCCCAATTGACGCGCCCAGGCTCGTCTCTACTCGTTCGCCTCAATCTCTACAACCGCTGGAGCGCATCGTCACCAGCTCTGCGTAGAATGGCCGGCGCCACTTGATTGACAGAATCTCCGTCCGCCTTCTCCCCCTCTCTCACTCCCACCAAGCTTCCACGGAATATCGAGATAAAGACGGACGGACGGACGAGACGAGACGAGACAGAAATCCCGACAATACATACCCACGACTCTGTTTGATAAAGCCTCTTCTTCTTCACCTGAAGCATCATCATCATCATCATCATCATCATCATCACCACCAACATGCTCACCACAGCCCCCCGGCTGCGCATCCGCCGCCCCTCGCCCACAACCGCCGAGTTCACCGTCACCACGCTCCCGCCGCGGACGCTGGCCCTGCGCCTCCTCTGGCTCCTTCTCCTCGCCCTGCGCATCTCGCTGTCCCTCGTCGCGCTGCTCATCCTCTACGCGCGCTGGGTCCAAGAACGCGGCTCCATCGCCGCCGGGCCTGCGCAGCCGCAACCGCAACCGCCGCCGCCGCTGATCTCGCTGGACCGCCTCGTCTTCGCACTCGATGCCTTCCTTCAGACGACGCCCGCCGGAGCGCTCCTCGCCCGCATAGCGGCATCCGTATCACTCCCTGTGCTCCTGCCCGTCGCGGCGGCCGTCTTTTACGCGCTGAGCCTGAGGGTGCACAAGGAGGAGAGCTTGCTGGTCCTGCGCGGGCTGGGCGTGCAGACGAGCGAGAGCCCCGCGACGTACCTCGCCGGCGCGGCGACGCGCTTCATCCCCACGGAGAAGATCCAGGACATTCTCGTCAACGAGGCGTTTCTGGGCTTCGAGGTCAGGTATTACCTCGTCGTGGTGGTCGAGGGCGAGGAGAATGTCGTGGTGGTGTTTCCGGGGCTGTTGCCGAGGCGGAAGATTGTCGAGACGGTGTGGAGGGGCGTGAGGGAGTGTTTGTATGAGGGGAGGGGGGAGGATCGGGTTGACAAATCGGGAAGTTGACCGAGTTGGCTAGAGTTATAGAGGTTGTTGTTGTTGTTGTTGTTGCGTGTTGATGGGATATATATACCAGCCGTCTCCCTTTTCATAGAGAGAGCTTGTAGAGGGAGACAGCGTCATGGTGCGAGATACCACGGAGATGTATGCGTTTAGCAAATCTATATACCCAAAAAGGCCCTTATTATCTTCTTCATGCAATCTCTTCATTCATCCGCCATGGTGATATCCTCCTCCGCCTTGGCACTCTTCAACCCCTTCTTCGCCCTCATGTCCTCCGCATCCGCATACCCCTTTCTCTTGGCATACTTGTCGTTCTGCTCGTCCGCGCTCTCCAGCAACTTCATGTTCATGATGCCAGGATACTTGCCGCTCAGCCTCCCGCCGTTACCGCCCTCAAACACCTTTACGCTGGTCGCCGCCGCGGTCGTCGTCGTCGTCGCCGCCGCCTTGGACGAAGTAGCAGTGTTATTGCCCTGCTTCGAGATATGCTGCAGCAGCTGCCCGGCAAGCACCTCGTCCATCTTCTTCTCGCGCCACATCTGCCACGCGTCGTCCATGATGCCAAACTGGCCGAACCGCCCGCTCGGCCCGTCATCCCCGACGTACACCCACCGCAGCGCGTCGTCCTCGCGATGGGCCGCCGTCGACGCGCTCAGATCAGACGGGAAGATGCAGTCCCAGAGCACCAGCGGCACCTCGTCCGCCATGACGTAGTTTGGCCGCCGCGGGTTCTTGTCCACGTCGAGCAGCTCGCTCACCACCGACGGCTTCTCCAGCCCCTGGCCCACGAGGAACAGCACGGCAACCATGTGACGGATCTGATGCCACAGGAACGCGGACCCGCGGACGTGGAAATAGTACACCTTGGGATACATCCCCTTTCTGGCCCCCGAAGCAGACGACGACGACGACGAAGAGTCCAGCGCCTCAAGGTTCTCGGGGGCAAAGCCCGCCGCTTGGAGGTACGGCAGCGCCGACGCGGCGTCCTCGACCTCGACAATGTCCGACTCGAACATGCGCCGCTTGAAGTTGGTGATTTGCTTGGCCGGGTCAATCTTGCACAGGTTGCGGAAGTCGTGCTCTCCCTCGTACCGCTTCGCCGCGTCGCGCATGGCGTCAATGTCCAGCCAGCCGGACTTGACAGCCTTGCCGTTGGCTCCTCCTTGCCCGGTTGCTGCTGCTGCTGCTGCTGTGTTGTCGACGTGAGACGGCGCGGGGGCAAAGGCCGGCTGCGTGAAGAAATACCGGTACTGCCGCTCCCGGCACGAGAAGCGGGCGGAGAAGCCGGGCGGCGGCGACGGGCACCAGGCGAGGATCCGGATCTCCTTGGGGAGCAGCCGGTTGAGGACGTGCGGGTAGGGGATCTCGTCGCGGATGTCGTCAAAGGGCCTGGTGGGCTCCGGCTGCTTCTTTGCCTTGGCCTTTGCCTTGGCCTTGGCCTTGTTGTCGTCGTCTTTGTCTTGTTGCGGCTGCGTCTCCTGCTCTGCTGAAGCTGATGCCAGGGGCCCTGTCTGTTCCACGTCCATCTCCTCGGCGCCCTCGACCGGCTTTTTGGGCAACGGCCTGTTGCTCCGCACCCTCAGCCCAATGACCTGCCCAAAGGCGCTCACGCCGCGGTCCGTCCGCCCGCACTTGGAATACTCGCAGCACTCAAAGTCGACGATCCGCTCGTCCTCGGGGAAGATGAGGCACGCCTTGGTCAGCGCGTTCCACAGCTCCTCCTCGATGGACGGCTGGTTGCCCATGGCCTGGAACTCGAAGCCGCCAAAGTTCTTGCCCAGGTACGCCAGCTTCAGCGCAATGTACCGCGTGGCGTACTTTGAGGGGTCCATCTTCTTCTTGCCCTTGGATTTGGGCTTCTTGGCCGGTTGGGCGGCGGCGGAGGCCTCGTCGTGCTCGTTTTCGTCCTGCTTCTGCTCCTGTCCATGTTGTTTGCTCTGTGATGGCGGCTGTTGCTGTTGCTGTTCATCTGCTGCTGCTGCTGAAGCGGGCTCGTGAGATGATGACGACGCCTTGAGCTGCTTCTCCAGCTCCTTGACCCGCTGGATGAGCCCGGCCTTGGTCCAGCTGTTGTAGTTCCCCTGGTCCGACATCTTGAGCCTCCGCTCTCGCACGAGTTGCAGGTTGTTGACGGTTGACAAGCGGCAGTGAAAAGCAAGTCCTTCTCTGGCCCTGCTCGGCCGGCTGGTTATGGCTCTCCCACAGATTTTGCGGCCGAGGTTTCCCTGATGGAAAGGTCGCATGTAATGAACTTGCTTCAAGTTTTCATATCATTTTTGTCTTTCTCATTGATTCCCTTCTTCCTTTCCGTTGCTTGAGGGGCTCTTTTCTTTCTTCTGTGCCGATTTCAATGACTGGATTTTCAAGTTCAAAACCAAGTTGTGGCTGGACAACCCGCCAACTGTGGCTGGTGGACCAAGCGCCACTCGAATCCCAAGTACCAAAGTATCCCGACTCAACCTCATGTCATCTCTTCTCATCTCAACTCTCTCCCCATCTTCGTCCACGAGGCGTCTCCTGGCAAGAATGGAGGATGAAGTCGTCAAACTCCTTCTCGTGGGAGACGCAAAATGCGGCAAAACCTACTTTCTCTCGTCCGTAGCCAACCATCTTCACCCCATCAGTTCATCTGTAATGCTGACTCTACAAGCAGGAGAGTAAGGGCCGGCGAACACATCAACCCGATCCCGCTCCTCCGCGACATTGACCAGCCGTACATCTTTTCGGTCAATGTCTCTTCCAAGAGCTACAGGTTCGAGTTCTACGACACTTCTAGCCCCGAGAACTGGCGGCTGCTGGATCCGGACGTCATTGTCATCTGCTACGACATCAGCCAGCGACTGAGTCTTATCAACATGAAGAGATATGTCAGTATTGTTTCTCATTGTTTTGGTTTTGTTCTGAACCCCCTTGATAAATCCCCTGTCTATCCGTATCTCTCAAAAAATTTATACAACCCATAGTAATGCCCCAGTAGTGGATCAACGAGGTCAAACAGTCGTTCCCCCGCATAGACTCCCTACCGGTGGTCGTCATGGGGCTCAAGAGGGACCTGCGGTCCGAGAATGATCCAAACGGCATCATATACCCGCAAGACGCCTATCGAATGGCCCAAGAGATGAGAGCAGATCGCTATGTCGAGTGCTCAGCGGTGACGGGCGAGCTCGTGGGGCCGGCGTTTGAAGACATTTGTAAGACGGCCGTCAAGACGACGACGGAGAAGGGCGGACAGAGCGAGGGCGGGTGCACAATCATGTGAGCCGTTTTGTTGCATAGCCGCTTGCCATTGTGGTTCTTTGTATATAGAGCGAAATTGGCGGGTAGGTGTTGCAAGGGTCTTTTTGCTTGTTCGTCCATTTCAAAATGGAAAAAGGTGTCTCAACGGCCGTATGTGTGCTGAAGCTCGTCATGAAGCATTGGCCTCGGCGCCATCGCCCGTGTCGTTTGCGCTTCCCTGCGCCGCGTCAAACTGGCCCAGGACCTCTGAGATGATGGCCACCATCTCCTCCTGCTGCTCATCGCTGAAGCGCTCCGCCATCTCCTCAATGACGGTGTTGAGCGCCGCCACCGACGCCGGCCGCAGGTTGAGAATCATGACGACCTCGCCCTTGGAGAGCTCGTAGGGGCTGAGGCGCTCGAGCAGCCGCGAGATGCAGTCGGGGGTGTATGTGCTGGGCTTTTGGCTCAGAGGGTTGGGATATGACTGGAGATATTGGATGAGCTAGAGGGAGCAAGTGTGAGTGTGCGTGTGTCAGTCAGTGAGCGGCTCAACGGGCCAACGGGCTTCATCTCGTGACGACGATTGGTTTGACGAACCTCTCTGACCACGGTCTCGAGATTGGGAGGGCCGCGGCGTTTCCTCTGCTTGTATCGCTCCTTTTGCTGGGTCAGATGCTGCAGCACTTCATAATTAGTGAGTACCGCCGCCTGAGCCTCGAGGACCTTCATGATGGCGGCGAAGGCTCTGTTCTCCTCAGCTTGTGGGAGACGAGAACAGTCTCAAATGTGAGTCCAGTCAGCCAGATCAATGAGCCAATTTGCCTTGTCTTCTCAGCTTCTCGAACAGAATTCGCCTCGTCTCGTCTCGCCTCGTCTCCAGTTGTCAAACTGCACCGGAGCATCAAAACCGCTGCATCTAAGAAAAGATGGGAGGATAGCAAGCAAGCAAGCATTTTCTGTCAGCCAAACGGCGGTCCAATCAGAGCAGCGCCAATTGCCCCTCACTCATTCGTCGCAGCAGGCAGACCGCTAAGGAAAATTCCAGTGGGCTCTGGGTGCCACAGTGCCGTCGTCTTTGTATTCGCACTCACGCAGCGCTGAAACATGCAGCCAATCTTGACGAAAGGAAGTACATCGTAATATTAATAGTATCACATGCAGGCTGCCGAGCCTGGAGGCGATGAGACGGAATGCAGTGCGTCACCGTTTCTGCTCGAATTCATCAAGCGGCTGGCTGGCGATTTCTACAGTGCTTATTGTACCTGGTAGTAGATCCCTTGAATACCTACCTAGGTAGGCAACTTTGGTCGAGTGACGCCATTTGCTTGTCGTGAAGCGCTGACGCAAATGGTGCCGGACATTGTGCCAGGTTCAAACGGCCACAATCAGCAAGCAATTGGGGCTTCAACAGGGTTCGGTTCCAGAAATATCGTTTTGAGGTACAGGAGTCACGTTGACGATTTCCAGAGAACCCTCACGGGTTTCATAGATGCCGCGTGTAAACGGCGGTAAGTCCTCGTAGGTACCTCGCATCTGAGCTACCGCTTGTTTGCTACCTAGCTGAAGGCATTCGATCCGCAGTCCAATGGCACCAACGTTTAAACTCATGTACCTTGACGTCTTTTTAAGCTGAGCCAACAGCATGTCCTTGTATGTACACATGTACCTACTTCTACCGTGATGTCGCAGCAATGGCGCAATTCTCAGACATGGTGGACAATAAACGGAAGCCAGAGTTGCAGTAGGATCTGTGCCAGCGGTTCCTTGTAAGACTGATGCCAAGTACTCATCTGCTGAGCTCTACTTGTACAGTATACTTCAACGGGCCAGCCATGCTCTGTGCAATTTAGTCGTCCAAATTCAACCAACTTCGTCTGGTCAAACGTCAATCAATTAAGTACCTACTGGCATCACTTCAGACGCACAGTGCCGTCACAGTGCCGTCTCCCCCGCCTAGCGCCAAGTGGAGGGGCGGGCCAGCCTTGGTAGCAGCCAAACAGGGCGCCCTCCTGGGCTGTTAGCGGTCGAGTTACAGCGCATCCAGGCCTGTGCGAGGCTCCTGCATCCCGCTGAAGCGTGCCCTGCGCGGGCCCCACTCATGCACGTTTCGGCACCACGACGCACGCCGGGATGCGGGACCGGCCTCAGATTTTTTTTTTTTTTTCTCTTGTCTTCTTTTTTTTGGTGTTGGAGTTGCTAGCCGTCGAACCGGCTGTCCTGACTCAGAGCCGCTTCTCGTTCTTCTCTTCTTTATCCTCCTCCTCCTCCTCCTCTCCCTTCTCTTGTCCCCCAATCTCCACTCTTCTCCCCGTCATTCTCTCTTCACCATCATGCCGCTCTGAATCCCCTCTCCAGCCCATCTGCTGCTGCCTCGTGGCTCCGCCATCGCCGCCCTGCTCAACGCCCGCCGCTCTGTGATTCCGTCAACTCCCGCCCTCTCCCGCTTCGGCCGCAATCGGCAACGGATCTCTGGACCACGGCTGTGTATCTGCGATTTGCTCTGCTCCACTCGACGGACAGCGGGTCTGCCAGGGAAGAAAAAAACGAGCATTAGAGCATTGCTCAAGCCCTCACGCGACCCCTCCAAATCTCTCCAGCTGCTTGCTGCTGCTTGCTGCTGCCGCTGCTGCTTTGCGCAGTGCTCAATCAGAGACCCCTTCTCTCTCTTTCGCCAGCCGGCTCGAAAGACTTTCGTTTCCTGCTCGGCCTCGGTCCTGCCTGACGCCGCCGTCGCCATGGTTAGAAACATTGTCGTTCTGGGAGGCAACTCCCACCCGCAGATGACGGAGAACGTCTGCAACTTCCTCGGCATCCCGGCCTGCAACCGCATCCTGTCCAAGTTCTCGGGCGGCGAGAGCCGCTGCGAGATCAAGGACTCGGTCCGCGGCAAGGACGTCTACATCATCCAGTCCGGCTCCGGCCATGTCAACGACAACCTCATCGACCTCTGCATCATGATCTCGGCCTGCAAAATCGGCTCCGCCAAGCGGGTGACCGCCGTTGTGCCTCTCTTCCCCTACTCGAGACAGCCCGACTGGCCGTATAACAAGGCTGGCGCGCCCCTCTCAAAGTCGTCAGAGTCTGCTAAGAAGGACTACACCTTTGAGAGCGTCCCTCCCACACCGCGGCCCGGCGGTCCCCGAAGCGCCGGCCTCGCCAACGGCGTCAATGGCCTCACCGAAAAGCTCACAAAGAACCCTGGAGCAGAGGCCAATGGCGACGCGGCGCCGAAGCGATCAGACACCCTCTCCAGCGTCAGCTCCGCCTCCAACAACAACAATAACGGAGTCTACCCCGACCTCACACAACGAAGCTTTACGACTCACGATTACGAAAACCAGACCAACATCAACGGCTTCCGACCCAAGCCTGGCTACAAGCAATGGGTCGCCCAGGCCGGCACTCTTGTTGCAGACCTTCTCACTTGCGCAGGCGCCGACCACATCATCACCATGGACCTCCACGACCCTCAGTACCAGGGCTTTTTCGACATCCCCGTCGACAACCTCTACGGCAAATTCCTCCTCCAAAACTACATCCAGACCCACATCCCCGACTTTCGAGAAGCCGTCATCGTCTCGCCCGACGCCGGCGGTGCCAAGCGAGCTACCGCGATTGCGGACAGTCTCAACATGGACTTTGCCCTCATCCACAAGGTAATATGACCCCATAGTCTTCTGGTTCGCGACTCATCATTTCCCCCGCAATAGGAACGTCGTCCCATCAAGTTCACAGATCACCGCAACGCCAGCATGATGCTGGTCGGTGACATTGCCAATCGCGTCTGTATCTTGGTCGACGATCTTGCCGACACCGCCAACACCATCACCCGCGCTGCCAAGCTGCTGAAGCGAGAGGGCGCCACCAAGGTGTATGCCCTCATCACCCACGGCGTCTTCAGTGGCGATTCCATCGCCCGCGTCAACGCCTCTGCCATCGACAAGATCGTTGTGACCAACTCCGTCCCGCAGGAGGAGCACCGCCGTCTCTGCCCAAAGTTGGAAGTGCTCGATATTTCGCCAGTGTTTGCTGAGGCCATCCGCCGCGTCCACCACGGCGAGTCCATCAGCGCGCTCTTCCAGTATGCCTAAGTTTGGGCTGGACGAAGACTTGCTCTGATGTTGGCTGAAGGATCAGCCAGATGCAACACGCGAAACCATCAGTGCACTGCTGATGAGGGAGCAAACGGAACGGGTGGTTGATGGTTCTGAGGGTCGCTTGTTGGTTATGGTTTATGCATCTTTTTTTCTTCCCATTCTCCCTCCCCTATCGACCTCCTTTCCTTCACTCTATCGACAATACCCCTAGCTCTTTGAGAGGTCGATATCAAAAAACTATTGGACCATGAGGCTTGACTATCAACTGGAGTTTTACCACAAAGGAGGTGCGGCTTTTTCTTCAGCTGCTTGAGTCCCAAAGACTGTTGCTGCATTTACTTGATCGGCCGCTGCGATCGGGCCTCCCTCCCGGCATGACTGGCTCTCCATGATGCCTGGGAATCCTCATGGCGAGAAGTAAGGTTGTTGCATTTACAAGACAACTTCTCGTCCGAGTTTGCTCTGCATGGGCGGCATCCTTAAGCGCGTAGCCCCTATCATTACGACTGCCTGCCTGCCATGCTTATTCTTCCATTTTTCTTTCTTTGCATCTGCACATGACATTTGGCATTGGCATGGCTGTCACAAAAGGGGCATCTACCTACGTTGTTTCCTTTGGGGAAATCAATCCAAGGAAAAAAAAAAAAGAAACAGGGAAGTGGACTTCTTTCTGTGCTTTTTTTTTTTTCTTTTAAGAAAAAGGGAGGGTGGAAGGGGAAGCACATCCCCGCATATCAGAACGAAAAAAAAAGTAAAAAGTGTAAAATCATATAGACAGTAAAAATCGGATCGTAGACTTTGTATTGAGGTTCCCACGGAATTCTAGGTGTGTTCCTTGCGCTTGTGGAAAGAGATGTTTATTCACCTTTTCATGGTTACGGCGTTGAGGGGGTTGGAGTCAAAATGTCAAGTATGTAGTTGTATATCATGTAGCATATCGAGCATTGGGTCTCAAACTGTACCCTTTCATGTAGTCTATCAGTGCGTTAGAAGATCAGACCATTTCTTATTCAATGACGATATCAATGAACAAACTGATGGAACGCATTGTCTTTTGATTCTAAACTGCTTCTGTGCGGATCAGCCATACGAGGCCAGCTCGTCTGACACGGAGATCCCTTGATCCAGAAGTCTTGCTTATGCTACCTATTCGCTTTTCAAAGGGGGGCGGTCCTGGAAAATAGCTATCCTCTCTGCTCATCCACCTCCACGACAGCTGTTTGACGGTATGCCTCGTCTCCTGTTGCAAACCTCGCTCAGCTATACGACGCAGCAGTCCCCCTTCGCCTCATCCTCGACAGCCACATCATCGCTACTCCTTTCCTCATCTCTCTGTCACTCGCTATTCTTCTCAAAGACGCAAAGAGTCGTTCACTCCTGCTTCTTCGGCTCTGGAGCCCAAGAAGACCCAATGTTCCTCAGATCCCTCGGAATCCGCCACCCATGCGCCGTCGCGGCCCGCTGGTAGGCATCAATCGCCTCGCCGATGGCATAATCCCGAGTGTCGCTCACCCCTCCCATCGAGTCCAGTCTCGCCGGAGGATCCATTTCCGTCAGTCCAAGTCGGATTTGCAAAAGCACCTTTTCAATCGTCATGACTGCCGACCATCCCGAGTTCGTGAGCATTTCCGAGCAGATAGCTCCGCCCGCGGTGACGTGGCCGCCGCCTCCCCTCATGAAAGGCAAGAATCGCGGCCGTATGACACGGACAAACGGGGGGCTGTAGGGAAAGTTTGAGCCGAAACGGAACTCGAGCACGATGCTGGTGCAGCCCCTTTCCTTCATGTCCTTTGCGAGGGGGAGCTCGGGATCGAAGCTGTGCATCTCAACGGTCCAGTGAAACACATTGTCTAGCTTGTCAAAGTTAATGTACCACCCCAGCGATGCAAGGTCTTCTTTGCTCTGAATGTCATGCAGCTCCTTGATGGCGCGGTTGAGGGTCCTGGTGGCCATTGGCGAGGTCGATGCCCAGCTGGGTTCTGGCAGCCTTGGCAGAGAGTCCAGATCCAGGGTGCCGGGCACAAAGTCCGTCTCAAACGTCACAGCTGCGTTCTCCTTAGGCATCTTCTTCGAGTATTCTGCAGAGCTGAGCTTGGGCCTCCTGGGGTCGGCAGAGTCTATCGACGAGCTTCGCCGCTTATTGGATCGTACACCAACACTGTCGTCATCCTCGGAGTTGAAAAGCAGTTCGTTGTCCGTATCTCCGTGATCGCTGTCAGGCGATTCAGAATCCGTCTCCAAAGATTGGTTCATCGGTTGGCGCAGCTCAGCGTCATCGAGTTCACCATCAGCCTTATGGCCAAGGAGCCGGCGAGTCGAGAGTATTGCTGACAAGGGGATCTTAACCTCTTTGTGTAGACCAGCAAGGAGTTTTCTCGGCGGATGTTGAGCCACGTAGCCAGCACAAGGCTCTCTTGGTTTGGTAGGAAATGGCTCTTTTAAAGCTTCTGCGTTCGGCTCGACGCAGACGAACAGATATCTGCACTGAATCCACTCAATCTGATTGACCACATAATGGGGTGTAGTCTGCACAAACTGGTCGCACCGATTTATAACCTCACAGATGCTGATGGCAGAGGACGGCCTGAGCACGGAGTTCGGCCAGTACGGTACCTGTTACGCACAACTCAGGTCAGTCAACTGGTCCCCAGCAGGTCTGAAAGCAAGCACACTGTACATAATAAGGATTAAGGGGTAGTCGGAATCTTACCGGTGGCGGGCTTGTCGTCTTAGTATTGGCCCCTTTCTGGCAGTAACCCAAGCTCACTTGAAAATTGTTGCTCATGTACACGCCGTCTCCGAAGGAACGTCCGTTGATGACCTTGTTAAAGTCAAGGCCCGTTCGTATGATGCTGTGCCAATTGTGCAGAGTGCTGCCATGCCATGCAAATATGGTAGGAAACTTTGCCGTGTCTTCTTCGGACTTTGAGAGGGTCGCAATCTCTCCCGTGAAGATACGCTCGCGTTCCGGGGTCCCTTGTAGAAAGCGGAATTGCATCCATTGAGGCGGTAATCCTTCCACTCGGTTGGGATTCGGGTCTGCAATGGCATGGCCACCCCCCTGTAGCCGCGGCACCGCATCGTTTTGAAGTATCAGAGACCGATTAGAGGATATGATCCACTGCAGCAGAGTGAGTGCAGGCTTGTCGAGCCGGCTCCAGGAGGTAAGGCGTTGTCCTGGATTCTTCAAGAGGAAACTCCTCATGTCCAGGACGGAGGGCATCCCGTGCAAGATCATGGCCAGAGCAACGCCTCGGCTGTATTCGTCCAGAAAATCAATCTCACAATCGTACCGAAGAAGCATAACTTTGATCCATGCTTTCTTGCGCTCTGAAAGCTGTGTAGTCTTTTCTTCTTGCGACGACCTCGGCACCTTCAGGGGAAGTGTAAAGGTGATAATGACCTCGAACGTGTAGAGCTCGCCTTCAACCTTTGTCACTTTGCAGACGTGTCTTTCATATTCTGTGTTGGGGGAGGTGTCAGACAAGGGATATCTATATGAAAGCGGGTGGGCAAGCCTGACTGCTGGGTGCGGGAGGGAATCGGTTAGTCTACTTACTTCCATCGAGTATTGCCGGCACTGGAAGGGTGTTTGCGGTGTTGAGAACGATCATAAGTTTATCGCCGACTTTGATGTTGATGTTCGCCTTCTTCGCATCCGGAACAAGGCGGATGGTCTTGTCGAAGAAACACACTTCGGCAGCAATGCGAACAGCTTCCCTGGTCTTGTTCCCGGTGAAGATACTCTTTATGTTGAGACCAGTAGGCAACTTTCTTACGCTCTTTGGGACTGCAAGGGCGGCGGCGAAAAAGCTAATGAGGATGTCGACGACGTAGGGGTTACTGACGATTTCATGCTCAATGCTTGCTCCCATGCCAAGATTCAGAAACTGGTAATTGCAAAGAGGACTAGAGCAGACGTAGGGCTTGAGAGCCTCAAACCCATCTTCTACCCTTTGGTGACAGACCATGCAATACTTTGTGCAGCGGGCTAGGTGCCGTAGTGCGAACTGCATGGCAACCATGGGAAGACTGAACTTATCATTATCGTCCAAAGCATAGTCGTGCCTCAATGAAGGTATCGCGTTCTCGGAGACTGGAGCTTCGAAATATTTAGACGCGCTTGCATCTGTACAGGCCGTGGGCAATGTAGGATTGTTGCGTGAGCCAGTTGGCAGACGGCGTAAAGCTCCGTCCCATGATAACCCGTCACGTCGCCTCATCTTCAACAAAGCCACGAAGTGAGTGTTCATGAGCATGTTGATCGAGTTGGATACGTAAAGAGGTATAAAGCTCCCATTGCCATCTTTGACCTCTTCGCAAGGGCCCTCTGGGTTTTCAGGGGCTCCGTCAGACGGGACAGCAAAGGCGAGACGAGCTGTATCGACGGTCGGTTTGGGCTTGGAGCATTTTCCAAAGCGAAATTGTAGCTTAAAGTCGTCGAGTTGGTAGTCCATAAGTTGCGAAATGGGCAGGTAGCTGATTGGAAATCGACACAGGAGGACCAGGTATTCGCAGCGCTCAAGACCCCATGCTTCGAGAGCATGTTCGGGAATTCCAAGCTTCTTAACTCGGAGAGAGAGTGAGTAGAACTCAGCGTTTCGGACCGACTTCCGGGGGAAAATGCCAATAGAGATACCGGCTGCGTGGGCGATTCGCAATTCTCTCTTCAGACGTGCGGCAGAGGATGAAGCATTGTCGCTGTTTGTCACCCGCGATCTGGAGGAGCCGCACGGAATTTCGAAAAGGTCGTCCGAGTAATCGTCGTATTGATCTTCCCATTCGTCATCTTCGCTGGAATCGGTTATGGCAGTCTCACTCGCATTGGCGTCGGCTTCAGGCTTGGTCAAAAGCTTTGCCGCAGTAGTTTCTATGATGGTTTGGATGCTCTTGTTGGCAAGAGACGCTGACAGGCGTTCGAGAAGAGAGGAGACATCGGGTGAAGAGTGTTCTGATCCCGTGAAGATCAACACGCTCGAGTCTCTCGGGTAAGAGTCGACATCTGCTAGGCGTTAGCAACAAGCACGATCTTGTCTAATGGCTGGGGGTAACGGCATATACCAAGGATCAAGATCTGGATGTCCAGGGGAGGTGTGTCGTCGTTGGGCGCCCAGGTAAAGACCACTTCGCCGTCAGAGTCTCCTCGCCGGACCCTGGATACGCCATGAATCTCCAGCTTCTTGGAGGCGGCGAGATCTTGATTGAACTGTTCCAAGCCCATGATTGACGAGGTCCTCAGAGTTTGGCAGTCTGGTTGCAGGCAGGTGGAAGATGCGCAAGCGAGTGCCAGCACTCGCAACGGTCTTGAGGTAAATGCTGCGGCAGAGAGGAGACCACAATGGCAAAGTTCGCTATAGAGCTGCACGAAGAAATACGGGGGAAAAGAGAAGTAAAGGCAGGAATAAAGCAACAATGAGTTGGTGTTGAGAAAGAGAAGACGAAGAGAAAAGAAGAAGAAGATGGTGACGATGATGGTGAAGAAGAAGAAGAAGAGGAAGAAGAGGAAGAAAGAGAATTAAGTTTGCGGGAGGCTGATGGGACTGAAATTGGCAGGCACCAGGTGAGGACTCCAGGAGACCCTTATACTCAGCTTGAGCAGCGCAATTGGTGTAAATGGATGAATAGCAAACAAAGACTTTTGAGTGAGGAGAGACAAGAGCAACAGATTCCTGCGCAAGTCTGCCAGTCAGTTACCGAGTGTGAGCAGCTGCATGCAGGGCCAGCCGGCTCGGGCCCAATGTGAACGCAATCTGATACTCAGACAGGGCAAAAGAACGAACCCGGGCTGGATCGGGTACAGAAGATATGGAGCAAAATGGTGACTGGCAGAAGCAGCTGAGTGCATAAGCAGTCAATTAGGTATTGATCATGGTTGGGCAAAGTGAGCGCATCGTGAGGTGATAGGACGCACTTACACACTCTATTGACAAGCACACACGCCTATTGTTCTCCTCCTCGGAAGCCCGTCATCAATCTGCAGTACTTTGGCCTTGAGAGAAACTGCTGTGTACACGTACGCTATCCGACTGCATGGAGGCGAGCTCCCTTGCATGAAAGCTGGCTGTTGAATCAACCTGGGTGGTGGAGAGGAATCCCGGTGGATAGGCGAAGGCTGAGGCAGTTTCAACTTGGAGAGGCCGTGGACGACGATTCACAACAGCTGCAGGCTCAACACACTTGTGGAGTCTTTTCCATCCAATACACCAAGTGAAGTCATCTCGGATTCGCAAGAGTATGAAGCATTCGCATCCGGCGGACGACCATATGCGGTCGATACCTACCTCTACCCAACAACACACGAGTGTCCCCCTCCAAAGAAAACATAGAAGGATGAGCTCGCCACAACAACATACATACCCGGGTCTCAGCCTGGTGGGGAATCCGGGCTGTTGCCTGCGAAGTACTCGTTGCCGTATCTTGCAAATGCCGTCATGGCCATTCATTGATGTCTGGCAGCCGCTGATTTGATGGCATGACTAACGACGTTACACAGACTCGTTGCCTCTCCCACGCAGCCGTACAGTAACTGCTCGAGCAATGCTGGTGTCGTGACAGGGGCCGGCATTAGCGTATGACTTGTCCTGGACGCAGGGAGGGAGGGATGCGAGTCTGTATAGACGACAGGGCAGCTCGGGCGGGTGTTGGCTGGACCATTAGAAAGAGGCACTGACACCGGAACTTGTCGAGATTAACGGACTTAATATCAGGCACGATGCTGCCATGATGTCTGCTGTTCCAAAAGGCCAGACAGATACGAGTACGTGCAGGGAGGAAGAGGTGGGGGCCGCATAACGGCAATTTACAGGTCCTAAGTACAGTAAGTAGGTACCTTAGTGTGTTGTCTTGGTTGCTTGTTAGGTTGGTAACTACCTAGTACCTATCCCGCGTCTCTGGTGAGGAAACCGGCATCAAATGTTACTTGACCTTCGTTGCCGCACCCACGCGCCGTCACCTTCATCCCGCCCCAGATACGCGAGCTTCAGAGAGCCAACAACCGGCAATTGATGGTGATACCATGCCGTCCGATCTCGAAGCTGTTCCGAACAGTCCCAATGCCTGCTAGCGAGCAACGCTGTGTCACCCTCTATCTCCTTTGCTCTGGGTCGACTGCATGGGATCCCTCGCACTGCCGCCTTGTCGAACACGAACAAGCCACCACTGACTGCCCTGCAACATGCTCAAGCCACCTCGTCCGTGCGGCTGGCCAGTCTCCCGTCTGTCGCCTCGCCGTCTTCCCGCGCTGCTGATCCTGTTGTCCCTCCTGGCCGTCCTCCTGATTGGCAGCCTGACGTGGGCGGTTCCAGCCTCACCGGGCCTCTCTGCATACGGCCACAGGATCTCGACCAGCATTGCGCACGCTAGTGACGCGCCTCCCACGGGCTTCAACCGTCCGCCGCCGTCGCCACAAGCATCGCCTGCGCAGCACAAGATCGAGGAGTACGACGGATCGTCCTGGGTGGCAGACGAGAGATGGCTCTCGGTTCCCTATTCCAACTCCATCACGCTAGACGATGGCCGGGTACTGCTTCCTCCTCTGAAAGCTCGACCGCCCATCTATTGCTATCATGACTCATCCGTCAAGAAGACAAAGGATGAAAGGGATGCTGAGAACGAGCTGCTGCTGACATGGCGCCGGGCTTGGTGGGCGCAAGGGTTCCGTCCGGTCGTGCTGGGCGCTGTCGACGCCAGAAACAGCCCCAGCTACGAGCAGTTCCAGACAATGACGGCATCATCCGAGCTCAAAGTTGACCTCATGAGATGGCTCGCCTGGGACACTGTGAATGGAGGCATACTATCGAACTTTACTGTTCTCCCAGCCGTTTCCCGACGAGATCCGTTTTTACTCCTCCTACGACAAGGCCAATACGCCAACCTAACAAGATGGGCTGCTCTCGACGACGCATTCCTCGTCGGATCAGAAAGTCATGTTCGATTGGCCATTCAAGCCGTTATACAGAAAGCCGATGTACACGATGCGACAAGTGTCACGGCGGTTCTGTCAAGCGACACCGTCACGGTGAATCACACCAAGATGCCTCTTGCCTACTACAGCCCCAAGATCATCGAGGCCAAGTACGGCAGTGTCATCAAACAGGGAAGCAAGGCAGATACCCTCCGCAACCTGAACAAGCTCATCAATTACCACCTGTTGGTGGCCTGGCAGAACAACTTTCCCGAGGGCATCGACGTCCTGAAACCACACCCAGAGCATGCCACAGCCATGGTGGCCGGCGCCCTGAAGCTCGCCAAGTCTCTGGCAGCTTGTCCTGCGTCGCTGATGCCGTCCACATGCCCTCCCAACTTACCCAAATGCTTCCCATGCGTAGCGTCCCCCATGACCGTTTCCACACCATCCCGCTTCCGTAATTCGCCCCAGATCTTCACAATCGGCGTTGTCCCGCATCCCTGGTCCTTTGCAATGGTAGACAACCTCAGGGAGTCTATCAATGTCACCTGGATCCTGGAATCACCCCGAGACCCATGGCTGAATGCTGTCACCATGGCCTATCTCGGCTCTGGAGTCACGTCAAGTCGCAGGGTCATGCGTTTCAAGGATCTCGCGGCTGGCGAGGTTGCGACCAGCGATTCACTGTGGCTTCCAGCCGAAAACGAAGTGCCCAGTGATCTGGACTGGTACTTTGGATTTACCTTACCCGACAAGTCCATGGATGACGGGAAATCGCAAAGCCCAGTGCCTGCGGACCGCTTGCCTAAGCCTGAGGATGAGCTGCCGGATAGGCTCAATGGACCCGTTGCTTCGGACGAAGCCGTCGCTCACGAGCGAGCTCTGCTGGACAAAGCCAAGAGTGTCGTCATGCTGAACAAGTCGACGACGAATGGGACCAAGATGCGTTCTTCTCTTGAGGCCTGGAACATGGCTGATACCGAGGCTTGGCGGTTCATACGAGCGCTCAGCGCACGGCGTCTCCTAGAACGTGAAGAGTGGGCAGAGGAAGTTCCGTCAAAATCGGGGATCAGAAACAGCCTCAGTGGCCATAGCTGACAGCATGACGGCGGCGATGGTCGTTGACGTTATGTTCAATGATTAATGTTCTTGTACATTTTTTCTCAATCGAATGCCATTTGCAAATCATAGGCAGCTTTCTTGTACATATATTTCCCTTGTTCTTTAGTATGCACTTGGCGAGATAGCTAGATGCATGTCCCTTATTGTTCCCTTCCTCTCTCTTGGTCAAGGCACGGCTCGTTTCGGATGTTGAATCTTTCCTTGACTTTTCATCACCAATTTTTGAGGCATTTATGGATGTTGAATCCATGCCAGCTACCAGACCTTCTTTTTTCCTCCCTTACCTTAGGCACAAACAGCACCTCGGATCAAAGAGGCCGGTAGCATTCAAGCCTTTGCCACAGTATCGCCGCTCATTTCTCCGCTCAATTCTCGAGACGTTATCCCGCGACGAAGCAATCCATGTCCCGCACTCTCAGGCAATCGTCCATGTTGCTGCTGAGTCTCGCGAAGCAGTGCCTGCTCCTCCAGAAGCTGATGAATGTGGTCGTTGAGCCACAGACCATCAAGCAAATGAGATGGCATATCCTTGGCGCCAGTGATGGTCTTTTTGCAAGTGGGCTTGCCGCAGAAACAATCGAACGGCTGGGCCATGCTCCATTCGGTCGACGGATAGAAGAACTGATGCATGAGAGATCACCGGTTCAAGTCAGTTTGCGTGTTTGTTTCGAGCTGCTGAGTGAGGGGTGGGTGAACTGACTGTGAGCTCATCTCCAGGCTGAAGGCCCTTTGGTCCCGCCACAATTCTCATGTTTCTCATATCGAAATGCTAAAGAACACTCTCTTAGCAACTATCCAAGAACTGCCACTTTATTACAAAGGGATTGACCAACAAGAGAAGGTTCACAAGAGTGATTGATGTAGAGCAAGTCGCTGTTGAGAGTCAGATGCTTGTCCTTGTCCATCTGGACGGTAGCATAAGTCGCCTCGGCGACCAGTTCGCAAGGCGGAAACTCGAGTTTGGCAAATAGGCCAAAGGGTGGCACGGAGACTTTGGACAAGCTCTTTGTCGTGAAGTCCTCGGCGTTGCCGGCGATGACTTGTTGGATCTCGGGGTGGGACGGCTGCTTCCAGGATGGCTTGACGGGAGACATTGTGAAATTGTACTGGTCCAGATGGGACTCAAGAGTGAGAGAGAGAGAGAGAGGGCGAGTATTTGATCGTGAATGAAGTAGGAAGACTCTGCTGGAAGGGCAATTATGAGGCTCAAGAGGTGATGAGAGGCAGTTGTTGACGTCGGATACGAGTCGATTAGTGCTGATCAAGCTGTGAGCTACTAAGCCATCTGTCCGCCCTTGGACAAAGTCAATCCCCTTGCCAGATCCCGGGCCATCCACCAAGCTATATAGAATACGGTAAACAGGCTCAAAACGCCAACTCCAGCTTCAAGCTTCTCTAGCTTCCGCCGATACCAGAAGCCAGTCAATCCAGCTCAGCCGCGGGCCGTAAGAGCCCGTCCTGCTCCCTCTCCCGGCTTGCCGAGGAAGCTCTTGATGTCAGCGGCTCCACGCGGAACCCGGGCATTTGGCTTCACCAGCCACCCCCAGTGTTTTATTGCAAGAACTACAGTATCAGTAGTAATAGCTCGCGACAGACAGCGGGGTAAGCTTCGTCAGTTTTCTGATCCATCTGTCCTTTGGGTGGAGAGGTTCGTTTTGTGATGGACTAGAGCCTATCATATGCTAGTTCGTCACCTAAACTGGTAAAGCAACGGGCATTGTGGCGATGCCTTGTTGCAAGGGGCAGACTGCCTTTGGACCGAGAAGCAGAAGTACAGTAGAAAGACCTGATGGGCATCTTTGTAGATTGTCAGGCGTAGCATCATCTCCGTTAGAATGAGAAGGCAGTCCGAAATACGTGAGAGTGTACAGTCGAGGTCACGATATCTTCAACCCCCTGATTCGAAACCCCGGGTTGCATGTATGAATGTTCCTTACGATATTTTCCCCTCAAGAAGGTGAACCCACACCTGCATGGCTCATCCTTCCCGGAAGGACAAGAATTGGCGCACGTTTACCGCACTTTCATTGGCATGTGATTCTGCAATCATTACATCTCTGGAGGTTCAGAATTGCTGAGTTGACGTGGACTGTTTTTCAAAGTACCGACCGCATACATGTGCTGAGTCTAGGGTATGTGCCGCTTCGAGACCCCACTTCCGAGATGTCCTCCGCCTCCTGACCTGTTGTTCACCATCCAAATGCCAACTACCATGTCAGGCATCCTACCTTATTCATTCACAGATAAGAATACATGTTTGGAAGACATCCGTGAACGAGTCAGAGAATGTGACATCCCCTTTGTCTTGCTTGGGTTGCCTGGGTTGGAGGTATTCTGCTTCTCTTGTCAGCCCTCTGATGCCGACATGCCCAACACAGCTCCCCGTTGAAGCTCAGAAATGCGTATGGCTTCGCCCGAGTTCACTCCTCACGCCTCGCCTTGAGCCAGCTTCGCTAAGCAAATCCAATTGTCGCACGTTATAGCGTCCGCATTGACGAGCCGAGGGCTGCCTAAACACCAAAAGCCACGAGGGCTGTGGACCGAGAAGTGCGTGATATCCACTTTTTTGGAGTTTTGGGCGTTTGCTTGATGAAGAAAAATTCAGCTCTCGTCCACATCTGCAGTCCGCATCTTTTTCTTTTCTACAAGCCGCAGCACAATCATCTTGAAGTCTTTCGTGAAAATAGACTTCTCTCGTCCTTCAACACTGTGGTGGTGTTGGTGCTTCAAGGTTGACGCTACAGTAACTGGTGGGATCACGTTCTTCAAGCGCTAAGTATCTTGTCTCCTCCAGCTACTGACGAACAGGATGTCCTTGACGGCGGCCGGATCCAGCTCAGAGCCAGAGTCGGGATTTTGATCCTCGCTGGGCTTGACTGAGGCGAGGAGTGCTCTGTGTTCCCGATGTTAATGGCTTGTATAGATCATAATGCTCATTTTGAGGTTCGGAACTGCTGCTACCATCAGGGGCGAGGTTCATCGTAAAAAGTATAGCACGACATATGCCGCTCAGAATTGGGAAAAGTTGATTCCCAGATGGGACCATAGCACGGAGCGACATGGTGTGATGGCCCATCCTCTCTTCAATATCTTCCGAGCGTACCTTGCGGGACAACATCACCGGATCCTGTAGTTCCGCCCTGCTCCAGGTTTGCCATCTACTCCGGCCTCGATCATGACAAACAGACCACATCGCCCCCTGCCTACCTATCCATGTTACCTTCTCCCTAGCCAGTTCTCTGCTAATCTGAAACAATACAAATTATTACCAGAAGATCTGCACTTCTTTGATGGGCGATATGTCCGAAGCAATGATTCATGTAAGACCATGCACGAGAGTTGTGATGGCACATGCAGTGGGAGTCGTCACAGCGATGGGTGACTCCAGCTATGCCAATGCCATTTGTGCATCATGAGTATTGTCAGTTTCTATGGGTGCATGGTAGATGCCAGGCCCTGCCGAGTGTTATGCTGTCATTCTATTGTGCAACACCAGGTTTCCTATTGTCGCAACTTTGCGGATCGGCAAGACTGGAGGGCTTCCAACTTCTGGCCTACCAAGCCATATGCCATAAAAGAAGAGAGCAAATAGGTAAAGACATATCATTCTCTACAGATTCATTATTAAAAATCCCTCTTACTGCATATTCAGTTGCTAACATCTCTTTACAGACGCACCTTATAGTGGAAGAGCATAGGAGTGCATCTCACTTTATGGGGCTGCATAACTTGCTCAATTTGAGCTACCCAAGGACAATAGAGTCATGAAACATGATTCTGATGCCTTATCAGACAGTCTTTACAGACTTTCTCAGCTATCAGTCATATACCTCCAACGTTGCAGTTAGTTATGCCTCAGAGTTCATGCAGGCAGTATGTCGAGGCATCACTCTCTCACATGTGCTGGAGCGAGATATCAAGAACTGAACGAGTCTTATCCGGAGGCAGTGAGCTCAGATGGTATGCTTGAACAGACCCAAGCAGACTCGGCTATCTCAGCCCCCTATCACATCATGTCCTGCATCTCTATAGGGCTCTCTGCAAGCACTGAGCTCACTAGCCATCGTGTGCTTAGGGGGTTGCAGGTCTGCCCAGCCGGCACGCGTCTGGCAGCCCTTCTGGCACTCCTCCTCAGCAAGTAGGATGGCTTTGCCTATCAGAATGGCCAGCAAGGTGTCATGTCCCTGAGCCCTATAGCGTGCGGTGCCATGGCAACCAGGGCCTTTTCCCTCCAGCCTTTCTCCTACCTACCGCAAGCTCAGTGGCCCACACAAAGCAGAGTCTCCCCCCAAGCTCCAGCACCTTGAAGGTTTTCTCAAGTGCACCCTCTCACCCAGCTCTCAGCTCTTCTTTACCACTGCCACTGCAACCCCAACCACTTCAAAAACTCCATCAAAACAAACACACAAACACACACAAACACACACACATCCCTCTCACTCGTCGACATCCAGCCAAAGCTCATCTGCAGCCCCTGATCCAGAGTATCCAGTCGAGGCATCACGCCTGACTAGATATACCATCTCTCTTGGTTCGCAGACACTCATCGGCAGTGCCTCGCCGTCGCCCTCTTGCCCTTTGCTGGCTCCTGCCTGCAGCCGCACATCCTCTTGAGGGTCTGTGACTGCAGCAGCTCAGCATCGCCAAGGCGTTCTGGCAAGGACCTGGCGCAGCTTCAACTGCAAACCTGGAAAGCTCATCGACCAGCCTCGCCTCCCTTGGGTAGAGAGGCTGATCACCACAGCTGCGGGTGCTCAACGTCACCTGCATTTTGGTCCTGCATTTTGGCCCCGACCTAGACGCTGGTTTTGGTTCGTACCTGCCCTACGTTCTCTCGAGCCTCTGCTTGCGGCTTCCAAGTTTGGACCTCGCAGCTTCTCCATCGTGAAGCTCGCTGGTAAGTCCCTGCCTGCCTCTTTCCCTCGTGCCTTATCGCTTCTTTTGCTCCGCACCTCCTCGCTCTCGCTAACCTCGTCAACTCCCGCAGAAGGTACGGTGCTACCCACCTGAGTAAGGCAGCTCGTCGGTGCTCTTCGCATACTCGATCTGCTTCTTCGCAGCTCTCCACGTCTTGTCACGGCCTCAAGCTACTCTCTCTCGATCGTCAGCCTACCTCAACGCCCGCCCTATCTGTTGCCCTCTCGAGTCTGCTGTCTTCGATAGTACCCTGTTGGAAGCCTGATTCAAGGCTTTGTATGCATACAGACCTCTTGTTGCTCGCTTGGTAGCTGTCTGGTAAGTCCCTTTTGATTCCTTTCTGGCGACGCGGTCAATCTCCCTGTTCTCTACCTTCACCCGATTTCCACGCATTGCCTTTATGCCGACTACGACCGCTCCTCATAGAGCCTCGTTGATCTGCTTCACGAACCACCTGCACTTTGAAAGTTTAGGCAGTTCTTCACTCTTGCCAAGCCCGTCGTTGTGTCGGTCGGTAGCACATAAGCCGCAACACCACGCTCTGCTATCCCATATCGACGCGTCTGCTGTCGATGAGAGTTCCCCTACCAGAGTTACAATCCTACAGGCAGTCGGCTCACTCCCCATTCTTTGATCTCGCAGAGTTCTGACGAAACCAGATTCCAGTTGCAATCACGCTTGCCTCACCTTCATACACGCACAACCGCTTTTGGTCAGTGTTTTACACTGCTCTTTGACTTCGTTTCTCCTATTCATCCAAGGAGAAACAGCGATTTTCACTATTGCTGCCGTCGTCGAGTTCGCAATGGCACTGAGGACATACAAGCCCCACGAACTCCTCCAGCTTAAAAACACTTCTGTGAAGAAGCAGCTGTACGATCAGCTCCAAGAAAAGCTTTGCCAAGATCAAGACCTAGGTAAGCTCTTCAAGCTCCGCAACGTCTGCTTGTTCCTGTTTGCTGACCCGCTACTCTAGGTGAAGTTCTACGAATGCCCCTCGAAAGCTCCCTTGCACGCATCATGGAGGAGCCTGCCGACATGCCTCCGGACTCGGACAATACATCTCCACGCCGTGGTGAAGCAGCTAGGCAGCTGGATGGTACCGAGGCCGAGTGGAGATATCGTGGCCGCAACGACCCGGAACCTGTTGGCGCCCAGCCCATGTCTGCTCCGACTGGCCTTGCTGCCCAGAAGGACGAAGGCTTCCAACGTTTTTACCGAGCAGTCGTGTCGCCTACCCATGTCCGAGTGACTGCTGGAGGCCGCATCGTGCCCAACACACGCGGCTCTCCCTCGCCCACCACCAGGTGGCCCAAAGACAAACCCGCGGGGGAAGCAGCCGAAAACAACGCCAACCGCCCACCAAACCGGGAGGCTCTCCAGCAAGGCCAGTTTGCTATGCCACAGCCCATCGGCTTCTTTCCGCATCACGCTATGATTCCAGGCTTTGCACCGGGAATGATTCCTGCCATGCATGGAATGCCTGGTATGCCTGGAATGCCTGGTATGCATGCGATGCCCCCGATGCCTGCTATGGCGAGCGTGCCAGCAGCAGCTGCACCGTATCCATTCATGTGGCCGATGGGCTTCAACATGGGAGCACCCATGGGAATGGCTCCTGCTCCTCATATGATGGGTCATGTCCCAGGTCTGGTGGCAATGCAGCCTCCGAACCAAAACCCAGCGGCGAACGACAAGCAAAGTGAGGCGGCTGCATCAGAGAATGCCACCCCCACTCGGGCTTCCGCTGCTGAGAATGGTGATGCTGCTCGGCCTGTCGTCCACAATGCACAGTGGATGGTCCCGCCTGGCGCCCTTCATCACTTTGCTATGGGACCTCATCCTGGATTCTTAGGTCCCCCAATGATGTCGCCTATGGCTGCTGGGCACAGATTCGTTCCCAACCATGTCATGGCTCCTGTGGCTCAGAGCAACGGACAGACGCCGCAGATGCCACAGCACCAAGCAATCGCCATGCCGCATCCTATGGCATTCCCTATGGTGCCAGGTCTTGCCCCAGCTCCTGGACAGCACCACTCCTCTATCCGAGCCAGCCAGATCACCAAGAAGCAGCTCTCGGTTCTTCGTGCTTCCCTCAGATGGGCTGAGGATCAGCTTCAGTACAACAAGCATCAGATTGATGAACGAACCATGGAGCTTCATGCACAGTCGTTGCGCAATTCGATTGAGCACTTCGAAAAGGTCGAGGCCGAACAAGTGGCCAATGAACAAAGAAACCTCCCGAAAGATCAAGCCAAGGAAGGCACGAGTGAGTCGGTATCTGCAGATGAAGAACGATCAAAGTCCCCCCCACCCAGCAGCGCAAAGCCAGAGAACAGCGTCGAAAGTGCTTCTAGCCTGCCGGAAGAGTCCTTCAATGTGCGGGCTGACAAGCAGAAATCGGATCATCAGCACAGCACTTTGAACTCCACTCACGAGAACAAGGCAGTTCAGCTCACCTCGACCATTCAGACGCTGAGCATCTCTGAGACCACTGGCGCCAACAAGAGATCATCTACCTTGCCTGTCACCGCAGCACTTGCACCCCCATTCCAGCCTCGTGCTGTAGGCGGTCACGCTATTCGCGACGGGCTGGCTTTCTCTGTAGCATCCGCTCATGAACAGAACGCAACTGGCAAGCCCTATCTTGTTGGACAGCTTCGCGCCGGCTTGACCGCTGAGAAGGCTCGGTCTAGTGGTTACATTTATCCTCGAGAACTGACCGACGAGGAGCGCCGAGCTCGACACTTGTATTGGGGTAACTCTCCTCACGAGCTTCCGAAGGGTCTGCCCAGATTTGATGGCAAGGACTTTTATCCGCCTTCTCCGGCCACCAGCCCCAAGGATGAGTCGAAACACCATGATGAGCCCGACTTCCTGGCCCTCAAGGCACCCGCAAATGACATTGGTGGCAAGAATGCCAACACTGGCGTCGACTCCTTCCAGTCATCTCGACGTCAGCACCAGTACAGGCGAGGTGGTGTGGGCATTTCGGTCGAGTCGGATCCATCTCAGCAATCTGGCGCGTCCAGCAATGGCGTTGACGCTTTGGCCGTTCACGTTACCCTTCAGGATACCGGAAAGAGTGGCATCGACAAGAACCGTCACTCAATCGCTACAGCGGCCATTCCCAATGCTCCATCTGAGAGTGACAGCCCGGACGAAAACGACGACAAGAGTATTGTATTCAAAGGTCGCAACTCTTTGCGCCAGACTCGGTAGGTCGATTTTATTCACTATAACTGGACTGTTGAAACTAACATGGTGTGATTCATAGACAGAGACCTCGCAGCGGAATCTGGCACGACATGATGAAGCGCGGCACGTCCAGCAGCAACGCGGTTCCTGGAATGATTTCGTCTACGACAGCTCAGGGCGTTCTGCCTCACTACAGCGGCCACGCGACTGCGTCTCTCGCACCCACTGCGACCAACATCAGCTCTTCTCCTCGAGAGCAGGCAAGCAAGTCGGGCACGCCCAATGACAATGGCTCGGCTGGCCCCGTGGCAGAGCGACAGATTGAAAACCGACCTCCAGGCGTTCAAGGCTCGAAGAGGCGGCCCCAGGTCCTCTAGCTCAGGAGCATCAAAGGCTGTATTTCTGCAAAAAGAGCAGCCACATGAAGGTTCAATCGAATCATCTCTTATTGCAGGCACACTTATGGATTGTATGAATAGCTATCACGGCCGGCTACTTGATTTCGGCTCTATTTTCCTTTCAGCTCTGTCTTTACTTCGTTGGCTTGACGAATAATCTGAGGACAGCATCATGTCAACCTCACCATTTGCCTGGTGCCAAAGGGCGGCCAATCATTGCTTTCTAACAGACTCAAGGCGCGTCACTTATTGTTAGAGTTCGATTGTATTATAGATGTACGTTGAGATTTGTTAGATTAATGAAAAGATAAAATGTAGAAACTGAAAGGCTCCTGTTGGCGAAGGGGCCGTGGAGTTATTCTCAGAGTGCTTCGTGTGGACATGTAAAGAGCTTGTGTATGTCGGCCAAAAAGGTCGTCTGCCTAGATATATAGGATGGCAAAGGCTGGAAGAGAGCTCGGTGCTTACATGGAAGGACAGTGCCTCGCTGGTTTCTGACGTCTACTCTACCAAATAAATTAACGTAGGTAGTGGGAAGTATTGGAGGACGATCGAGTGCTGGGAAACTCCCCTGGCCCAGGTATACACTGATACTGTCCCTACAATGCGAATCTACGGGCCGAAGGGCAGAAGCGCAAAAGGCCATTTCTCGTGGACAGTATCATGTTCCTCACCATCAAATTTCCAGCTTCGTTACAGCAAAGGCAAGATGAAAATCTTCGGGCGAGCGGCAGAGCTTCGTGGTAATGAAGCTCAGTCGGGTTTGCTCTCCGCCAGTCGTATACCTCGAAAACCATGAGTATTGTTGGTTGACGCGGAGATTATCTAGCGGGGTGGGAAACACTTCACGAAACTACGAGAGAAGACGAGAGAGAGAAGCGAGCACAAGACCTACCTTGGCTTGTGACCTGCTCTGCTTCGTAATGAGAGAGAGAGGTGAGGTCAGTTTACATAAGACTGGGCCATTGTGAGCCGCAGCCCCTCGACAAGGTAAATCGAGTTTGACATGTGAGGGTCTCACAGAGACGAGAGCAAAGAAGTTTGTGGGACAAGGAGCCAAGGCTTCGGGAAACACCTCCCATGGAGCATTTCACACAACGACAAAGTTGGTGAAACGGCCATTGAGAATTGTAAAATTCTCGATTTGGTTCGATCTACCCTGCTTGAGAAGAAATGCCGCGCGACCTGCAGGTGAAAAAGTGGTGTGGCCTCGGGGTATCGCTAGAAAACGCCGGAATATACCTAATTTGTGCCCATTTCCTTGCCCCGTATCATTGTTTGCCGTGGAATGCATCACATGGGGGGGAAGAAAACCCCCTGTGTTGAGTGTGTTTCGTGTCGAAAAAAAAAGTGTTCATCTCCTCGTCTCAACCAGTTTTTTCTTTTCTTTTGCTCCCAGATTCATCCGCTTAAATCAGAGAAGATTTAAGCAGAGATCTTGTTGGGGACGCGGAGCTCACGGCCGACCTTGGAGCGGGCCAGGATGCTCTCGCGGTCCTTGTCGAGCTTGAGCTTGGTGATGACGACGTTGGAGGGGTGGATGCCCAGGGGGACGCTCTGGCCGCTGGCCTTGTCGCGGGTGACGCGCTCGACGTGGATCACGTACTTGAGGCGGTAGACGGAGGTGACCTTGCCCTCACGGCCCTTGTTGGAGCCACGGACGATGGTGACCTCGTCGTCCTTGCGGATGGGGATGCTGCGAACCTGTTAAGGCGGAGACTTGTAAGTTTTGTTGTCTCTTTTTTTTTTCTTTTTTGCGGCTATGAGCGGTGGTGGACTGGGGGAGACGAACGTTGTACTTCTCGCGCAGCTCCTTGCTAAGGGGAGCGCTCATGATGACACGGCGCTGGCCGGAGCCGGCCTTGAAGTGAGCGGCACGGCTCTTGCTCCGGGAGGAGGAGAGGTCTGTAATTTTCACGACAATTAATACACAAAATTGCTCCAATTGCTCCATGAGCAAGGCCAGCGATGGGACTCACTCTTGTTCAGCTTGACCATCTTGACGGTTTGGGGGGAGGCGACGAGGAAATCCTGGTGTCGTGGAGGGCGTTGGGGTTGATGAGAAGAAAGGAAGAGAAGAGAGAGAGATTCCTAAAGCAGACAAATTGTCGTTGAAACTTTTGGTTGTGGGCGCACTTTTTTTTTTTTTAGTGAGTGGAGTTGGAGCCACGTGATCTATCCTGCCCTACCTTTTCTGCTTCCCGCTTTTGGCAAGTTTGGAGAGAAGCAAAGCCCAGGCGCTTACCTAAGGTCTCAAGGAGCCAAACCTTTGCTTAAGTAATCACTGAGATACTGGCTTTTATTCATTTGGACCGTGATGGCCACGGAGAGACAGCAAGATGAGTATAAAACTTGCATAGAGGCGGAGGAACGCTCAGGGCATGCAGACGGTGTGATGAAGAGCTGGATTTTCCATTTTGCGCCCCTACCCCAGTCTTGACGAATGGATACGTCCTCTGGAAAGCGCGATTCCCGTCTATATACTCCGTATCCTGGTCCATCCCCCCTTTCTTCCCTGGCTGAGAGTCTCCCATGGGTTGTGATGTACAAAAGATTGCCCAATGATCCTGGTCTTTCGTCTATGATATCGTACAAAGACCGCAACATCCACGCTTGGTTGCATCGTGCAGGCCATCCTAACTGCTCATGACTGAGTAGCAGGAGGCATGAATCTGCCATTGTTGTCGTATCGCGCTTCTGCTTTCCAGTTAGCCATTGACTGACCCAACAGCCGTCGCAACGATGGATAGGGCATAAGCGTACTAAAAAATGTGTAGTTGAGCGTCACGGTCTCAATGCCCTTCATGTTAATGTCATTCAACAAGTCGGGGTCCAAGTAGAAGAAAACCGGCATGTCCACAGTCTCGCCGGCATTCAACCTCTGCTCCTCGAAGCAGAAGCACTGGATCTTGCTGAAATAGGGGGCGCACTGGGCAGGCGTCACGCTGTACGTTGCCACGCCAATGATGTCCTGGTCGCCCATGTTCGTCGCCTTGTAAAAGGCCAGGGCGGTCTCGCCGGGGAGCACCCGGACCTCACGCTGCTGGGGGACGAACTTCCAGGGGAGGATGTCGGACACGGCGGCGTTGAAGGTGACCTTGATTCGGTTCGCGGACGTGACGGGGACGAGGCGGCTGGAGATGTCTTGGTTCTCGCCGGACTGGCCGTAGGCTCGGATGGGCTGGCCACCCCAGCCGGTGGTTTGGCAAATCTGTAGACCCTGGTTAGTTCTCTCTGGGTCAAAGGCTTCTCCTGGAGTTTGTGCATGTTTGACGCACCATTTTGTAGAAAGGCACCGAGCCGTAGGACAGGGCGAGCGTGCCCATGATGACACTGAGGGTGTAGTAGCTGCACAAAGAAAGCCATGAGCCTAATGTTCTCGAATTGCCGTCCGGAAGAAGCCATCATACGCTATCGTCCTGTTCCTCCGGCTATACTGCTCCCGCACCCTGTCCATGGACGGTGCATAGGTGGCATTCTGCTGCTGCGCTTGGTGTTGCGTCTGCGTCTGCGTCTGCTGCTGCTGCTGCTCTCGCCGAGGCCGCGAGCTCGAGAATTTGCGCCGCAACTCGGCGAAATTGGGGCGGCTGCTGCTCGTCCGAGGCCGTGCGTTCTGGCAGAAGAAGCAGGCCCATTGCGACGAGGATGAGGTCGTCGTCCGCGAAGGGGCGTTGCGCACGAGGCGCAGTGCGTTATTCATGGCTGCTGTTGTCGCGATATAGAAGGGAAAGCGGTTCGAATAGAGAGCTTGAAGATGGTTTTGCCTCGATTTGGAGCTAGCGCCAGCTTCTGTCATCCAGCCGATCCTCAGTGGCATGACATCGCGAATGGTGGGGCAGCGGTTCGGCGCGGAAGTCAAAAACCCGGCTCTGACGAGATAAGGTATGTATCCATGGCACTTGCACCCGTTGCCTTGATTCTCTGTGATGCATTTTTGGAGAGATGGTGCATAGACGGATCGATTGGTCCATTGAGGCTCTAGAGTGGGAATATTGGGTATGCATCTTATGGTGTTGAGAGGACTTCTGGAATTACTCGAGATGGGATGCCTAGCCACCTGCTACTACATACCACTACAGACATCATTGTCACAGGAGGATTCGACAGGATAACCATAACCATGCTTTCGCTATTTTTTTGTTCTATATGCCCTATATCCTGGCCTCAGTCTTGATGCTTCTGATAATGCTGTTCTCCTTAAAAGTGCCATAAACAGTCTTGCAATCGCAGCAACTCTTTGGATCATGTCGTCATGCAAACTCGGGTTCTGCTCCATGCGCTATGGTAGTGCTCCCAAACGATGATAGAAAAAAAAAAAAAAAACAAGAACAAGGCAAATGCAATCATTGATGCTCAGTGTGAAGATGCCTTCAAGCCAATTTCTTGCGCGGTTGCTTCTTCTTGAGGCCATTGCGAAACGGCTGCATCACTCTCTGCCTCCCAGACCGCGCCAGTTGCGCCAGTCTCTCCAGCATCTGGATGACAAACACTTGGAATGCCAGGATGAAGAGCCGCAGCAGGTGATCCAACAGACCGAGCCTCGGGACCCTGCCTCTGCTATAGGTCGAGTCTCGGAACTCAAAGGGGAGCTTAGCACCTAGGTGATCCTGAGCCACTTGCAGTCCGCTGGTGAATCCGTCTTCGTGGAACCCATACCCCGTCCACGCCCCGACATAGCTGATTCCTCTCCTGTTCTGTATGTAGCGCAGCATTCTCTGAGCGCGCACAGAGGACGGGGTATTGAGCGGGTGAGTGTAGAAATACCTCCCCTGAATCTTGGACGGGGTAGGGCGGTGGATTGGGTTCAGCGTGACTAGAACATCGCCAAAGGGATTCCTTGGAATGCGTTGCAGGATGTTCATATTGTATGTGAGGCAGACCTTGTCCATGTTGGCCTTTTGCGTTGAAGGTGAAGACAGTGTCAGAAAGTTCCAGCTCGACCATGCCCTCTTGTTCCTCGGCATCAGCGACACATCCGAGTGCAACACGGCTTCGTTCTGTGATGTCTGGAAGCAGGAAAGTATCGAACGCTCCTGTTCGGTGGCAGAGGCGCCGAGGATGGACAGCGCCTGGTCGCCGTGGGTTGCAAGAATGACGTGGTCGTAAGCCTCCGCCTTGCCGTTTTCGAGATGCAGCAAGACTCTGCCGATATTGTCGTTTGAGACGTTTCTGACCGGAGTCTTGAGAAACAGGTGATTGGGAGGAAAGCCCTTCATGACGGCGTCGATGTAGGAGCGAGCACCATTCTTGAGCGTCAACCACTGTGGCTGAGGGGCGAGAGGCGATAGAAGATGATGATTCCACCTAAGTATGAAAGCGTTGGTCTAAGGTGTCCTCAGGGATGGATGCAAGGGGCCTTGACTTACAGAAAACGGACCAGCGTTGTAGCGGGAAACTCCAAGGCGCACTTGTCGGGGCTGGTGCTCCAGATTGCAGCCGCCAGCGGAATCAGATAATCGTCTCGAAAGCCGTCCGAGTACCCCTCGCGCTCCAAGTATTGGCCAATCGTCAGCGTCTTGTTGATGTGGTTCATCATGTGCTCCCCGCCATATCGAGGCTCATAATCATCGTCATCGATGAGCAGATCCAGCGCAAACTGGCTGAAGCGGACAATGTCAAACAGCGTCCTCCACATCCTTGGAGAGAACAGGTTTCTCTTTTGGCTAAAGATGGTACTGAGGCTTGTGCTGGCCCATTCGAATAGCCCCTGGTCTCGTGATACGCTCAACGTCAACTCCGTAGGTTCAGTCGGGACGCCAATCCTGCCAAGGAAGTTCAAGAAGTTTGCTGGATGCTGAGGTGAGTCACTTGTAGTCATACACAACGCACGTCTCAGACCAACTCACGATATGTCGCCGAGTTCAGCAGAATGAAGCCAGTGTCCACGGCCGTCGTGTACTTGCCAGCCTTCCACTGCACCGTGTTGGTGTGGCCGCCCAAGCGGTCTGCAGCCTCGTAAAGGTAGACATCGTGATACGTCCGGTTGAGGGCCCAGAGCGCGGCAATGCCCGAGCAGCCGCTGCCGACGATGGCCACCTTCTTCCTGGTAAATCTGTCAACGGAGAGGCTCATGGGGGCGGTGGTTGCTGTCGTCGGGCCAGGAGATGGTGAGGGACACGAGACGGGACTTGGGAGTTGGGGAAGGCCTCAGAGGCGCCATAGAAAAGGCAACAAGGAAACCGAGAGCACGGAGAAGCGACTTGCACATGTCAAAAGGTCCGACCTCGAGCAAATGGCTGGGACAAGGGGGGGCGAAGCTGTCGGCGCCACCCATGGGAGTTGTGCATAAGTGTCGCCGCCCTGATTCGACGGGCTCGCGGGAGATAAGGTAGGCATAGAGAGACGCAGGAGAATCAAACAACTCACACATGCCGCGGCTCTGCTCGCAGGGGCATCTTTTTGATTGTTACAGGCAGGCAGGGTATGTAATACCTCTCAGGGTGCTCAGGGTGGCTCAGGGTGCTCAGGGTACTGTACAAGCAGCGGCAGTGCAGCTCGTAATACCGGTCGTCACTTGAAGCGCATGCAGCGATCTCGACGAGTGCATGCAGTACATGTACATCAGACGCACGTATGGAGCACCTCTCATGTACGCGTTATGTACGAGGACGGAGTCGGGCACGGCAGGGCAGGGCCAGGTATAGGCCAGGTACGGAGCACGGAATAGGGTGCGTCTTCGGCGATGCGCGCCGACAGCAAGGGATCGGATCACCACAGGAACAGCTTCGGGGATTTTCCCAGCCAGGAGAGGCTTGCCTTATGTACTCCTTTCACGGCTGCCAGGGGCCGCTGCCTGTCTCGGCCATGTCAAGACGGCGATTTGAGCACTTTTCAACGTCTGCAAGCGGCTGAGCTAGCGCCACAGTGGCTGGAGGAGGGACGCTTTCACGCTGTAAGGGCATGTCGGTGCGTCGAGATTTCCATGGATCTTGAAGTTGATGCTACTTATCGCTGATACATACATAGGTACATATCATGGGAGGGCGTCAAGTCTAGGTAGGCTGCTGACAGAGTTCATGCATTATCATGTAATACCTACACAGGCCGCAGGGGACACTGCGTATCTATACCTGCAGGACTGGTAGCCAACGAAAGCGGCACATCCTCACCTGCCAAGAGACATCATTGGCAGACCGACTGCAGCTGAAATGAACACCATGACGGAGTGGTCTTAGCAGCACGAGTGGTTGGTCTCGACAGCGAACCGGTGCTGCATGAAAGGCATGTTCTTACATGTGAGTGCTGCCCAGGATGCGATAACGCACGCATTTGCCCATCACCAACTCGGCTTAGAACCATGGCCTGATGCGTTGCACGCCTCGACGTGGAGATTCCTCAGTGGAGCATGAATTTTTTTCACACCCTCACCTCCATTATCACATGCTTCGAGAGCGAGGCAAATGGCATGAGCGGATGCCCGGCGGTTTCATCGTCGCCAGGAATCGGTCACCGCCCTCAGGGCTTGCTGCCTGCTCTTCTAGAAGCGCCTGGGGCCAGGAGTCAGGAAGTAATACCAGTAATACCAAGTTACGTCGTAATACGAAGCACTGCTGACAGAAGAAAAAATCAAGAGACCGCAATCAGGCCTCGGCATGTCGAGCACTCAACGGGATCGGCAAACGTGGGAAACGAGTCACCAATTCTTAGAAGCGCCGTGTAGGAAAACCTGCATCAATCTGCCCAGCATCTCAACTGTGCGCCATTGACAAAGTCTGGACGCTTAGCCTGTATATTCTTCGAAGCTGGGGTGAATCAACTTTATGGAAGAAAAGAAAGAAAAATTCAAAATCTCTGCCCGCTGCTTGGAGATAATATCGGCCAAGAAAAAAGCACGGACCATGTTCCGCTTACCTAAGACAGCGCTGGTCACTCGCCAGACTTTAGCCGCTCTCTTTATCCTCCGCACGTGTTGCACTGGCGCAGAAAGCAGATGGATACTCGTAGATGGACAATGATAAAGTAACCTGTCGCGGGCCGTGCGCGGGTCAGATACTTCAGTGCCCACGACAGGGCGGTACCCCCTCCTCTTGCCCAACCACCCTGTCCAGCGTCGTCTTTGCATACGTACGATGACGGCGCTCCTCGGCGGCCATTTCTAACATCGCCGGAGAAACGCATCGAGCCTTTTCGCAAACCATCGAAACCATCACCCGAACTCTCCTTTTGAGCATCTACAGCGACACCATATTTGACAGCAGATTGTTGCTGCACTCCTTATCCCCTCCCCCTTCACTCCTAGACCCCGACAGCCAAGATGGCGAACCCTCTCGATACGGATGCTGGCTCCGAGCTTTTCAGCTCGTATGAGGCGGAACTCAAGCTCGTGCAGGCCGACCTGGCGCAAAAGTTGGACCAGATTCCTGAACTGACAGGCGAGCCGCGCAAGGCTGCCGTCAGCCAGGCTGAGCGCGCCTTAGAGGAGGCAGATGAACTGGTACTGCTGCCCTTGCATACCTGCAGAACCAAGGCTAACGGTTGATTGGAAACACAGCTTGGCCAAATGCGCCTCGAGAAACAGAACATCCCGACATCTGCGCGAGCGAAAGTCAACCAGCGCTTCCGCAACTACGAGTCCGATATCGATACCAGCCGCCGGAAGCTGACGAGCCTGTCGTCCAATCGAGCCGCCCTATTCGGCTCACGCTACACTGACGAGCCATCCGGGTCGACGGACATCAACCTGGAACAACGACAACAGTTGCTCTCGGGAACTGAAAGGCTCGATCGGAGCACACAGAGGCTGCTCTCCAGCCAGAGGCTCGCCCACGAGACCGAGGCTATCGGAGCGGAGACGTTGGCCGATTTGCATAGGCAGGGCGAGGTCATTCGCCATACGCACGATACTCTTTTGGACAGCGAGGGTTATGTCGACCGCAGTGTCAAGACGTTGAGGGGGATGGCTCGGAGGTAATGTAAATCCATGACCGGCAATCTCAAGGCACAGGATATTGATGGTGAACAGCATGGCAACCAACCGAGTGATTACGATTTCCATCATCACCATCTTGGTGCTCTTGATCATTGCTGTGATTTTCAGCAAGTTTCGATAAACGTGGGGATTTTGTTTGGAGTTTTGTCGGCGACTCGGAGTTGGAACACTGGACTTATCGTGTGTTTGATTCTTTGTTTTTCTGCACCATACAGACGCACATATATCGCTAGCAATGACAACAGGGCCATAATGCCGTCCGTTCGGCTAGAGGAAGGCAATTGTCTTGGTCGAGGGCCCTTTTATTTTTTTTTACTTCTTTGAAGTATGCACTGTCGAGATACATTTGTTTATCTGTTTTGTGGTCTCTTTCCATTATCCCATACAGCTCCAATAGAGGCGTGCTAGTTACTATTCTGCGATGAGTTCCCAAGAGCAGCCCGTTCAAACTGTTGCGATACCTTACCTTACCCTAGGTAGCTTGTCGGCCTCTCAAGCCTCAAAATGGAGCGACATCAGCAGATCAGGTACAAACCATGGAGCGGATGACCAGATTGTGGGGTAAGCCGCCGTCTTCGCACTCCCGAGCTTAATCCAAATTAATACCGAGGTTGACGCGGCCGCTTACGTGAGAGGGTTCCTCGCAGAGCTCTCAGGCTTTTCGTCCAACCTTTATTATTGGCCTCACAAAACTTTCTTCCTCGCACAAACCACATCCATCGCCTCCCTCCGCATCCTCCACCCTCTCCATCCCCCAACGATTTCCCCTCATACTCGGTACCCCTTCTATTCGTTACTCTCTTTGTACTTTCTTTACTTTTGGTGCATAGACGCACTTTTATCCTTCTACTTCGGAATTTTCTAGTCGCCGCTCGCTACGTCGTTGACGTGGCCTCACGGCCCCCGCCATGTCTGAATTCCTTGGGTATGCAGATGGATTCTTAGCTCAGTGGCTTGTACCCTTTGGCTGACACGCGACACCCCAGATCCCGCATTTCCCTCATCTCCAAGAGCGATATTCGGTGAGAATCTCCGCGCTCATCGTTCACCAAGACGGTCGCTGACCTCTAGTGAAAGCTACGTGGGCACTTTGCACGAGATCAACTCGGACGAGTCGACAGTGTCTCTCGAAAATGTCCGCTCATTCGGCACAGAGGGTCGCAGGGGCAAGCCTGAGGAGGAGATAGCTCCATCAGACCAAGTCTACGAGTACATCGTCTTCCGCGGCAGCGATGTCAAGGACTTGCGGATTGAGGAGCACCCCGCCATCAAGGAGAACAAGCCCCCTGTCATGCCTGACGACCCTGCCATTGTCGGCGTAAGTCATGTCCTTCCTTCATTGCCACCAACACCTCACCCTTCCATGATGAAATATTGCGGATGTAAATCTATTGTCACGTCTGAATGCGCAAACCCTGTAGAGATTTCCGTTGCCTTCCTTCTGATCTGGAAAATATCCCATTCACTGTGTTTTGAGATCTTACTTCTTAAAGACATCTGAACTGACAACTCGTTGCAAAAGGCCCGAGCCCGCCCCGGAGCACAAGGAGCAGCCCAGAATCCTCCTCCGGGAGCTCCCCAAGGAGCCCCTCCCGGAGCTCCAGGATTCCAACAACACCCATATCCTCCCAACAACTTCTATGGTGGCCCTCCGCCTCCAGGATCCTGGGGACGGGGTGGTCCCGGCCCGATGGGTGGACCAGGTTTTGGCAACATGTACCCTCCGCCACCAGGCTGGTTCCCTCCCGGCCAGGGCTTCCCTCCCGGTCCCGGCGGTCCCGGCCCATGGGCCAACGCACCGTTTCCTCCGGGCCCTGGTGGTCCCTCAGGTACCGACGCCGCTCAAGGCCCGCGGACCGCGCCCGAACAGCCCTCTTCGGCTCAGGAGTCAAAACCTCCTCCCATTGGACCCAGTGCAGACAAGCCCAGAGCTCCCCCAACAGAGCCGAAGTCGCACACCCAAGCAGCAAGACAACCACCCAACGCCCCAACCCCTCCGGTCGATTCTAAGCCGTCGGCCGAGGAGGTCAAGGCAGCTGCCACAGCAGTCCCGGCCAACGGCGCTGCGAAGGCAAATGATGTGTCTAGGCCTATTCCCACTGGTCCCAGGGGCAACCGTGTCCAGCCTGTTATCCCACTTGCTGGACCTACGTCCAAGCCCTTCCAGCCCCCTTTTGCGATGGAGAAGGCGGCTCAAGCTGCTCCCCAGCCTGCAGCCGCAGGACCAAGCAGCGTACAGGATGCTACGAGTGCGGCCAGAGCAGCTGTGGCACTGGCGATGGCACAATTGAGCAACTCCGGCGGCAATGCCATGGATAATTTGACCAACAAAGTCAACGAGATGCGCGTCAACGCCAGTAGAGGTAGCACGGCCAACCGTGGCCGTGGACGCGGCGGCCGTCCAGCCAAGGTCGAGGTTCCCGATGCGGACTTTGACTTTGCTCAGTCGAACGCAAAGTTCAACAAGGAAGAAGTTGTCAAAGAAGCTGGCGCAGGCTCTCCGGCGAACGAGCCTGCCGCTGCGCCTGCAGAGGAAGGCTCAGAGCCCCAGGATGGCGCCGCTCCGGTGGCATACAACAAGTCAAGGTCGTTTTTCGACAACATCTCTAGTGAATCAAAGGAGAGGGCTGAAAACAACGGTCAGAAGCCCGGTGGACGCGAGTGGCGCGGAGAGGAGCAACGGAGAAACATTGAGACGTTTGGCCAAGGAAGCGTCGACGGTGGCTATCGAAACTACCGTGGACGTGGTCGTGGACGCGGGACCCGAGGTGCGGGACGCGGCTTCAGCCGCGGTGGACGTGGAGGTCCTCGGCCTCAGTTCCAGCCTGCTGCTGCTGGCCAGTAGGAATCATTTGATCCCAGGCACCCGCCGTTTCCATCCGACTCTACGCTGCTACCTCGCGAGCGGTTTGCCGTACCACATTCCAGGCAACATCATGAGCAACGCGACGTCAATCAGCGTCGGAGTGAGCCCCTAGCACGACTACGAACCCATTTTACCCCCAATATTCCCTCTTAATCTTCTTGCACCAATGTACCAAAACCCTCCAATGTTTGCATCGTCTAGGCTGCCTTGCGGCAGCTGGAAAACGATATACTAGTCTTTTCGATTTTGCTTTCAGCTCAGGATAGGAGCTACGGATTTCACTGGTCGCGGAACTCGGCGACGATGCGGGAGTTTGGTTTGCGTTTTACAGGAGGCACAGGCAACCGGGCCTTCCATGAATCTTGAAGAGGCATGATGAATGAAAAAAACAGAAGAATTTCCTCAGGAGTAGAGGAAGGCGCTTAGGATCAAGCTGGATTCTTGCACTGGACAATGAAGCCGAGGACAAGCATGCGATTTATATAGCGAAACCTGTACAATCCTAATGAATCCCCAGGACTGGGTCAGAGACACCAGGCAGCGATTTTCTGCTGAGCTCGTTCATCAGACCTTTGTGGACAACTGCGCAACTTGCCATGTAATACTAGCAAGTGAAACGTAAATGCACACAATTGACGCTCGATTGGGAGCGGCGTGGCGATGGTTTTGCGGTGATGAGCGTGAAAAGCTCTCATGGATCGTTGATGTCGAAGTTCCATTGTCCAAGATGACAGAGTTTCGCCGCTCAGCCCCGCTAGGCGCAAGGCGGCGTGACGCATCAAAGCATCAGGTATTTTAGCAGCTGTCAGTGCGACGAACCTAAACCACATTCAACAAACTTCAACTTGTGGCTTTCGTCGCCTTAATTTCCAATCTTTATAAACACTCTCAACGGCCTTTTCAGTATCTTTACTTTGACATCTACCTATTCCTCACACACTGCGAGCTTCTCATCTTGCTTGTATTCTTTCATTCACTCCACCTCCTGGTTAACTTCAACCTTGCTTTGCCCCGCGAGGGAAAATCACATCGAGACATGTCGACACGACAGCTTCGCAAGCTACAGAAGCAGCGGGAACTGGAAGCCAAGGCGATCCAAGAACCCGAAGGCAGTGAAGACGACGGAGACGATGAAGAGAGCGCTCCCGTAGTGGCCAAACCGCGGCCGAATCTCTTCGCTGCGCTCCTGGAGGAAGAGGTCGAAGATGAAGATGAGGTCGAAGCCGACGATGCTGATGAGAGCAAAGAGCAAGCACCGGCAGCAGACGCGCCAGCTCTCACCGCTACCAGCCGGAAGAATAAGAAGAAAAAGAAGAAGAGCAAGAAGAAGGCCGCAGCTCCGACCCAGGATGCCGAACACAGCGAGGACGATGAAATCGACAGGGCCATTAGGGAATTGAAGATTGAGCCAAAGCCCCAGGCGGCGTCTGCTCCAGGCGCCACTCCCGCATCCAACGGCCTCTTCAAGATCAACCTCCACAACCTCAAGGAGGTCCATGAGATGCGAAACCTGTTTGGCCGAGAGACCATTGAATCGGCGCACGCAGAGGAAGCGGAGCAGCGACGTCAAGGACTCATGCCGCAGAATGTGGACCTGGAGACATTTCTGCGAGGACCGCCCAACGTTCGCAAGCTTCCCGAGGTGTCCCGAAGACGCAACATCTTCATCCAGGGAAGAGAGCACTGGCCGATGGGCTCCCCCGGGGGCCTCACCTTGAAGGAGCTCGGCAAGACGTACGATGGGACAGGAGTCGAGTTTACCGTTTTCCACAACCAAGAGTATGATCGAACGCAGCACATGTTTTTCGCACAGGTGCAGATGGGTGACCCGATGAGGATGGTGCACCTCCTCGTCAAATACCGTAAGAAGAGCAATGTCCCCCCCGTCGAATCTGGAAATCGCTAACATCTGGATAGCCTACCATGTCTCGACATTGCTACAAGTGAGCAGCGTGGCGAAGCAAGACCAGAACATGGCGCTCGCCTCAGAGCTGTGTGAGCGCGCCCTGTTCAGCTTTGGACGAGTAGCTCCGCCCTCGTTCAAACAGCACCTCGAGCAGGGAACGGCCCGTATGAATTTTAGGCGGCCGGAGAACCGCCAACTGTGGCTGGCTGGATATCACTACATCAAGAGTCTCATCAGGAAAGGGACCTACAGGACAGCGCTAGAGTGGGCCAAGCTTCTCTACACCCTGGACCGCACCGATCCATATGCGATGAGGCACATGATTCACTTCTTAGCCATCAGAGCCTACGAGGCGGACTGGCTTCTCGAATTCCTGAATCAGCTGGATCCGGAGAGCAGCCGGGATGACACGGCGTACATCCTGCAGAGCCGAGTATTGGCGGACTTGCAGATTGGCGACGAGAAGAGAGCACGAGAGCATCTTGCCGAAGGCATGCAGCGGGTGCCCTGGCTATACTGCGCTTTGTTCCAGGAGCTGAACCTCGACGCACCGCCGTCTGTCTGGGGCATCAATGCCGAGTCGGACACGAGCGCTTTCTGGGTGAAGCTGTACCTCTATCTGGCTAAGGATCTATGGAACAATCCTAGGACAATTGAGCTCTTGAAGGATGTCGCCAAGGGCCTCGGGCGGGTCGACGCAAAGGCTTTGCCAAAGGACAACCTGCCGATTGACCTAGGCGCCGCTCGACTGGCCTACATTGACGGGCAGACCTCACTGCTGGCGCTGGTGCCACGCAAGATGCTGGAGCAACAGCCCAACTACGAATTCGATCCTCTGCCGCCGGCAGAGAAGGATAACATCTTCACAGCAGATGGATGCAGACTTCCCTGGCTCGAGGAGCGGCGGGAGGCATTGCCAAGCTCGCGGCGGCTCGACGCCATGATAGCGCAGCTGGAAGACCTCCTTGCGCGGCGGGTCCCTCCGGTGACCCACGAGGACGAGGACCGGCTGGTGGACGAGCTCCAGAACGCGGCGTTTCTTAACGAGAACCGCGAGGCCGAGGACGGCACACCCGGGGAAGCCGTGCCGGTGAGCAACGAAGACCGGGGGATGATTCGCGCGCTCGTTCGGATGTTTGGCTTTGGAGGAGGGGCGGAGGCGGCGGCGGACGCGACAGGGGCAGACGATGCAGCTGGAGAGCAGTATGACTGGGAAGAGGAGAACAACGACGGTGATGATTCGGGGACCGCGGATCTTCCAGGGGCATGGCCTTCCGAGGAGGGTCGGCGGGAATAAGAGACGGGAGTAGCCGTGTTTCCTGGTGAATGAATGTTGGTCGATGTTGTTGGTCTACGATTGGTACGGAGATGGCCGCTGATGCGAAATGTCGCTGTTGGATGTATAGAAGAGAGCTGAGTACAGTGTACGACTATCTATGTAGTTCTAGTAGGATTTAGATCGACATGGGATCTCGAATGGTGCAACTGCCGATGGGAATTCCGTGCGCCATGTATGTCTCTCCCTGTTTTGCCTATTTGTGTTCCCCATGTCCATGTGCCGGCAGAGATTATACTATGGCTTGTTGTGGTGATGCTACAGGTATAATGGGATTCACGGCACGGCAAGGCATGATAGGTAAGGCAAGGCGATACTGCAAGGTACCGTACTGGAATTGAGTCAAACAAGGTATCAAGGCGGTTGTAAATATAGAAACCGGGCGGCTCACCTGTCAAGGTTGTGGTATTAGTTAGTATGACGCGGAATGAGCAACGTGTGTGAGAGAGAAGCGACCCCCGGCTTCCCTTCCCCCGGCAGGTGAGATTTGGCTAGAAGATGCGATGAGAGGGCGGAAATGTGCCGGTGGAGGCGGTAGGATGCTTCTAGTCGTCTTGTTGGATTGAGGCGTAATAAGCAGTCGGATCGCCATCTTAGCAGTTTGTTGTTGTTGTGCTTAAAGACTTGTTTGGGGAAAGGGCTTGTGTCTGTTAAAGCAGAGTTTGGAGCAGTTCAGGCCGAAGGGGGTTAGAGGGCGTTGATCTTGATGAGACAAATTAGAATTGCAGCATGGTCAAGACCTTCAACCACGATATGCTCTGTGTCTCTTTTGTCTATGAAAAGGGCTGTCTAAGACGGGAAGAAGGATTATGGTTGGCGTGTGTGGGTGTGCATGCAAATGAAGCCTCAGGGGATGATATGGACGAGTCTTACGAACAGCAACGATGCCAGTATGTTGTCGTGTCACTCCTTGGGGAGAAGTAAACGAAGTTCTAGACCCTTTACGAAGCAGCCTAGAAAAAGAAAATAAGAGACAAAAAACATACACACACACACATACGAGTATATTGAAGACGGAATGTCATTCCGCTCATACAGTCCAATCATAATGCTCACAACCCTTACCGACACCAAGAGATAGATGAGAAAAGATGACGGTAAGCACGGCACTTGCACCGATCAGGTCTGGGATTTGGCTGGTGCGACGACTTGGTAAATGCATGGCCAATAGCTAGCATTTTTTTTTTTTTTCTTTTCTTTTCTTTTCTTTTCTTTGAACGTTCTTATTATCGTGGAGCTGTCATGGTGCTGAGTGGCTCGGGATGGGCGTGGAAGCACTGGAAGACGAAAAAAGAAGAGGAGAATGTGACGAGACTTTGAGGACAACTGCCGCCCTTTTTAGTGGTGATTTCGGAGTGCAGTTATAGGATCCGGCCGAGAGTAGAAAGGGAAATAAAAGGGACTTGGTCGTAGCTTTTCGGGACGGGGGACATGGGGGGTTGAGCTGCCAGGTCGGTACTTAGTAGTAGGAGTGAGGTATGTAGGCTGGTACAGTAGGAGTTGATTCAGTGCACGAGGGATTACTGAAGATTGATGATGGAACTGTGCGAATGAGCCGTGAGAGAAAGAGAGCAACAACAGTATCACAAATGGAGTCGAGTTGACAGGCCTTGGCAACCAACCCAGTGTCAGCCGGAAACCAACCTTGTTGCCGTTGTTGTTCACATCCTTTCACACTTCTCGTCTTGGGCTGAACAGGGCGCCCTTGCTGCTCTCGCTCTACGCGTTTGGGACGAATAGGGAGGGTCATTGGACGGTTAAACCGCCTTTGCTGAGGGCTCAAGACGAAGGCGGCGGAGAAATGAAGGGGGGTGGTGTAATATGGCCAGCAGGGCCAATCAAGGGGACAGAATAGGCGGGACGGGATCTTGACTCGTTCTGTATGTATGTATGCATCACTATCATCTCTGTATTGCATGTAGTTGTATGAGAAGAAGAGAGAGAGAAAAAAAAGTGATATTCGGTGAGATAAGATGAGAGCCAAAACACACGGATGATGTTTGGTGTCGCGTGAGGAGCCTTTTCGGCGTGATAATACCAAACTGGGCCTCTCATCAATGAAAAGTGAATGGCCAGGCATATCTACCTACGTACTGTACACAGAAGACCTCGGCAACAAGCTCTCAGATGTACAGTAAGAAACAGCGCTCAAAATGCCTCGGCCGAGCACTGTGCAACGCCCGTCTTTTCCTGAATTTCCATCATTGGCAATAGAAAAAAAAAGCCTGCTTTAGTTGCATCGACGATCCCCAAGGCTATTAGTTGCAAGGGCTCTTCTCTCTTCCCCCCCTCCCCTCTTCCCCTTTGGACTTACATTTACGGACCAGCCAATGGGCGGCCTTGGAGAGGGGGGAGGAAGCAAGTGAGGACTATGTATGTACTATTCTGGAGCAACCCCCCCGGCCCCGGGTGAAGGAGGGTTGCACGTCTTTTGTGTCTCGGCCGGGAGGAGGCGGGACTAATGAGAGAGCTAGAGGGAGAGCTAGAGAGAGAGCTAGAGGGAGTGTGTGTGAGTGAGAGGCTTGACTGAAAGAAGCACTAATTTCACCGCAGAAGAGAGTGAGGCTTGAAGGAGAAGAAGGGTGAGGAGAGAAGGAGGAGGAGGAGGAGGATGACTTGGGAGCTAGAGAAAGACGCCAGAGGAAGCCTATTTGGGAGGGGGGAGCTTGTGATGGCCGGAGGTTCTGTCCGCAAGACACGGCCGAGTTGTGGTGGCTTGAGGCTTGATGTCTTTTGCATGGGTTAACTTCTCCAATTGTTGTTGCCCGTGTTCTTACCGTCTGCCGAGCATGATGGAAAGATTGGTCTAAATCCCCGTCCGGCAGGGCTCGATTTCGTCACCCTGCGGTATGTATGTGTGTATGCATGTATATGCACGCAGTCTAGGTATCTCAACTGTAATAGGTATCCTCCTGCGCAGCGCCCCTGCTGCGGCTGCGAGGCGCTGGATTCCAGGGATGCTGGAGCGCCAGAGATGCTGCTGACGGGTAAGGAGGAAGAGGAGACGGAGGAGGAGGAGAAGGTCTAAAATGTCATCAAAGATAGAGTTCCACAGCTTGTTCGGGCGCATCGATGGAAAAGCTTCATCAACAGCGTAAGAGCTTGTGTGCCGCTTCGTCTCACCTACAGGCGTCGTGAGATGAAGTGCGGCGATGGATGCCGGGACAGACAGGTCGAGACATCTGGCCCATCCTTGACCGCCTAGTAGTACCTCGTCATTTTCAGCCTCAACAAGCCCGACTCGTCTATCTCGAGCCTCCCCTCACGTACTGGATCCGGCAATGAGCGGTTCGTCTATTGATCGGACGGGGGCTCTTGGCCAACCACGATCCCATGTCCGAGGGCCTGTAGCATCTCACTTTGTAGTAGTAGTAGGTAGCAATTGGTACCTTTGTCTTCTTCTCTCTGTATGACTTGTCCATTCTTCGCAACAGTAGCTCCGGCTGGGCTGGTCTCTCCCCCACCCCGAGGATACCAAAAGAAGAGCAAGGCCAAGACGGGACAAGACAAGACAGGACAAGACAGGGCGAGACATGGACAGGGTTGCGGTTCGGCCGAGCCACCAAGCCTCGCTACGAATCCAGAACCAGCTGCTACTACTACTATACTACCTATGTACTATCAAATCCAAGCTAGGATTCGGCTGGCTCATGACTGGTCAGATGGAAGATGAGGGACGAGATTGGAAAGTCGGGAAGAAATAAAGAGGCTAAGCCAAAATAATCTGGAGTGTAACAATCTGACCAGGAAATGGAGAGAGATGGAAAAGAAAAAAGCAACTAATGATTATTATAGAAGAAACAGAACAAGGATAATGATACTGCTAGTACTGTAGAGACCGATAAAAATAAAAAGAAGCAGATGGGCTCCAGCTGTCTTACAAAAACAGACAAGGCACGGATTGCTCCGGCGTCGCGACATGGGTTCTTGCAGGCGCCTTTTCCTGCTACAGGTCTAGAGGCACGCACGTCGCAGGCAGCTAGTCGCCAGCCCGCCGATCACAACCTCAATGCCATTCGCCAGCCGTCTTGTTTTTTCCCCTTCAGGTGCAGTTACAGCACAGCACAGCACAGCACAGCACCTCTCTCTCTTTCTCTCTCTCTCTCGTCTCTGATTCCCTGGAGGCCGGCGAGAGTGGCATCACTGATGCGCCCGAGCCGCAGGCCAGAGCCTCGACGACGCCAGAGCCCTGAGCTTGGTTGGTTGATTGATTGATACCCGAGAGGCTCAAGGGCGCACAGCAGGGCGGAGCTGCAGCTCTCTTGTGTGTGTCTGGGGCCCTTGTGTGATTGCCATCGAAATAGACGACACCAGCAGAAGAGTGTGTTTCTCTTTTCTTCATCCACGAGAGGATTTGAAGGGTGTGATTGCAAGAGGAAAAGAGAGACGGGGACGGCAGGGGGCAGAGAAAAAGACGGCAGACAAAGACACAAGACGCAGCGGCAGAGACAAGAGACTGAGACTGACGCAGACGATACCTGGACAGGCCGTCTCCCAGAGGAGGAGAGCCTCGTCCCAGCACGCCTCCCTGAGGCCTCGACTGCCTTCATCCATCCATCCATCCATCCATCCATCCATCCATCCTCCATCTATCTCATCCATTTCATTCATTCATTCATTCATCCATCCATCCATCCCTCATCCTGTGCCGTCATTCCATCGCACTCGCAGCAGAATCTCCTCCTTGGCTTGCCCTGCGTCTGTCGCTCCCCAGTATGCTCATCGTGCTGCCGTTAGATAAGCGACCAGCCTCGTCTCCTTGACATTCATCACAACCCGGGCATACTACTATACATACTACTTCTACCAAGGTTGACTACCTGATGCGACCCTCTCTTTGACCCCCTTCTCCGATCGGCCGAATCTCTCGGCCGCCCAGCCGTCCACTCGTCCATTTGTCCCGATCCATCCAGTCGCACGCCCGTCAGTCGCCTCTGGCCCCTCCTCCCCATCGTTCTCTTGTCCCATCGCCTCTCCTCTCCTGCCCCTCCCCTCCCTCCCTTCTGGATGGCCTCAATGCATACCTTTCCCTCCGTCTCCGAGCCCGGGGCGGCGCAGTCGCCGGCCATGCTGGTCGATGCCTCGAATCCCAGTGACGGAGCCAGTCCCTACGACACCTCGTCCATGTCTCAGCAGCCCTCGCCGCGACAGCAGCCGCACCAGCATCTCCTGGGCGCGTCTTCACAGGCACTGCAGCAGTCGCAGCAGCAGCAGCAGAACCAACCACAGAACGAGCCGTCACAACAGCAGCAATCACAGACCCAGCAGCAGCAACAACAGCAGCAGCAGCAACAGCAGCGCAGCGTCAAGCGGCCCAGGCCCGTCAAGTCCTGCACCGAGTGTCGCAAACGAAAGCTTCGCTGCGATCGCCTCTGCCCCTGCTCGCAATGCCAAAAGTCCAACCGTCCCTGCAGATACGCTCCCGACCAAGACTCGGCCAACCTGTCCGATGGCTCGGACGCTGAGGGAGCCGAGCCGGGCCGCCCAGCCAAGCGCAACTACTCGCACAGCGCGCTGCCTGCGCTGGCCGCCTCGTACGGCGATGCTGCCGCTCCCAGACCGGCCAAGGCGAGCGATCCCGCCAGCCTCCCGTTGCTCGAGGAGCTGTCCATACGGATGGAGCGCCTGGAGAAGCAGATCCTCGCGCGGAGTCCAAGCAGGGCTGAGGGCGGCGGCGGCGGCAGCAGCAGCAGCATCGTCGCCGGGGCGCCAGAGACGATACGGGGATTGACGGTCAAACGGGGGGCCACGAGGACGCGGTACTTTGGGCAGAACGACTCCCGGGTGATGCTAAACCTGGTAAGTTGGCCCTGATGAACCATTGGAGGTCCGAGTCTCGATTTGATCCCCCCTTCCTTGATCCATCCCCTTTGCTGTGGCAGCAAGAGCTGACTCTTTCTGTTTTCTCTCTCTCCTAGTTTGACGATGCCAAGGCATATATAGCCCACAACTTCCGGCGAGAGCCCTTCCCCAGCTTCGAGAAGCTACATAGGCATCTGCGAAGCGAATTAGCAAAGTCTCTGACCCCCATCACCGTCTTTGTCGACTCTATGATGCCTATCCACAAGAGAATGATGGACATCTTGCCCAGAAAGGCAGTCTGTGACCGCCTCATGGCGGCGTATTTCGACACTTCGGAGACGCAATACAGGATCCTCCACACCCCGACATTTTGGGAGCAGTATAACCAGTACTGGCAGGGCAATCCGCAGCCCGAGCAGTTTCTTCCCCAGATGCTGTCGGTGTTGGCGGTAGCGTCGAGGTTCGACACCAAATCCAGGGGGCTGGGCCACCAGGAGCGCGTGGAGGGCGTGCACATCCCGACTGCGTGCGCGCTCGTTCGGAGCTGGCTCGACAGCCTCAAGGGCAAGCAGCTCGTGGAGATTGCCACGCTGCAAGTCGAAGTGCTGCTGCTGTTTGCCCAGAGGATGATTATCCAGCGGCCGCAGGATTCGTGGAACCATCTGGGCTTCGTCGTGCGCATGGCCATGTCCATGGGCCTTCATAGGGACCCCTCGGAGTTTGAGCCGCGCATGACGCCCTTCCAGGGTGAGATCCGACGGAGGCTGTGGTTCACGGTCCTCGACATGGACCTGTACATGTCGCTTGCCTCCAACATGCCCTGTCTCACCCGAGACGGCGACTATTCCTGCCGGCCGCCGCGCAACGTCGACGACAGCGAGCTGTTCCCCGACATGACGGAGCTGCCGCCGTCTCGGCCCCTTGACCAGGCGACCGACAGCCAGATACAGATGTACACCATCATGACGCTTCCCACGCGGATGAAGGTGGCTCACATGATCAACCGCATCGATACCATCCGCGACTACCAGGAGGTGCTCGACGTGGGCGGGAAGCTCGACCGGTTCATGGAGGACATCAACTACATCTTCCCGCGGCATGCGTCCCTCAGCGACGCGCAGAAGAGCAGGCTCTGGCGCGACCGCGTCGTCCTCGACATGCACGTGCGGCGACCTCTGCTGGCCCTGTACCGCCCCTTTGCCATGGGGGTGCCCGACGCCCCGGCGCAAATCTCGCGCGCGTATCTGCGGTCGTGCATGGTGATTCTCAACTACCTGGACGATTTGGACCACTCGCTGCCGCACTTTCGAGACGTGTCCGAGATGTACCTGCAGATGTTGCGGCGCGACGTCATCCAGGCCGCCCTGAGCGTCTGCTACTTTGTCAAGCCGGCCGTCCGTCCCGCTGCCGACAGCGTCTTGCTCGCCCAGCACGGCATACGGGCCTCGCCAAGCCCCGCGGACGATTTCCCGGCGTACGTCCCGGACGACCTGATGCTGTGGTCGCCGTCGCGGCTCATTGGCACGGTGCAGAAGACGATTGATCTCCTCGTGGGCTTCATTCGCGGCAGCGACGTCAAGGATATCCTGTGCGTCGCGGTCGTGCTGGAGACGGTGAGGAGGCCCGACATCCGAAGCGACGAAATCACCAAGAATCTGTTTGGCCTGCTGGACGCTTGCCTGAGGGCGAGCAGCATGACCCTGGACAAGCTCCACGCTTTGTCACTAGGCGGCGGCGGCGGCGGCAGCAGCAGCAGCAACGAGTACCAGCACGAGGCGTATGGCCATGGCAGGATGCCGTTTGTGCAGCACGGCTACGGCATGGGGGGCCATTCGGAGACGACGGAGTTGGGCGGCTGGATCATGTGGGATGGCTGGGATTGATGCCCAGTCGGTCTTACATTTGTGCGTCTCTTATACATTCATTCTTTTCATTAATCCTTCTTTCATCGTCCGGTGTTGTAATTGGGCTATAATTCTCTTCTTCTTTTTACTCTCTCTCTCTCTCTTTTTACGCTTGATTAAGCCATGCGGTATGACCACGGTTTCGTGAGAGGAAGGTCATTGATTTGCGAGGTTTGGATCTGAGTACGACGGTCGGGCACATTTGGTTTGGTCTCATGGAAATATGGGAGAGTGTGTGAGATGGAGATACCCCTACGTATGAATATATTGAGCAGATACGATTTGTTTTCTCTTCTAATCTTCTCCTGTTTACAATAGAGGGTGGATGATTCAGGCAAGGAATCATGATATGGCTGATGAACTGAATCATTTTTGTTCTCTTGCTCCATTCCTCCTCTTGCCATCACATTATACCTCAAGGCCATCATCAAAGCACCAATCTCTACCACCCACCAGCCCTCTCGCCGTCCCTCCTTCATCTCAATCAATTCGTCAAAACAGGCGACCTCCCATCCCACTCGTCCGTCTCCGCCGCACTCACCATCCACGCCCCCAGACTCTCCCTACTTATCACCGCATTCCAGCCACACCCTTTGCCCTCATCAGACCAAACCTTGACCTCCCCCGCCGGACCATCAATCAACCTCGCCGGCCTTGCGCACACAAACGCCAACCCGCTCTCGCGAATCAACCTATCCATCTCGTTGTGGTCCTTGATGGCAAGCTTCATGGTACTGCAACACATGATGGCGCGGACGGGCCAGAATAGGGAATCCCATGATTCGCGGGCGCCAAAGAGGGAGTTGGCGATGATTTTGGGGGCTGCCTGCGGTGAAGCTTGGAAGAGGCCGTTGAGTGCCCCGAGGAGGACTTTTGTGGTTGTGGACAGGAGATCGGGTGGTGAATCTGGGGTTAAGGGGGAGAAGGGATTATCGGACGTGCGGCGCTGGTTGAGGGTTATTATTATGGCGTTGGGGGGACGGGGTGTTGCGAGTGCTTTCTGGACGTCTTGCTCTGAGAAGGGGGTGCCTTTTCCAGTGTTAGCATGATATGGTTCACACTGGGACTGCAAGAGTGCATCGAACGTGGGGGGAGGAAACAGAAAATCTGAGATTTTGATGCGTACCTTGGATGATGGTGAGGTTTGGATGGGAGGGGAGAGAGGACGAGGATGGGTTGCGGGCGAGGACGGTGACGGAGTGGCCGCGGGAGAGGGCGTTGGAGAGGACGATGCGGCCGTTGCGGCCGGTGGCACCGGAGATGAAGATGTGCATGTTGGTGATGATGATAGAGGTTGTAAAAAGACAAGACAGTGCAGGCAAGATTGTAGAAAAGACGAGCAAGATCTGGTATATGGTTGTTGAGTAAGAGGTTGCTGGGGCAGAGGTGAGATGAGTTGTTGGTGTAATTGAGATGGAAGACTGCGATATCTCACAAGACGGCTGGCTAACTGTATGACTGAAGTGGATGCTTTGTCTGTTGTAGAGATGTACTGAACAGTAAAGTGAGCTGAACAACTCTGGCAATAGGCCTTATATATATACATTTCGCTTCATGGCCATTCGGACGATTTAAAGACACCCATGAGACTCGGCCGATAATACAATCCTTCGGGTCCGTACGACTCGGCCGGGGCAGCCGGCGTAAATCTCACACTCCACGTTTTGACTAAGAGTTGGCCCTGTCAGAAGTCTAATACTATCGGCCGAGATCCTTCCTGGGTCCCCCTATGGGACCCTATGTAATACATAAGTATTGTCTACTACTTATAAGTCATTTCTCCAGGTAGAAGTAGGTACCTATCAGCACATAAGTTTTCCCAAGCCATAGCGTTCGCATTTTGACACTTTGGAGCTATAAGTCGGCGCGCTTCATGAGTCTGATATTTTCTTGATCGGTCTTCCGCTCTTGGGACGGTCAGCCACAAGGGCATCCCGTCATCTGTAGCGGTCTGGCTGAACGGATCGAAGCCCGGCTTTGATGGCACGGCTCTAGAATGCGATTGACGTGACGGACTGACACGCCTTGGAGGAGCTGTGCTACTATTTCTGTGGAAAATGGGGTCTGTTGTGGCTTTCAGGGCGAGAATGGCCCCTCTGGCAGCTGTGTCAGATTTGGTGTAAATCATTGTTTTCCGCCGTTTATTTGGTGTGTTGTGAATGGCTTCTACTGATAGGAGGGTTTGAAAAAGGGGGGTTTTGGGTGCTTTTGGCCCATCTGTTGCTACGCAGCGCACAGTCTACTGTAGGTCTGGTTGGGCCTAGCGTGGCTACCTGGGGAAGACGGCTTATCGTTTGAGACACGGTTTGGTGTAGCCATTGCTATGATTTTCTCATGGAGTTGAAGATAAGGCTTGATCATTTACAGCGTCTTCGCTGCATCTCTGTTCGATAAGCATCCTATGGATGACCTCTTTCTCGGAACAAGATTACGGCGGAACCCGAAGCTCTTTAAAGCATGTGCTTTTTTGTATCAAATTGGGCAATCCCCATGTCTGTTTGATGCAACGGCATCAACGGGCCGCCGTTCTACCTCGGCATCGCTCGCCGGGCTGGTTAGTACCCCGGATTCCCCGCACTCTGAAGCGATGCTGCAATTGGGAATCGGAATCTGCACCAATATACATACTATCAGGGACACAAGTATCAGTTTGCAGTCTTGACTACTCAGTATCTACTTCTCGTACGCTGGTCTGATGGTTTAGAGGCCAAGGGGGTGGGAGTAGTACAACCATCTTCCACTTAAACGAACCTCATCACCATCATCAACAACACCATCACCAACACCCATCACCAACGCCACCATCGTCACCATCTTCACTAACCTCACCATGAGCAAGCAAAAGTCGCCCGTCTACGTGCTCGGCGTGGGCATGACCAAGTTCATCAAGCCGCGCGGCAAGGTCGACTACACCGAGCTCGGCTTCGAGGCGGGCATCAAGGCGCTGCTGGACGCGCACATCACCTACGACGACGTGGACCAGGCCGTGGCGTGCTACTGCTACGGCGACAGCACCTGCGGGCAGCGCGTGCTGTACCAGTTCGGGCTGACGGGCATCCCCGTGTACAACGTCAACAACAACTGCTCGACGGGGTCGACGGGGCTGGCCATGGCGCGCTCGCTCATCGCCGGCGGCGCGGCGCACTGCGTCATGGTCGTCGGCTTCGAGAAGATGAGCCCGGGCAGCCTGCAGAGCTTCTGGAGGGACCGCGCCAACCCGACGGGCACGACGCTCAAGCTCATGGCCGAGACGAGGGGCGTCGTCGCGGACGCTCCGGGCGCGGCCCAGATGTTTGGCAACGCCGGCAGGGAGTACATGGAGAGGCACGGCGCGACGGCCGACGACTTTGCCGAGATTGCGCGCGTCAACCACGCGCACTCGCCCAACAACCCGTACTCGCAGTTCCAGCAGGTGTACACGCTCGACGAGATCCGGCGGTCGCCGACCATCCACGCGCCCCTGACGAAGCTGCAGTGCTGCCCGACGTCCGACGGCGGCGCCGCGGCCATCCTCGTGTCGCGCGAGTTCCTCGAGAAGCGGCCGCCGCACGTCAGGGCGCAGGCCGTGGAGATTGCCGGCCAGTGCCTCGCGACGGACGGCGCGAGCGTCTTCTCGGGCAGCGCCATCGACCTGATGGGCTACGAAATGACGCGGCGGGCCGTCGAGGCGGCGACGCGCGAGGCGGGCATCTCGGCGCGCGACGACGTGCAGGTCGTGGAGCTGCACGACTGCTTCAGCGCAAACGAGCTGGTGGCGCTCGACGCCCTCGGGCTCAGCGACAGGGGCAAGGCGCACGAGCTGGTGCGCAGAGGCGACCTGACGTACGGCGGCCGCTACCTCGTCAACCCCTCGGGCGGGCTCATCTCAAAGGGCCACCCGCTGGGCGCGACGGGCATCGCGCAGTGCGCCGAGCTGGTCTGGCACCTGCGCGGATGGGCCACCAACCGCGGCGTCGAGGGCACGCGGCACTGCCTGCAGCACAACCTGGGGCTCGGCGGAGCCGTCGTGGTGACGGTGTACAGGCGCGCCGATGGCGAGGCGGCGCCGGCGATGGATTCGAGGGCCGTCGGGGAGGCGAATGGGTTGGGATACAACCCGGCGGTGGAGGCGAGGGGGTTCACGAGGGAGCAGGCAGAGGCCGTCATGAGTCGGCGGGCGAGGAGCGACTGGGCGCTGCAAGACACGCTGAACAAGGTTGAGGCGCGGTTCTAGCCGGGAGACATGTGATGTGCTATGTCATGAAGATGTTGCTGTCATGTATTATGAAGGGCTCCGTGTGTAGTCTGCTGTGGATATTACGTGTAAGAAGAGGTGAGGCAAGTGACGATATTTTACAGGACACGGCAAAAAAGGAGCCGTAGCCCTTTGTCGACGCTAGAATATCATGCTTGATGCCCTGTTTGCTTTGAATCAGGTAGTAGTATCAAACGAGACGATATATTATTTCAGGAGCTCAAAGAAGAGAAGAAAAAAAGACATATCAATGACATATCAAAGGACAGCATCTCCCCGATCCTGCAACATCATACCTATCAAGCTCGCCCCCTATCATCATCCTCTTTTCACTCGCAGTTGAAACGACCTCAAAACCGACAAGTGAGCAAGTTTCAACTGCAAAACAGCCTCGCACCCCGCTTTACGCCAAGTACTCGTGACCCCCAAACCCCTCCAAAAGCCCCTCTAAACCCCAAATAACTCCGATCAAGATAGGAGTCTACTGTACTTGATTCTTCCCGCCGAGTCCCCCTGGACGCCCTTTTTTGGACACTTTGGGGTGTGGCGCAATTCGCGCGGTGGTGACGAGAGAGCAACAAGCTGATGTCTCTACATCCTTTCTTACCCAGGATATATTAGAATACAAACAAATACAGAGAGAGAGAGAGAGAGAGAGCATATTATTAATACGACTCCGTGTCTTGTCATCGGGTAAGTCAGCCTTCTCTGCCTCGTTATAAGAGACAAGAGGGTCACCCCTTTGTTCTCTTTTTTGTTGCATCCAATCCCATACCTATTACAAACCACTTTATCAAGTCTAACGGCATTTCCACCGACCACTCTCAAATCTAGCGCATCACCTCGCTTCTCCTACTTTCTTCGTCGCAACAACAACAACAACAGCTACACCTCACGTCGACACGACAAGCCAAATAAAAAAAAAAACAAGAACAATCATAGACAAGAGAAATATAGACAACATGTCTGAGACGCACACCTACGAGTTCAACGTCACCATGACCTGCGGCGGCTGCTCCGGCGCCATCGACCGAGTCCTCAAGAAGCTCGAGGGTACGTTCTTGAACAATCATTCTCCCCTCTCCTCTCCTCTCCTCCCCTCTCTCTCTCCCTCTCTCTCCTCCGTCATGCCGTAGGAGCACTGTCTGCGCCCCTCCCCCTCCAAAGAAAAACACAGCACTGACTCGGTTGGTTTTCTTTCTTTCTCGCAGGCGTCGAAAGCTACGAAGTCTCCCTCGACAACCAGACCGCAAAGGTCGTCACCGCGCTGCCCTACGAGACGGTCCTGACCAAGATTGCCAAGACGGGCAAGAAGATCAACTCGGCGACGGCCGACGGCGTGCCGCAGTCTGTCGAGGTATCTGTGTAGGGGACGGGTTCTGTTTGTGCATATTAGAGCAAAAGATAAAAATAAGCCTTCGGAATTGCAGAGCGGGAGGGAGAATAAAGTCGCGACAAGGGACAACAAGGTGACGGAGAGGGGAGCGGGAGAAGACACTTGTTTTTTTTTTCCTTTTCCTATTTTGTTCAACCGATTCAGCGCTTCGTCTCCTTTTCAATAACGAAATAATGCCTCCTTTTGGACTTCAAGTAATGGCTTCTTTTGGAGTTCTCAAGTCCGTAGTTCTTGGTAGAAGGGGACCATGGTCTGCAGATTTCAGACGAACATGCTTGTCTCCTTTGTCTGTTTGTCTCTTCTTTTTCTGGGGTCGAATGGAGAACAAAGGATTCAATCAGGAGGTCCAAGAAGCAGACTCCGGTCGAAAGGCTCGGACCCAAGGGTCCTCCTCAACCTGTGAGGGAGGAGATGTAGAACGGCGTATATTCCCAGAACTCAGCTTCGAGCAGGTAACGGCCCGCATAGCAAGCCGAGACCAGGTGGTAGCAACCTCGTCCACTTGTATTGCAGCTCCCACCGCCTTTCATCTTTCCAAGAAATGCTAAGACGGGCAAATCTCTGCGACGATGGCCCCTGGTGCTAGTATGTGACCAGATCGAGTAGATCTATCCGGACACGACTATTGGTCATCACAGCAATCATCTCTTCCTCTTCCTCAGATTCCCGCAAGCCTCCTGCACTAGGCACCAGCTTCTAGGCCCAGATTCACGCCTCTTCTTTTTCCCCGCATCTAGTAGATCCAATCTGGCCCTCCGTAGAGCCGGGCTTGGAGGGGTTTCTGAGACAAAGCATTGACGCCTTCTTTACATTTGGCGTAGTAGTAGTACAGGGTAGTGGGACGGTGTGTTGGTCCCGTCGGTGGACGCATCCTTCCCCGGATTCCACAAGGGAAAAAGGCAGGATAGACGCAGTACGTAAAAAGGCCGGAAAAAGCAAAAGGAACAGGGTAGATGAGATCCAGACTAAAAACGAGAGAGGGCTAGTCAACGGGTCCGGGGAAGCGCCTCCCGTGAAGGGCTTGTGTTGGGGGAGGCATCGAAGTGGTGATCCGTTCGAGCGAAGGAGCTTGCTATGTACTATCGAGTCCCGCATCTATCGGCGGAACGGGGGATGAAGGCATGAGGAGACAGAAGTATGGGGTAATGATAGTCGCTGGGATGTTGTTGGTGTCGATGATTGATGGGGATGGTTATCGTTAGGCAGCTATCTAGGCAGTGTTGCTGAGGTACTATTACTATCTCTCGCTCCTCTAACTTGAACTAACACGGGATGTGATCTGGTTATGATGGAGGCTAAGGTAATGTTGTTCACTTGTCAGTCAACTATTTGACGCTCTATCTATACATAGCATAGCCATTTGTTGTATCAGTTGACTACATACCTAAGATACAAACCCTGAACGTCGAGATGTCACCCCCGACGAGGTATATCACACAGGTAATACGTCACAGAGGCAATGGACTGCCTCCGGTCACACGGACAACCTGGGGTAATCGTAGCCCCCATGGCACGATGCAAAGGTGAGCCGGCAGCCGCATACTATTACTACGACTATCACGGAAACCCCCATGCTGCCACCTCAAGCATCGGCCATGTCGGTGCCTTTGCCTCCATTCGATCTCGTCCCAACCCCACACACGCTGAGATTCAAAGCTTGCTCCTCCTCCTTTCTCCTCCTCCTCCTCCTCCTCCTCCTCTGTGACAACTGATATAATACCATCTCCACTCATCCCCGGATTCATCTCCATCCCGCCTCCGCTTCACACCAAGGGGGAGGAACCCACTTTTGCCCGTTTTGCCGCTCAGCATTCAATCTGTGTCTTCGTAGGTAGCCTGCGTAATACCCGTATCAAGTGAAGTTGAGCTGGATCGGTGGCTTTCCGTAGTGACGCATCTAAAAGGAAGCCCCGTCTCCCTTGCTTGGTTGCCATTGGACGAGGGCTGTTGTACATGTCATTGCAGTGCGTGTGCTGCATGCGATAGCCAGCCAGCCAGCCAGCCAGTATGAATTGCTTCACATTCACAGCTCGGGGGGGCTGGGTTGAAGCCAAGCTTGGGACGCCACCGGTTCCATTGAACCTAGTGTTGCGCACCACTCGGCTCTCGTCGTTGCTTCTCCTCATTGCTGTAGGATGTATGTATGGACGGATCTACACGAAGCTGAGTCGCTGCAGCACAGCCATTCTCACGTATGCGTGTATCATCTCCACTTGCAGAGCGACGTAAATACATACGTTGGATGGTCGTGCTTGTGAGCTGGAGACGGGGGGGAATGAATCATGAAGATGCAGATGTTGGTGTTTTGACCTGCGCCATCACCTGAACGGAGAGGGCAATGCTACTGTACAGATACGCCAGTCTTTTACACTACCCAGATACGAAGTACCTTAGGTAGATATCAATTGAGTCGTCATGTTTGCTGCAAACAATGAGAAAAGAGGAGCAACTTACATGGTGACGACACGATAACACGACGACGTGCTCACTGCCCATCATACAATACAGTATGTGATAGATACGCCTTAAATGAATCCTGCATGATGCAACAAAGATACCTACCACAGCACGGAAACATCTTCAACCGCCCCAACACGCCAAAACGACAAGACATGGGAAGGATGAAAAAGTGGCTTGCTTTGGAGCATCTGATGGTCTCCATCATGGCTTGATCAGATGGCATGACACAGGACATGGCATGACATTCGCCTGCAGCTCAACCGCCCTAGCCTAGCGCCCCCGCTGGTACCTCCAGTTCTATAGCGATCCAATCCAGTGCACGATTAGCACAGCACAGGCCTCTGAGACCCCTGTAAGCCGGTAGAGGCGCCGTTGCCTTCCCTGCTTCCAGGTCTGCTTCCTCCGAGCCGTTCCATACCTTTAGCCGTGCTCGATAGACCACCTCCAACTTCGCTTCATCTCTCTGCCTCGCTTCTTGCTGGCTGGCCCGGACAATCGACAGACTCCGGTGCGGCTTTTTGGCTGGTTGCCCACAGAAAATCAAGTCACGGCATCCGTTGTCCAGGCGAAAAAGAGGCAGCCACCCAATCATGGGGGGGCTTGTCAGGACGAGCTCCGCCCAGCCGAAAGACGGAGAATTGAAACGGACGAGACTTTTGCTTCGTATCAATTGAGCCGGCCATGATATCACCTCCGCCTGTTGTGTGGTTGTACCTATTACTACTCCCATGTGTGTGAGGTAGGTAGCTGAAAATGGCTTTTGATACCATTGAGAGGTATAAAGGCTGCTGTCTGCCTCGTGTTGTTGTCTCGAGATGTTCCTTCATCTTGTCTCTCCAGACTCGACTCTCGCCATCATCAATCCTCCTCGTCTCTGCCCTACAGACAGACTTGACACAGCACAACAAAAGTTGAAGACTCTCGACACCACTCGACCCCACACAATCTTAAACAGAACAACCACAGCCATCATCCATCATGGGCAGCATCGATATCCCCTCTGAACAGTGGGCGCAGGTCGTCGAAAAGACCGGCGGACGTACGCCTCCTCCCCCCCTTTTCCCCTTCAAACATCCAGCATTCAACCTACCCCAAGCTAACACACAACTCTCCTCTCCCCAGCCGTCGTCTACAAGAGAATCCCCGTCCAGAAGCCCGGCCCCGATGAGGTCCTCGTCAACATCAAGTACTCGGGCGTCTGCCACACCGATCTCCACGCCATGATGGGCGACTGGCCGCTCGACACCAAGCTGCCCCTGGTCGGCGGCCACGAGGGCGCGGGCGTCGTCGTCGCCCGCGGCGAGCTCGTCAAGGACATCCAGATTGGCGACTACGCCGGCATCAAGTGGCTCAACGGGTCGTGCCTCAGCTGCAACTACTGCATGAACGGCGACGAGCCCCTGTGCCACAAGGCCCTGCTGTCGGGCTACACCGTCGACGGCACGTTCCAGGAGTACGCCATCGCAAAGGCGGCGCACGTCGCCCGCATCCCCAAGGAGTGCGACCTCGAGAGCGTCGCGCCCATCCTGTGCGCCGGCATCACCGTCTACAAGGGCCTCAAGGAGTCGCTCGCCCGCCCCGGCCAGACCATTGCCGTCGTCGGCGCCGGCGGCGGCCTCGGCAGCATCGCCCTGCAGTACGCGAAAGCCATGGGCCTGCGCTCCATCGCCATCGACGCCGGCGACGAGAAGCGCGACCTGTGCATGCGCCTCGGCGCCTCCGCCTTTGTCGACTTCTCCACCAGCAAGGACCTCGTCGCCGACGTCCGCGCCGCCACCGTCGACGGCGAGGGCCCCCACGCCGCCCTCCTCGTCGCCGCCCAGGAGAAGCCCTTCCAGCAGGCAACCGAGTACCTGCGCTCAAAGGGCGTCCTCGTCTGCATCGGCCTGCCCGCCGGCGCCAGGCTCAGCGCCCCCGTCTTCGACACCGTCATCCGCATGATCACCATCAAGGGCAGCTACGTCGGCAACCGCGCCGACACCCAGGAGGCCCTCGACTTCTTCCGCCGCGGCCTCATCACCGTCCCCTTCAAGACCATTGGCCTCAGCCAGCTGCAGGACATTTACACACTCATGCACGAGGCCAAGATTGCCGGCCGCTACGTTGTCGATCCTACGAGATAAAGAAAAAAAGGGGGTGGCAATTGATTCTCTCTTTTTTTTTTTTTTTTTTTTTTTTGTGTCTTTTTCTCTATTTCTCTTTTTGCTTCTTGAACGGTTCGCGCATTCTCGATATACTTTGTACAGGGGCGTAGCTGAAAAGTGAGATTGAGTTGAGTTATCAATGCGGGCGAATTGGGAGCATGAGCTGGTGGTAGGGAGCTGGGTTGGTTGGTTGGTGGGTTGGTTGGTGGGTTGGTCGGTTGGTTTGCGGATACACATGATGATGAGATGAGATGACGATGAAAGATGTACAACTACAATGCGATGAGCAGATCTTTTCTTGTTTAATGAGATATGAGATGAAATACTGTCAACTCCCTTACGTGCAGTGAAATAATAATGACAATATGGCTTCCACCAGACCCTAGTTGTCTCGCTCAATCTTGCCGTATTTCACCCTAGGTAGTATTCAACCTTACTACTACCTAGGTAGTCTCAAAGCAATTCAAGATCATCCATACCTTACGGACAACAACTCACTAGAGTGAAAATGCACAATGAGACTACTGGCATCGAGCAGATACATGTGTATATAATGCAGTTCTCCGGGCAAAAATCATCTTACTAAATTCTACGGAGTCACCCCGCCCCTCCTCATGATCCTCCCACCCATGACCAATCCGCCCCTTTTATGAACCGCCGGGACCGCCAAGAAGAGCAAATCTTCGCACAATGCTGGGTCCGTATTCTTGGTACTATATCATTTGTCAGTGTCATTGCCATCATCAACTGATCCCAATGGGGCGAATCGTCACATACCTCAGCCTTGGTGTGGCAGTAGGAGCGGAACTCGGGCGTCTGGCCAAGCAGGCTGCCGCCGAACCAGGGGCCGTGTCGCTGTCTCTTGTGCGTAATCACCTGGACGTCCACTCCGCCGCTGCGGGCTCCTCCGCTGCGCTGCTCGCTGGCCTGGATCCTGGCATCCACAAGCAGCTTGATGTCTCGCTGCAATCGCCGTCCAAAGTCCTTGTACAGCGTGCTGCCACCAGACAGGACAATGTTCTTGTACAGGCCTCGTCGGACATCAATGGGCGACTGCTGGATGACGCCGTCCACAACCACGGGCAGCGGCGTCAGGAAATCTGACGTGTAGATCTCCGGGTTAAAGAAGATCTCGGGGGCCAGGAAGCGCTCGTAGCCGACGTCGACCGTGACCTGGCGGCCACCGGGCTGCGTCACCACGTGCTTGACAAAGCGGCTGCGGTCACGGTCGTAGCGGGCAAACTCCTTGACAATGTCCGGGCAGACATAGCAGTACTCCTCCTTGATCTCCTGGGCGGTCTTCAGAGACGAGTCAGGCTCGCCACGGTCTCGGAGGAGCGATTGCACAAAGTAGGTAATGTCTCTGCCGGCGACGGGGATCGACTTGATTGAGGATCCAATGACATATCCTTCAGCCACGGGGATGACGTGGGTGACGCCATCACCGGAGTCGATGACGGTACCCGTCAGCGATCGATCCGAGACCTTGGACGAGGTCCACGAAGCCGCCAGAGCAAGAACAGCCTGCACGGCAATGTACATTCCGGCACAGTTGAAGGACTCGAAGAAGATCTCGGCCGTGTTTTCGCGGTTCTCGGGAGGGTTCAGCGGCTACCAACCGTTAGCAACTCAGGGCTCCTCGCCTCACCAATCCAGCCCTGGGGGGTTGATTTGCGGGACACGTACAGGCTCGGTGAGGAGGAAGTAGTGGTCCTCAGGCTCGACTCGCAGGTACTTGAAGATGGAGTTTGACCAGAAGCGTTCCATGTGGTCCTATATGCCCGTTAGACCCCATTGTCTCCTCTTGATCTCGTGCTCCCCCGAGACGCATACCCAGTTCTCAATCTGGCCGTGGCGGATGGGATAATGCAGGCCATATCCGGGCCCGGCCGCGGCGCTAATGGCCTCATCGCCGATGTAGAAGTCCAGGTCCTCGGTTCCGCGCTTTGCACTCAGGTGGCCGCTGGGACCAGCTCCTCCGGTGAGGAACGAGGGCTTGTTGGCAACGGCCGGACGACCCGAACCCGTGCCTCCGGTGCCCCCACCAGCTCCGGACTTGGTCGCAATGGCGGTCGGGAAGACGAACGAAGGGGAGTCGTTTCCGGCGAATCCTGGCAGGGGGAACGAGCACATGTCAGTCGGGGTCTGTTCTTCGGACGTGAGGTAGAGACGGGCGAGATGGTACCTAGCTTGGAGAAGCCCGTGCCGCTGCGAGAGCCTTGAGTTAGCAACCTTGAGCCCAGAATTCGTCACGGGGAGGCAGTCGAGGGGAGGCGTCCGTTTAAAGGAGAGGAGAGGAGAGGGGGGGTAAACAGGACAGAGGGGGGGGGGGGAAACAGGAGAGCAGGCGGTGGCTTCTTACTTGTCCATGACAACGGCGGGAGTTTGGTTCGCCATGATTGCAGAAGGTGCCGGCAGCACAGGCAGACCCTCCCAGACTCGTGACGGTGACGGTGACTGCAAGCTTGGAGATGGTTGCAAGTTCGGGAGAGCACAGCAAAGCAACGGATGGCTCGACAGCTGGACTCTAGCAGGGACAGCCGAGTGGGGAGAAGGCGGATACACGACTGGAGGTACGTAACGTGCTGACCACTCCAGTCCTGTCCAGTGCCCAGGTGTTCGTTAGGCACCGGGTATTAGTGAGGGCGACCGCTAAAACAGAGCGCCATGGGGGAGCAGCTCCAGTTGATGCCACTGACGAATCTCACCAGCCCCGCCGGCGACCGCAAGGCCGGGGTTATGGGCTTAAGGGGGCGGCTGTGGGGAGCTTCCAGAACGTGCAACTGGCCCGACGTCATGCACCAAGGGCTGCGAATAGCTTCGCCTTCTCTTCTTTGTATCTTTCTAAACCTGGAGATGCGCGAGCCGGTATCTGGCCAGCATCAGCGCGGGCTTTCTGCTATTTCTTACGACGGGCTCTATTGACTTTCCTTTCTTCTCTTTTTAGCTTGCCATATTTCTCGCTAAGCGTCAGCTTCCTCATCAGTGAATGAATGCCCTCTCATGCATGACCGGATCACCACTCATTTGTCCAGGTCGTCTTTTGCTGAACAGAGCAAGAGTTTTCCAGGCCAATCCGAACTACCTATGAAAGAAACAGTGCAGAGGAACAGGCCACACAAACCGTCACCTCTGCCAGATCCAACACAAACGTCAAGCATCGCCATTGACAACAAGGAAGGTGTCGCCTAGCGAATTCATGTCCGTATCATGCGCCATCAAGTCACTGCCTTGCTTTGTTGCGGCATCCATCATCACTGTTTAACCGCTTTGGCCTCGTTATCGCCATTCTTCTAGAACCCGCCTGCCCTCTTCACGGACCCGTTGAATATTTATAGAAGCTCCGGCTTTGGGCACCTCGAGGGGCTCGTCGTGACGCCTTTCTTTCGCAGCATTTTTCTCGGTTGTCTCTGGCCACAGGGCGACTGCGGTCCGAGGGCTGGCAGAACAAAAGGCGGTGGCATTGGCCAGTGCTGGACAGCCAAAGGGTCTCTTGCACGCTCCTCAAAGGGACAAAAAACCCCCATCGCCTCCTAGATCCATCTTCTCGTTTCATTCTTTCACTCTTTATTTCCTCTCCAAGGGGTTTATCAAGCCCTAGTCCGCCTTTCTCCCGCTCCTCTCTGGCCGCTATATCAGTACCGCGTCCCTCGTTTCCCGACCGGCTGCCTGGCAGATCTCTTCAACATATTTTGACTCCGGAGGCCTACATCCACGGGTTGACCAAAGCATGAGCAGTGGTGGTGACAATGATGAAGTTTCCCCCGTGATGGCGAAACACGATTATGGAACTGACGGTGCACTCGATCGTGTTCTCGGCCTCAACCAGAAACAACCCAAGTGTGTCCCGGCAATCTTTATCCATGCTGGAGCGGGCTTCCATAGCCACCAAAACGAGCATGTCCACCTCGAGGCCTGCGTTGCGTAAGGCATTCCTTTCCTTCCTTGCTATCGGCGTCTTGCTTTCTTCCTGAGCCGTTGCCTTTCCTCTCGACTGCACATGCGCCTCGCATTTATTGACCTGTCTGCACCATAGGGCCTGCGAGATGGGCATGAAGTTCCTCAAAGCCGGCGCCACTGCCACCGAAGCCGTCGAGGTCGCTCTTCGGATCCTCGAGGATAAAGAGATTACCAATGCAGGCTACGGGTCCAACCTGTCCATTGACGGCACAGTCGAATGTGATGCGACCATTGTTGACCATCTAGGACGCAGTGGTGCTTGCGGAGCTGTTCCAAGTGAGTTATACTGCTATCCGTTGGACCTGCACAATATGACGACAATTACAACTAACCAGACTGGTGATAGATATTCGGAATCCCATCTCGCTGGCAAAACTCATCTTGGACACAAGCAACAAACCCCTGAGCCTCCGCCGGGTCCCTCCCAATGCCCTCGTCGGCGAAGGAGCACGAAGCTTCGCCGAGGAGCACGGCATGGCAACGTTTGCCAACGAGTATCTCGTGTCCAGAAACTCCAGGGATCGCTTTCTACGGTGGCAGGAGGACCTGAAGAGAGCCGAGATGAAGTCCAGAGAGTCCAGGGCCGGCTCTGCTGGCCAGATGAACATGGGCTGCGCTCCATGCCAGTATGACACCATGGCGGTACCGGACCCTCATAGGATCTTTCCGCGCGACCATACTGCAGCCATTATGGCGGGCACTTGGAACGAGGGCCAGCCAGACTCTCCATATGTCGGCACGCCAGTGTCCGACGCAATCAACGTTTCCGATCCTCCGGTGTATCCAACAACGTATGCTCGCGCTCTCGCCTCTCCCCCGAAATCTGTGTCCCGACCGTCTCCGCGGTCAATCCCTGCAGTGCTCATGTATGGAGCACCTACGGCTGCGACTGGCGACTTGGCTTATGGTTCATCTGCCAAAGGTCCGAGACGCCACTACCCCAACACCTTCCAGGGCAATGGCGATAACGGAGTGAGCGCCGACGCCGCCCGAGACCAGGCTAATCCAAGGCGAAATCACGAAGCAACCGACGTTGACGAGGTAAAGCCTCCGGGCGAATATTTCGACGAGCTCTACGGAGAGTCGGACGAGTCCGACGGTGATCAAGATCAAGAGGTGGCTTCCGCTGCAGTAAGTATCCGCGGTCTTAAGCGTCCGCTTAGCATATCGAACGAGAACAAAGATTCGAAAACGCAGCCGGCAAAGCGCCGATTCCAGTCTGATAGCTCCAGAGAGGATTTGGTCACGGACACTATTGGTGCGATTGCAATCGACGATAGGGGCCACATTGCAGCGGGATCCTCATCTGGCGGTATCGGCATGAAGCATCGAGGTCGCCTTGGACCAGCTGCCCTGGTCGGCATCGGGACAGCCGTAGTACCCTGCGCCGAGGATGACACCGACAGTCTCACCGTCGCGGCCGTGACAAGCGGAACGGGGGAACACATGGCCACCACAATGGCATCCCAGAGGTGCGCCGAGCGTCTCTACCATGGGACGCGCCGAGGCCCTTCTGGCATCGACGTCCAGGACGACGACGAAGATGCCATTATGGAATCTTTCATAGCTAAGGACTTTATGGACCACCCGGGGGTCAAGAACTGCCATTCCGCAGGCGCCATTGGCATCATGGCCGTCAAGAAGAACCGCAACGGCTACTACCTCTACTTTGCCCACAACACAGACTCCTTTGCCCTGGCATCCATGGGCGGTCTGGAGAGAGAGCCGCGCTGTGTAATGTCGAGGCTCCCGGACGGTGCTAAGATTGCCAAAGGCGGGCGTAAGGTTCGACTGGAATAACGAGCCAGCCAAGGGGGTTGAGGGCGTTTTGTGTTTGGGGAGCAATGTCACGGTAAACACGGTAAAGCAGGTCGGAGGGTGCATTGGCTCGAATAACCCGTCACTTTGACAGCACTGAAGGGGGATACACATATACATACACTGGCGTTGTTGTCATTTAGGGCCTTTCTGTCTCATCCTCCTCACCCCTATTCCTCTTTTATGATTCCACCTCATGTCTTTACCTTGTAATCTTGTTGTATGATAGTCGAGCAGCGATTATCCTCCTCTATCCCTATAGATATCTCTTTTTTGAACTCTATATCCTTGCACTTAGAGCCTGGTGCCGAGTCAACTTCGAGTGATGTTTCATCTCCATCCCGCTTGGGTATCCATGCGCAACTGCCTACTCCTCGATGGGCAGCTCCAACTTTACAAGATGTCGAAAAAGAGCCCTCCTTCATATAATCACAAAATGTCTGCTATCTTTTCTGATTCCTCTTCCTCTGCTCCCCCCGATATACAGAGGTTTCCAGCAGCCCGACCCATGAATCACGGCCTTGGCGTCCCCGTCGCGCTGCCCGTCTCCTCTCGCCCGCTGCCGTTGGCAATCTTCTTCTTCTTCTTCTTTTTCCGAGGCAAGACGGCGGGCTTAGCGCCGTAGTTGCCCAGCGCAAGAACTGTGCCACAGGTGAGGCATTCAGCGTTGTCGGGCGGTGTGCAGAAGATGCTGAGGCAGACAGAGCAGACGTAGCCGGTATCGACGACCTTGCCGTGGCAGAAGCAGGCAGTTCGAAAGTCGACTGTGTCGTGGGTCGGCGTGATGAGGGACGCGCGCGCTTCCGTGTCGGGAATCAGGCCGAACATGAGGTAGGTCAGCAGGCCCCTCGGGTTGGCAGCCTTGAGGAAGATGCCGTTTGTGTTGAAGCATGCCTGCTGGAGAAAGGTCGAGTCGCCGGCGAGAGAAATGGTGTCAATGGCGACCTGGTTGTGCGCCGCGGCGAAGACGGCGTTCATGGTGGGGATGTACTGGGACGGGTCGGAGTCGGAGACGGAGACGACGACGATGCGGCCCTTGACGGGAGGCGGGGCGGTGGCGTTGACGGGGGCTGCGTTGGAGAGCGTGGTGTCGGATGAGCTGAGGGCCTGGGCGGCCTTGTTGATGCGGCAGAGGGCGAGGGTCAGGGCGCCCGAGAGCTGTGTCGTCAACTGGTCGAGGTCCTGGACGGTGGTCTCGGCCATGAGGGTCTGGATGGAGGAGAAGACGGAGGATTCGATCTGCGCGAACTGGGGGTACTTGTTTGCTGATGGCGGCGGGAGACTTGTCTCTGCCGAGGCGTCGTGCATCTGCACATCGCCCGAGTTGTCCTTGACGGTCGTGGAGGAGGGATGCTGGAGGGCGGGATAGAGCCAGACGGCGCGATTGACGTGCGCGGCGATGACGGCGACCTGGTTGGCGTTGCTGAAGGCGAGGTGGGCGTTGACGAAGACGAGGATGTTGGAGATTGCCTGGGCGAGGGAGAGGGAGGAGTCGAGGGCGGCCCAGGCGCGCGGGTTGGTGTCGAGGACGATGGAGAGGAGGGAGGGGGAGTTGTCGGCCGCGGTGACCTCGTAGTGCTCCGAGACGTCGACGGCGTCCATGGCGTGGGCTTTTGACTTTCGGAGACAGCTACGAGGTCAAGTTAGGAGGATGGGGAGGAGGAGGAGGAGAAAGAAGAAGAAGGAGTGGAAAAGAATTGGTTGTTTAAGTCAGAGACGCGGAGGAGCTGGGTGGTGGTCGTGTGTGTGGGAATCGTTCGATCGAGGATGAGTGGGCACTGGGGGGATATATGCACGAGAGAACTGACGACGAGAGGTGATTATCCGTTCGACGAAGAAGAATTGTACAAGAGAAACAGACAAGCTATAGATCAACGAGGCATTGCCGGATATCGAGGAGCGAGAATTGGCATGACATGAGCGGGCGTGGCCTCGCTAGCCAGAGTTGGAGAGACGGAGGCTAGCAGCTGCACGGCGCAGCTCCGTCATTGACAAGGCTGAAAGGTGGAAAAAAAGGGCGACAAGGATGACACGGCTCTTGATGGTGGAGAAAACGCCAAGGCACGTGATGGGATAGGTACACGGATGCATGTAACCGTCGTGAACTGGCATGAACTGGAGTCAATGGAAGTATTAATTGGTACCTTGGTAGTTTTTCACAAATAGACCTGGTGCTCATGCAACTTGGGACGGGATTCGTGAGACATTAAAGTATCATGGAAATTGGAACACAAGGCGAAGGCGTTGATAAGGTATGGTTGAATAATTCATACATGAAACCTTGTAAGGTACAGACTGAACTCACCTTGACCAATAGGAGAAGCTCTGTTTAAGCCTGCAGATCCCCAAGGACGCCTTTCGTCATTGCAGAAAAAGCCCACGACTCTGCGATGATAGCGGACAAGAGAGTGATTGCGTCTTTCGCTACCTTATATTGACTGCGGGTTGGGTGACCTCTATGTAGAGTCGGACGCTGGGCCTGAGGTGAAGATGGGGGTCTCGGAGCCGCGAGGCGCTGACTAGGGGTAGTATATCTTGATAGGTAATATCTTCAGGGAATGAGTCAGGTATGAACCTCCTCACAAACGATTGTCAATTATCTTACCTTACTTAGTACCTACTAGTATTTACCTCGTCACATAGGTGATTCGAGTGCGTTGTAGCACGGTGATGTCGCCCTGGGCTGATGCGGTACCTGAGAGCTTACGGCGTTTCTTACCCGTCTTCAGCGCAATCGGCACCCCCCAGCTTGAGCCCAATTGCAGCACTACATAGGTCGGGTGCATCAAGGACTCGGCAGTACGTTCTTGGTGGCATTCCAGGCACCATGACTGGTCGTCAAACAGCGGCACCAGCAGCGACTAGCAGCACTAACACCGACGGTGACGCCAGAGGGTGGCAGCAGGTGGGGTTTTGAGCATTGAACTCCCACTGCCGTCAAAGTGGGACGCAAGGCTTCAAGCTTCTTTTTCGTTCCTTTTCCCGTCTGTTACGAGTACCTTATCTACTCTTCTCCTTCTCATACTCCTCCTCCTACCTACTAGGTATTGCATTGCAACCAATCCAGCTCATATCCTCCTTCCGATCTCATCACTCTGCTCGGCTACGAAGCTACGACCCTGTGACGTTCTTGTTGACTCGATTACCTCCCACCTGCCCGCATCATCAGCCAGCATCGCTTCCATCTCATCCCACGCCTCTTCTTCACTCGACTGCCGCAGACCACCAAAAGCAGCCGCCAGCCTGCACCGGACATATATCCACTCGTTATCGACAGGAAATATCTCTCTCCCTTCGACTTGCTTCATGCATCCAGAACCCTGAGGTCACCATACTTACATCGCCATCCTATTCCGGATCAAAGCATGGCCGAGACCCTTCACAACTCGGAGCCGGCCGCGTCTCTCGAGGACCAGACGCTGCTCATCTTTGCGCGGCTGATGGAAGGCGGCCAGGAGGATGAGGAGACCTGCAGAGACCTCGACGGGCTGACCAAGCTGCTCAACGACGACGCCGACGCCCAGGAAAAGGACAAGAACCACGAGTCCATCTGCAAGCTCATTGACGGCGACTGCGTCGACACCATCCTGTGCTATCTCGACATGCGCCAGCCAGAGGTTGTCAGGGGCCATGCCACTCTGACGACTTCCGCCTACCTGAGGGCCGCGGGCGAGAAAGGCCGCGAGAGGCTGTCTGCCTTCTTCTTTGACCGCGTTAAGAGGGGTACATACGACGACTACATTGTGGCATTTTGTGTGGCGGCGGCCATCTTCCCCATCGTCCCGGATGTCTCCGCCGAGCTCTTCCTCAACGAGGGCTTCCTCGTCTCGCTCGGCCCGCTGATGAGGAGGAAGTGGAAGAGCAGAAAGGTCGAAACGGCCTGCCTGGAGATGCTCAACGCTTCCTGCATGAACGCTGCGTGTCGAGAGGCCATACAAAAGTACTGCGTCGAGTGGCTCGAGGAGGTGGTTGACCAGGATCTGGACGGCGAGGTCCGCAGCATGAATTCGGAACCCAATGTTCATAGCGAGGGCGGCTCCGTCAACATGCGGAAGCATTCGGAGCAGGTCCGGCACTTGGCCGCTGTCATTCTGGCCAAACTTAGGGTGAGAGACCAAAGGCTCTTTATTTCCTCCTTAGACGATGGTTGTTAATAGCTGACTGACCTAGAATGAAGGCTGTGCCACCAAACCCGAACACGAGCGATCCGAATCAACCCAGGGTGGATGCGGCGGTAACGAGCATTGAAGATTTATCCGGCATGTTTACCAAGATGATTCTGCGTGACGAGAGTGACGGAAAGCAGCATTCTATAGAAGGTCTTGCCTATGCATCCTTGCAACCAAAGATTAAAGAATCCATTGTCAACAATCCCGAGCTGCTCAAGAAGCTCGTCACAACGCTCAAGGACGCACCTCCTCGATCCCCGATGACCTATGGGCTTCTCAGCATCTTTCTCAACCTGACTCGATACCGACCCTCTCTTACTGAAGAGGAGAAGAAGATGTCGCAACTCAAGGCCTACGCCGACGCAGCGGGCAAACTGGCTGAGCCGGACGTCCTGGATGATGACGAGCACGTCACCAAGAGGTGCAAGGCCGTCTTTGAGGCCGGTCTCACGCCTGTTCTTGTCACGCACAGCAAGACCGGGTCTACAAGATCACTCTCAACGATCGTATCCATCATCCACTCATTTTCCATGACGAAAGCCCTCCGTGGCCCGCTGGCTCAACAGGGAGCCATCAAGCTGCTGCTGACGGCGTGGGCAACTCTTCCGGAAACCGAGACGACGGGCCGCAACATGGCCGCGCAAGCAATCGCCCGCATCCTCATCAGCACCGATCCTAACCTCGTCTTTGGAGGCAATCGCTCAAACCCAGTCAATGCTGCCATCCGGCCCCTGGCTTCGATTCTGCCCCCCGATCCCGCGGCCGACCGACGAGACTTGCTTCCGACGTTTGAAGCCCTCATGGCACTCACCAACCTGGCGTCCATGAGTGATCCGGACATTCCTCGCTCCATTATAAGCATCGCGTGGAACCAAATTGAGGAACAGATGCTGTCTTCGAATGCACGCGTGTCCCAAGCGGCCGTCGAGCTGGTGTGCAACCTGATGCAGGCACCAGAAGGCATAGCGCTCTATGCGGACGGCAACCCGCAAGCCAAGAACCGAATCCACATCCTCCTCGCATTGGCGGACGCCGAAGACGACGGCACACGCAGCGCGGCCGGCGGCGCTCTGGCCTCTCTCACAGGCTACGAGAGCGTTGCGAAACTGGTGCTGGAGAGAGAAGGGGGCATCGAGGTGCTTCTGCGCATGTGCACAGATGAGGACGAAGGGCTGCGCCATAGAGGCGTGGTTTCGATGTACAACATGGTCGCCGGGGATGCGCAAGTGTGTCAGCTTGCGAGGGAAAAGGTCAAGGAGGTGGGCGGCGTCGAGGCGCTCAAGGAGTCTTTGAAGATGAGCCGCAGGCCAGAAGTTGTGCAGCTTACGGTTGAGACTCTGAAGGCAATTCTGGGTCAGGAGTAGAGCCACTTGCGGAGGGATGCCAGCCGTTTCCTCTGCTTACCTACTGATATCGTTTAGCTCTTTTACGCCTGCTTTACAGCCATCAGGGCATATAGCAATTTTGGCAGCAATTGAATCTCTCCCGCGAGCTCTTGTTTCTTCTTTGCCTTGGTCTCTGTCCTCTTCTCCGTGCTATATTCACGTATGATTTCCTCTACATTTCGATGAAGCAGTATGCACCTTGAAGCCATGACAGAAACCTGACGATCTCATATTCGTGATGTCATGTCAATGATTATTCAACTCTATACATGTTGCTAATTCTCAACCCTGTTCAGCACGGCAACGCCCTCGACATGTCCCGTCTGAGGAAAGAAATCAAAGCCCCTCAAGCTCTCAATCTCATATCTCCTCCCCTCGCCCTCGCCCCTGACCAGGACACCGACGTCGCGCGCCTGCGTATGCACGTTGCAGCTGACGTAGACGACCCTCCTGGGGCCGAAGCGCCGCAGCTGGCCGAGGAAGTCGGCGTCGCACCCCTTGCGCGGGGGGTCGAGGATGACGGTGGTCTGATCGGGGTTGTACTCGACGCTCTTGAAGAGCTCGCCGGCGTCGGCGGCGATGAACTTGCAGCGGTCCTCGCCGAGGCCGTTGAGGGCGGCGTTTTGGCGCGCCGAGGCGATGGAGTCGGCGGCGATGTCGATGCCCGTGGAGTGCTGGAAGACGGAGGCCAGGGTGATTGTGAAGAGGCCGGAGCCGGAGTAGGCGTCGATGAGGTACTTGATTTCCGATGATGATGATGGTGATGATGATGATGGTGGGGCTACTTCTTCTTTTGAAGACGAGGACGTGGGTGAGGTTACTGGCGGGGGCAGGACGTGCTGCTTGATGTAGTCTGTGAAGATGGGCAGGATGGAGTTGTTGTTCTGGAAGAAGGAGCCGGCGGGGTTGGTGAAGTGGTGGTCGCGGATGTACTCGTGCGTGGTGGCCTTGGAGTCCGTCTCGCACGTCTTGATGTCGATGCCGAACTCGCTCTCGGCGCGGACGGTGTAAGGGGGGAGGTTGTCCTGCGAAGGGGCGGCGGGATCGTCGACAGCGTACCGCTGGGTGTTTTCCCGCAGGAGAATGGTTGCGCCTCGCTGGTACTGGCCAAACTCCTTCTGCATCCTTTCGCGCTCGCGCTTCATGCCCAGCCGGACGACGTCGGTGCCAATGGGGCAGTCCTCAATGTCCATGACCTTGCGCTGGCCCTTGCGCATGAAGCCAATGTCGGGGCAGCTCTCAAAGTGCGGCTTGGGACCGCCGCCCTTGTTGTTGTTGTTGCGCCTGTGCGGACGGAAGCCGGGCGGGCCGTCAAAGTGCGGCGTCAGCTTGGTGCGGTAGCCGTACTGCAGCGGGCTGCCGACGGTGTCGAGCACGGCGGGCACCAGCTCGGCCGGCAGGTTGGCAAAGTTGCGGAAGGCCTTGACGACGATGGCGCGCTTGCGGCGGAGCTGCTCGGCGTAGTCGAGCATCTGGAACTGGCAGCCGCCGCACGAGGCAAAGTACTTGCAGCTGATGCGGGCGTCGTCGCGCAGCGGCGAGGGCTTGACGACGGAGACGAAGTCGGCGACGGTCTGCTTCTCGCGGCGCAGGTGCCGGAAGACCTTGACCCGGGCGACGTCGCCGGGCACGGTGAAGGGCACGACGTAGACCTGGTCGGAGCCGGGCCGCATGGCGAGGCCGTCGCCGGTGGAGGAGAGCTCGAGGACCTCGACTTCGGTCTCGGTGCCCTCAGCCGGCAGTGCTTCTTCTTCTTCCTTTTGTTGTTGTTGCGCGTCGGCGTCGGCGGCGGCGGGAGCTTCTTCGCCGTTGGTTCCGGACTTGCGCGATTCTAGGAGGGCCTCAATATCGTAGCGCAGCACTTCTTCCGAGGAGCCCTCGGTGATGTTCTTCTCCCGCTTGGTCTTCTTCTGCTTCCAGTTGCGGTTGCTGTTGCTGCTGTTGTTGTTGGGATTCGGCCGCTTGGGTCGGTTGCCATTGGCGCCGCTGCTGCTGGCTTGAGGGGCGGCTGTTGAGGGAGCGGAAGCGGCTGGAGCAGCTGGAGCAGCCGCGGGGGCTTCAACGGTGGCCATTTTGTGTGCGAATGGACGGAGGAGGAGAGTCGGTGATGGTCGTGGCCGGCACTGGTGAAGGACGAGCTTGGCGATGGTGGGATACGATGCCAAGGGTCGTATCAGTGCTCTCATAGATAGACGGTGCGGGAGGTGCAGCAATTGAGCAAAGGCAAACAATCGTATGCCGTCCAGCTACACAATCATTCAGACTGCTATTAGGATTCGCCTGCCAAACTGTCTCGTCGATTGCGCCGAGTTTCTGGAGATGAGGTTCGATTTTCCTGTCGTCAAGATATTTTCCCAGGAAAAAAAAAAATAAAGTTACCGAAAGGGAAGTACCCCTGGGGTTGCTCCGTAGACGGCAGACGAGAAGCTAATCCAGGCTATCTGATTGGTTGGCGCATTGATAAGACATGTGGCGTGGCTGACAAGGTAAGCGGTCACAGGGGAATTTCAAGCCTCTTTTTTTTTCTAGGTAGCATGTGGCCATAATTGCCATGTTTTTTGTCGAGCATTCCTAGCAGCATTTGGCGCTAGTGAGTATTGTATGTAAGGCGCTGCATGACTTGTGTCTTTATGGCCTCGTGACAGGCGCCAGAGACTGCTGAATGGCTCTGGCAGCACCCAGTGACACTGACTGATACAGTAGTACTACTACTGAATCATGTACAATGCGGAGCCGGACGATCCACAGGGCGGCAGGTAAGTTGTTTCGTGCTTCTGGGGCGGGCTGAGGTGATGGATCCGGTTCCGGCTCTTTGGAATCGTGTGCCGAATAGTACATTCAGCGACTCTCGTTGTTCTTTTGCGTCTTCGTCGGTCTCTGTTAGACAACAACTTGAACGGATATCCATCTTTGTTTCGTCAACATCTTGACTTTGCTTCCCGTCTCTCCACCACAGCCAGAGACGGTGACATGCAGCGACTGAGTGAGTGAGTGAGTGAGTGAGTCGTGTGCCGCACTTAGTCGCTTGTTAGATAAGAGGCCCGAGGCAAAGGCGACAAGTCGCGTCACTGGCGATAACGGACAGACGTCCTTGCTTAATACTCTCCTCGTTATTACTGCTACTACCGCCTTTCCCTTTCGACACGAGTAATACGGTACCTGAAGCCTTGTCGTCTGGGGTATTCATTATTAATAGCAGCATCTGCCGATGTTCCGGCCCCGACAACCGACCGCCCATCTGATCTCTGTCGGACATCCAAAATGAGTGAGTGACAACCCTTGGTTCTTTTGTCTTTTTCATCTCTTCTTACGTGTACATTCATTTTTTTTTTTTTTTTGTATATCATCCCATCCTACTCCTTGCTCCTTATTCCATTCTCATTATCTTAGACTTATTCCTCTTTTCTCCCTTGATCCATCTTCCTTTCCCTGACACCGCGGCTCGTCTAACATGCGCTTAGAACCAGCGGCTGCTCACGGCTCTCGCCTCCTACCACCTCTCCTCCTCCTGGCCCTCACCCTCCCCCATGCCTTCACCGTCCATGCCGCCGCGATACAGGAGATAGTCTTCCAGAAAGAGGCGCCCGGGCATCTCGGTGGCGTCGCCAGCGAAAGCAGAGAATGCAGCGCCATAGGGCGAGATTTGCTGGCGCGAGGGGTATGTTGCCTTTTTAGCACTTCTTGCTAAGATCTCACCCGAAGCCATCTCCATCATCACCCGTCCACCTTTTATCTACTCACCGTCAGCGCAAAGCTAACCTTTTTGTTGCGCGCTCTTTCATCGCATCTAGGGAAATGCCGTTGATGCGCTGGTCGGCACGACGTTCTGCGTCGGCGTCATCGGCATGTATCACTCCGGCATAGGAGGCGGAGGCTTCGCCGTGCTGCGCGATGCCAACGGCGAGTACGAGGCCATTGACTTCCGAGAGGCCGCGCCGGCCGCGGCCTATGAGGACATGTACAAGCACAATGTCAGCGCCAGTGTTCGCGGCGGGCTCGCCGTCGGCGTGCCCAGCGAGATCAAGGGCCTCGAGTACATGCACACAAAGTATGGCGTGCTGCCCTGGAAGACGGTCATGCAGGGCGCCATTCACGTGGCTCGTAATGGATTTCGAGGTACTGTCAACATGAGGCGTTGACGTAGCGGTGTGATGCTAAAGCGTGGTGCAGTTTCAAGCGATCTTGTTCGGTACATGGGCAACACGGTCAAGGCCGACGGGGAGACGTTCCTCACCAAGGACCCGAACTGGGCTACGGATTTTGCCCCTGATGGTTCGTTGAGGCTGGCGGATGATGTCCACCAAAGAGATTCGTATGCTGACTTACACTGCCCAGGCGATCTGGTCAAAGAAGGTTCCTGGATGACGCGGAAGCGCTATGCAGAGTAAGCTCCTCGTCCTCTCAAACTGCCCAGATGTGGCTTGGATAAGGTGCTCACCATCTCTTCAGCACCCTTGAAAAGATTTCCGAAAAGGGGTCTGACATCTTCTATAATGGAGAACTCGGTAAGTCTCACAATAAGGGGGATAATATGAAGATATGACTGGCCTATTCTTCAGCCGTACTGACGCATCCATCACGCACAAGCCAAAACCATCGTCGACTACGTCCAGCAGACCGGCGGCTCCATGACCCTCGACGACATGGCCAACTACAAAGTCCTCACCCGCCCCGTCCACAACGTCACCTACCGCGGCCTCACCCTCCACGGCATCGGCTCCCCCGCCGGCGGCGCCGTCAGCCTCCAGATCCTCAAGATCATGGAGCGCTACGGCCAGGACGACTGGGCCGACCAAGACCTGTCCCGCCACCGTCTCACCGAAGCCATGCGCTTCGCATATGCCGCCCGCATCAGCCTCGGCGATCCGGCCTTTGTGGACGGCGACGTGGACGGCTTCGAGAGGGAGATGCTGGACCCAAAGAACATTGACGCCATCCACGAGAGGATCTGGGATAACCAGACGCAGGCCACAAAGTACTACAACCCGCATGACTTTTACGTGCCCGAGAACCACGGCACCTCGCACATTGTCGCCGCCGACAAGTCCGGCATGGCCGTGTCCCTCACAACAACCGTCAATCTCCTCTTTGGAGCCCAAATCGTCGAGCCCAAGACCGGCATCATCCTGTAAGCTCCCCCTCTCCCCCTACTCGTTGCCCCCGGCCTTCCACTCTTCCCTCTTCCCCTTTTTACGTCAACATACTGACAAAGTCCTTCATCATCGCCGCAGCAACAACGAAATGAACGACTTCTCCATCCCCGGCGTCAGCAACGAATTCGGCTTCGCCCCCTCCCCGGCAAACTACATCCGCCCCGGCAAGCGGCCCCTGTCCTCCATCACCCCCATCATCGCCGCCTTCCCCAACGGCACCCTCTACGCCGCCATCGGCGCCGCCGGCGGCTCCCGCATCATCTCCGCCACCGCCCAGGTCCTCTGGCACGTCCTCGACGGCCACGACGCCGCGCTCGCGGGCGCCCTGCGGAGGCCCCGCCTGCACGACCAGCTCATGCCCAACACGGTCCTCTTGGAGGAATTGTTTGACGACGACGAGGTTGCGGCGGGGCTGGAGAGGAGGGGACATAACGTGACGTGGGTGAGGCCGGGACTGAGCTCCGTGCAGGCGGTGAGGAGGTTTACGGATGGGGTGTTTGAGGCGGCGAGTGAGCCGAGGCAGAAGAATAGCGCGGGATACACGATATAGACGAGTGTTTGTTCTTTGGAGGGGAGGGGGGGAAGAGGAGAGAGGATGTGATTTCATGGATGGATAGACTTTGGATACAGCCGTGATACCATGGGCTTTTTGGCGCAATATCGTTGAATTTCTTCTTCTTCTATAGCAGCTTATTTGACCTTGACAACAGCCGGTGCCTGCATTCAGTTCATCTACAGAGTAGAGAGTCATGAAGCTTTTCCATAGAATACACATAGACAGCTATCCGTCATCCCTGCTCTACTATTTACGTGTCGCGCTCTCTCTACTTCTGCTGTGTATTCTCCATGACCCTTCATAAGAGCTCCTCAGCCCGTCTACATACCATCGTCTCAAGGCAACATCTATAACCTGTACCCTCCTGCTAACCAGTCTATGAATAAAAGAAAAGGGGGGGTATCTCCTAGATCTATATACCTAGTATTCTGCAATAAACACGAAAGCCAAACCATACATCCCCTTGCTTCACCTTTTGCAAAGGGCCACCAGCCGGTCCATCTGCGCCAGCCACCTCTCCGCAAACACTTCCTCGGAGAATCTCTTTGCTGATTTCCTCGCGCGCAGACGCATTGCCAGCGGATCGGCGAGCGAAAGCGCCGCTTCGTAGCCCGCCGCGAACTCGGCTGCCGTTGATCCGTGGAAGCCTGCGGTTTGCAAATCGTCAGATCAGTCCCTTCTTTTGTTCATATCTTTGGCTTTCAGCATGCTTACCTGTTGGCTGACCATCAATATCGGTGACAATGTCCAGCTTAGGGCCACCACTGTCGTGAACGACGGCAATCAGACCGGCGGCCTGATACTCCACAACCCCTATTCCAAAATGCTCATTCCACATGCCGTTGACGCCAACAGAGGCCTTCCTTGTCCAGTCGAGGATCTCTGCCCAAGACGCATTGATGTGAAACTGAACGCGATCCTTGACACCGAGCTCATTGGCCAACAGCCGCAGCTTATAGACCCTCTTGGAATCCGAGTCGTCTCGGACGCTTCCAATCAGGACCAGCTGCGCCCTCGATGCAGCTTTCGTCTTGGTCTTGACAAAGTTGGCAAAAGACTCAATCACAAGCTGATGGTTCTTCTCGGGGCGGAATTGAGCAATGTACACCAGGATCGGCTCGCGTTTCGTTTCGCTCTCGGCGGAGACCTCGACTTCCTTCTCGAACTCGCTCACAGCCACCGGGGGGTATACGACTGTGATGGGGTGTTCCCGATCTTTGTCTTGACGATATGGACCCCACAAGCTCTTCACATGACCCTGAGTCCATGTGGAATTGGTCATGACCACGTCGATGGAAGATCCAACAACAGAGTAGAGCTGAGCAAACAAGCGCCAATATGCCTTCTTCACAGCGCCCTTACTTCCGGTACCGCGACCCGCATTGACTCCCTGGGAGCCTACTGCAGATGTAGGATCCAGAGATTCCAACATGTCGGTAGAGATGGTCGGGTAGTGCACATACGCGCCAGTCGGCACGCGCCGGAACAAGAGTTTCGAAAAGCTGAGCGCAAATGCGAAGCCCATGGTGTCGATGAAGATGTCGGGAACCAGAAGGGTGAAGGCGTCCCAGGCCAAGATTATCGAACCGAACGACTGTCCAAGAAGAGTAAAGACTGGCCATCTGGAAGCGAGGACCCAGCGTGTCTTGGACAGGTCGAGGAACTGGATCGTCGGGGCGTGGAGCTGGATATTGAATCGGGTCTGCAACCTGGTTTAGTGATGCTGCTGCCTCTCCTTGCTGGGGAACTTGCTGCTTCTAGATCCTCACCTTGATCCGCTTCAGAACCGCATCCTTGGCCAGGCTGCGATCTCCAGTATACACAAAGCACTTGGCCCTCGGCCATCGATCTTGCGTCGCTCGAATCGCAGCCCACAGAACTCGCTCTCCGCCACCTCCAGCATTGCTGACGCGGTGTTAACGAAACGCAATGGCAAAGCATCGAGGGCCGACGGCGACGACAGGGAGGGGCCACGGTCACTTGGAGGGAGAGTCATACCAGAAGGGGTGAAAGAAGCCAACAACTCCATCCCAGTCTGTAGAGGCCTTGAGCTCGCCGTTTTCGTCCAATGAGTCGCTGGTCGTGCTGGGCGAGTCCGATCCTTTGCGTTGCTGCAGGTATTTCTTGTGCTCCTCGTTCATCAGGTTGACCAGGTGTTTCCGCGTGCCGTCAGTCTTGGTTCGCAGGATCCATCCGATGCCGGCGCCAAAGTAGGGAATCAGGAGCAGCAGCAACGGCGCAACTGCCATCAAAGTCGCCGCGATCACCACCGAAGGGGAGTTGAAGCTGGATCCGGGCGGCTGGCTGCATGTCGCCGCCTCTGCCGAGCAGTGATCCGCCATGGGCAACGGAACGGTCCGAGTCGGCGATGCTGGAGCGTCGATTGCGCGTCGCTGCGATGCTGGTTATTGAGATGCCCGCAGTGCCACAAGCCTGGAGGCAAAAGCAGGCGGCATTGCCTGTGTGAACAAGGATGTGCAAAGACGAAGCAGAGAAAAGAGCGTGACGAGACAGAGCAGAGCGAGAAGAGGGAAAGGTGTAGAAAGGCATGTGGGGGATCCTGCGTGTATGACTTGCTCGGTATTGACAGCTTGTCCCAGCGTCAGCACAAGCAGCTCTACAGCGCTAAAAGGATGGGCCTGTCGGGGGGAAACAGGACACTAAGCCACAGCACTCAACTGCCTGTATGTGCCCATTGTACTGATGCTGTGGCGTCAGCTTGGGGGGGGGGGGGGGGGGGAGGTGCTGAGGTGCTGAATTTCTTCAGGATCCGCTCACGGGACTTGTTCACGCTTCATCTTCTGCTGCTCTCATGACGAACTGCTCATCGATGCGCTGAAGCATTGATCCAGTCATTTGCTGATTGACTGAATGCTCCAACTGTCCATGTGCTGGACGCAAGGGAACTAACCGGAATAGTTCCGGCTTGAGCGATACCAGCATCTCCAAGCCATGACCGGCCATGGCCTTCTTCAGCAAATCAGCCAGGGGCCTTGCAGCTCATATTAGCAAGGCCTCGCCTCCATATACCACTACCCAGACACCGCTGGGCGCGATCCGAAGCAGAGCCAACAATGCCACAGCCCCGGGCCGACGCAACTTTCATCTCGGCGCCGTAGGAGACGCCGTCCTATGGACAGCTGACAGCATCACCTTCCTCCACCACACCGGCCTGCCCTGGTTCGTCTCCATCCCCCTCGTAGCCGTGGGCGTCAACTTCACCTTTCGACTGCCGGTCCAGTATTACACAAGGCGCCTCGTGGTCACCAGGAACAAGCTGACGCCGCTGGTCACCGCCTGGAGCGCGCGGCATGCGGCGACTGTGCCCCAGGGCCAGGGCGAGGAAGCAGCCCGACTCTGGCGGCTGAGGGTGGCTGGCCTGACGGAGCGGTCCCGTGCACGAATATACAAGAGCTGGGGCGTTCAGAGGTGGAAGTCGTTTGCCCCCTTCCTCAGCATGGCCCCCTTCATCATCGTCTCCGAAGCTCTCAGGCGCCTCTGTGGTGCCCCCACGGGATGGCTCAGTCACACCTTCGGACTGGTGGATGCCCAGGCCGTTGCGTCAGCCGTGGAAACGTCGCGCCGCTATCTCGACGAGTCCCTGGTTGACGGGGGCTGTCTCTGGTTCACAGATCTGACTGCCATGGACCCTTATTTTGCGCTGCCCATCATCTGCTCGGCACTCCTTGCCCGGACGTCATGGGGGAGGCTGTCAAAGGACCAGCTCCGGGCCCTGCTGAGCGTCGGGCCGCCTCAGGTTCCACAGACTCCTGCCATGAGGATCCGAACGGCGGTAGGGCGAACCCTTCTCTTGGTTCCTCTCTTTCCCATCCTCTTTGCCGACCTACCTAGCGCCATATTCTTATACTGGGCGTCGACCTTTGCCCTCAACGATGTCAACGAAGCCATTTTAGGGCGATTGTTTCCACACCAATCGTCGGGAACACTCAGGTCTACGCAGAAACCACCGATAGTCCTGCCATATCTCAGGAGTCAGGATGTCAAGGCTTCCAAAGAAGAGCCGAGGCCCGAACAGATGAAATAAAATTCTCATTCAAACGCGCTCAAGAGATAATTCCAAAATGCCCAGGTGACCCGAATCCTACCTATATACAACTTCGACAACGTGATCGGCGGGACACTGTATAAAAAAAAAAAAAAAACTCAGCTATAAACTTGCCAGGAACAGACAAGAGAGAAACTCCGTATGGAAACAGCGACAAAAAGAGAAGCACTAATCGAGTCCGGTGCATCGCCATGCGCAATTCAAACTCAGCCCACGAAAATCGCCAACAGGACAATGGTCAGAATGACGGCTAGAATCAGCAGCAAGCAGCAGCCCTTGTTGCGAGCTGCCTTTTGGTACCGCGCTGCTTGACGGGTCTCGACGTCGGCGCCGCGGGTGCTTTCATGGATATTCTCCACGGTATCCGAGATGGTGATGAGCTGCTGGCCTTGTTCGGTAACAATCTGCGCCACTTGCTTGAACAGCACGTTCAGGTCGCCGACGCCCTGCTCGATGTTTCGAATTTCCTCTTCGCGCTCGATGATCAGGGCCTCCTGGAAATCCACCTCATCCTGCGGGGCCAGTTGCGACAGCTGTTGCTGCTGCTGCAGTTGCAGCTGTTCCTCGCCCCCGGCGCCCGTGATTTCTGATGCCTGCGCTTCGCGGGCTGCCGTTATGGATGCGCGCTCTTTTTCCAAAGCCTTCCTCTGCAGACCCTGGAACTCTTGCAAGGCCGTCTGAAAATCGCTCGAGACCTTTGTCTGTTCGTACTTTTGTTGTTTCTAGCAATATGAGTCAGCTTTTCACCTCGTCCACGCACAAGGCAAGGATGAAGCGAGGACATACAGTCAGATCATCCCACGTCTGCAGTTTCTTCACGCCATCGCCAATATCCTTGCAGATTTCCCGCGACTTTTCCATTGTGTTGTGCACCCGCTCCCGCAAGCGGGGAGTGTCCTTCTTGGTCCCCAGGACGTTGACATCGTTGGCAAGCTTGCGGTTGTTGCTCAGCAGAGTCTGCAGTTTGTTTTTCAGCTCGTATTGAAGGTCTTGAAACGCGGGGTCGTCGGTATAGCGGCCGTTGCTCTGGCCGGCCTCGAGGCTGGATAGTCGGTCGTACGCCATGGTTGCTGCGGATCAAAGGGCGAACGGAAGAGGAACGAGAGCACAAATAGGGGAGAGAAAAAGCGTCGCTGCGTCCAGTAATTCCTGTATAGATATGTGCGCCACAGAAAGACAACAGCAAAAGAGGCGCGATGCGATTCTAGCGCTTTTGCGAGCAAACAAAGACGGCGAGTCTAAGGCGGTATCTCGGGATGCGAAGATGGAGGACGAACGAAACCCGCCTGATGGAAGCGGATGGGGCTCTCTACCTACGTAACGCTCTTGCGACGGCACAGTTACGCCATGCAAAGTCACTCCGAACCGTCGCGCGCCAATCAGAGCCGGTGTCTGCCATTCCACCATCCGCTTATCGCCACGTGATGCCCTGCGATAGGACTTGGCTCTGGCGCGTCCTAGCGCAGCTCTGCTCCAAGCTCTGGTTGCTGAGCCGGCGATTTTTCTTTTATTTACTCCGTACGTGATACCTTCGTGCAGCGGTTTGTCCACCGAAACCACCTTCAACCCCTCTTCCAGCTGGCAGCGTCTTCTCCCCGACACGAGGACTCACTGCCCAGAGGGAATGCGCCGCGACAATGGCGGGTACACCGACGCGGAGAGCTCCCTATAAGGACACTCTGCAGCCTGCTCTGCACCGACGCTTCTCCTCCACGGCCGGCCTGCTGTTGGCCGTGTCGTATCTCGAATCGATCCTGCTGAGCAGCTGGGAGTCTTGTAAGGAACCACAAGCGTCTTTCTGCGTCACCACCCTGCTGTTCTCATCTAACTGAATGCGATTTCGAACGCTGCAGATTTCTGGTCCTGGTTCCCGCTAGGCCCCGCCGGCTTTCGAGCACTGCTGCTGTTTTCGTGCGGCCTCACCATTCTCATTCTTCGGATCGCAAGCTATCACGTGGGCATCAAGACGACCGGCTCGGGACTCTATACGCTTGCTTCTTTGCTGCTTAGCGCCCGGACGTACGAGACGGCGCTCTGGTACAGCGTTTCGAGCCTGCTTTACTGCGCCATCTATCTTGGAACGAGGGATGAGGACGCGAACCTCCACTGGATCACATACTACAGCGGCGATCGCGCCCGGCTGAACGAGCGACCCGTCTTCTTCGCCTGTTACATGTTCACCTTCGCCCTGGTGCAGACCGTGGAGCACTACAGACACGATGTGGACCGTCTGGATCTTGGCGCGCTGGAGAGGAAGCCCGTAAAGGAGCAAAAGAGCACGGGAATCGTGTCGGGATCTCTGCAAGCTGTGCTGGAAGAGCTTCCTATGGCTCTAGCAGAATGCTTCAAGATATCTCTCATGGCTGTCCCCGGGGCGATAGTCCTGTACTTTCTCTTTTTGAGATCGTTTGCCTGGTCGTGGGGGTTGACGTTCCTGCGCCCCTTCTACAACATGCCCCGGACCAACATGCTCCCGTCGTCGTGGCCTACGGACATTTACCTCTTGGCACGTTGTGTCGTGGCAGGAGCCGGCGTTGGGTTCCTGTGGACAGCGGGTAATAAGGCTTTCTCCCTCTTCATGGTTAAGAAGCCGCTGAAGAATGGCATTCCTTTGACATCTGAGTCGAAGGATCCTAATGGCAGTCTGTTGAACGGCCTAAAGAGCAAGAAGCTCTCCATTCAGGTGAGAGCATCAGTTTATATCAGAGAGACGTGAGTCTCGCAATCACTAACGCGGAACATCGCAACAGGCCTTTGCCATGTGGGAGTTGGCCCTTATTGCGCAGAATGATTCGGCCCGGAGGCAAAGTATCTTCAATGACATCGACCGCAAGGGGGGGCCCATGTGGTCCCAAATCTATTCCATCTGCCTGGAGACTCTTCAGAGCATCGAGAGCAATGTCGATGCCTATGGGCAACCGGCGGCGCACGAGGCTCCTAAACCCCAACCGATGGAAGAGAGGCATCGCTCGTCAGCTCCCCTGAGGGAAGATCCCATCTTCACGAGCCAAGCTAGGCAGACTCCCCTGCAGGCGGGCATCGAAAAGGCGCTCGAGAGACTCGCACGGAACCCCGGCTCAACACCCGCTTCAGAGCTCAGCCCCATTGCTCGCAAAACTTGGCAGACGGCGAAAGACCGGGTGCTGAGCAGGGAACAGCAAGAGGCGGTCTCTCCAGACCATCTGAAGGACCAAGCCCAGGAGTTTGCTACCAGACTGCTGTCGATCGGATGGATTGGCAGTCTGATCCGACAAGACTTCCGCACGCAGTTCGCCGCCGCTGTCCTGGGAAGCCCGTATGCTGAGCCGACATTGTACGCGAACGCGGCCACCGCACTCTGCCAGCTGGCGGTTAACAGCCTGGCTGAAGATTCGTATGGCAACGTGCACCGAGATGTGCCCACCATCATCCGGACCCTGACATCAATCATCAAGAAGGTGGAGGCCCTGAAGGAACAGTTTCCTCTGCACTGGACCGACATCAAGGGAGCCAAGGATTGTCCCGAGGTGGACGAGCTGCTGGTGGCCTTGAAGACGGGACTGGAGCAGGTCATTGTCAAGTTTGAGCCCTACAGCACCGATCTTAGGCTTACGCGCACCGACTTGCGGACTGCAAAGGAGGCCTATGGGAAACCCGAAGTGGAGAAGCCCAGGGCGAGATTCTTGATGACAAGCCAGCAAGAAGTCGCCGTTGAAACGAGAACCATTGAAGATTGGGGATTGTCGAAGCCGGCACGGAGGGGGTTTAGGCTGCCCGAGATGGAACAGGTTCGATAGACGTCAAGTTTCATGGGTTTCGAGTGAGGTAGGGAGAGCAAAATGTACTTATACGAAGGGAGAATCTTTTCGGGGGGGGGTCATGATTGTCGCATATCGCATGAGACGATACCGGAGTTTGAGGGTTCACTGTCATCAACCGAGAATAATGAAAGGAAAAAAGAGCAACGAATGAGTAGGATATCTTTGTACATACAGCCTGCATTTACCGGCTGATGCCTGTCATCCATATGGAGGTAGTATTACTGCTGGTATTAGAAGGTACTGAAGCAATCCATGGAACCTGACCTTGAAGGCCTTCTAGGTCCAAGGCAAGTCTCAAGAACCACAAGCGAGCCCAGCACTGCCGTCCACCAGCAATCCGGAGGTACCCGTGATTAGCGGCGCAGGTCCCGCGTACCTTGCATCGCATGCGCTAACGGCCTGCTCGCGGAGTAGCTGTACATCATCGCGCATCCAGCCCCCTTCCAGGCGGTACCTTGTAGCGCGCACCTGCTCCATTCGAGCTCCCCGAGCTCCCCTACAGCACTCCCCTAGCGAGCCCTGGAGACCCATCCATGCCTGCAAACCCCCCTGTGACCCTGCTGAAGAACTCAGTGGTGCCTCGTGCTAGGTACCCGTATTAGCTAGGTCAGTTCCAAGGTTCTGTCCTAAGGCCCACGCAATCTCGCTCCTGATTCCAACTTTCTCTTCCCTTCCACTTCTTCCCTTTCTCTCTCACCACTTCACATTGACGATATCGCTTCTTGTTGCCGCCCCCCCCCCTTTCTCCTCAGCAGCACTTACGGCAGCGTTTCGGATGCGTCATCTCCAGCAATAGCCATGCGACCGCGATCAATACCCTTATCCGAATCAGCAGGGCGGCGACGAATCAGTTGAGATCCAGCGCCTGGGGGGCGTCGCGCGCGCGTGAACGTTTGCCATGGCGCATCACAAGGTCTTCTTGCGGTTCCTCTACCGGTCCGCTTACCTCTTTCTCTACGTGGTGCTGTGCGGGCTGCTGCTCGTCACTCCCGGCGACGCCATCCAGCGGTCCGTCGTCAACAGGCAGTGGTACAACATCTGGATTATTGCGTCGGGATATGTCGTCACCACGCTGGTCGTCGCCTTTGTCTACATCGTGCGGCTGTACGTGAACCGGACGGTGCTGGCGTCGATACCAAAGTCCTGGGTTCCCATCGATAAGGGCGATGTGAAGGAGGCGATCCATAAGATGATTGCCGCCGGGCTGAGCAGGAGCGCGGCCATTGCGTATGCGGCGCGGCCGCGGGTCGACGAGGAGATGATGGGAGACGACGCGCACGACGAATTCGAAGACGAGGCGCGGACGCGGGCGAAGCTGGAGGCGTGGAGCGAGCAGGCGCTGGACCGCGACGAGCCGATTCCCATGCCGCCGCATCGCCCCGTCTGGGGCGTCATCGAGCACTGCGGCTGGGCGTCTCCCAACTCGCCCGATCTCGCCAACCTGCAGTACAGCAACGTCATTTCGGAAATGCCCAACCTCATCGAGGCGCAAGCGCTGCGTCTTGCGCCGCCGGATCCGACCTCGCAAACCGATCCCCCGATGCTCGATCCCGAGGCCGCGGAGCTGCTGCAGCGCCTTCCCAGCATGAGCCTTCGCGAATACATTGCGCATCTTGCCAGCTTGGGCGTTGCCGTCATGGACGAGACGGTGACCGACTTCCTGACGAGATACGAAGCCGCTCGCTTCTCGACAAAGCCCGTCTGCAATGCCGAGTTTCGCGAGCTGCTGCATCTGTTTGCGGAAATTCTGCGATCGATACAGCCTCTGGATCCGGCAGTCCTAGATAATCTGTATGAAGACGAAGTAGAAGACGAATACGAAGGGAGCAGGATGGATAGAAGAGAGGCGGTGGAAAGCGACATTGACAACGATGCTCCGGCGGAAACGATCCCATCCACCCCACGAAGCATTTCACGGCCGTCGACTGCAAGCAGGCCGTCTACGGCAAGCACTCAGCGCTCAGTCCAGAGACGGACCAGGAACCGCGCCCTCACGTACCGCACGGCACCAGATACGCCCGGCAGCGGGAGGAACATGGGCATGGCGTCGCGCAACGGCGGCAGCGGCAGCGGCAGCGGGCTCGCGCAGCTGCGGCGCACGTACACGTCGAGCCAGCGGTCGTCGGCCGACAGCGCGCGGTCCAGGTCGTCGGATGGCTCCGGGTCCGTCATCCGGCTGGCTGATGATGGAGACGGTAGTGACCTGCCGTATATCCTCTCCTTGACGGACTCGACGGCGACGAGGTACTAGGTGTTGAGCAGCCGAGGCGGGCCAGGGAAGGGATGTCATGGGTTCTGGACGGACGGTTGGGCGTATCGAACAACAGCATAGACTTGTACTTTCTACTGGGATCGGGGGGTTCGAAGGGAGTTTTAGGCGTTGAAAAGCATTGTGCAGTCTGATGTATTTTTGATAGATAATGCTAATGGCCGATGGCCTTTCTTCATTCCCACATTGTCTCTTCCTCTCTAACAGATGCAACCAGTCCCATTTACAGCATTTGTACGAAGCCAAACGAAGCTGTGTCAATCAATCCATGCCATCTGCACGAGGCCCCACCATAGCTCCAGCTGCTGACATGTAGAGTGACGCTATTACAACCTTTTTTTTTTTTTTTGTCTTTTTCCATTCATCTTTCCTCCGACCTCGATATCTCAATCAACCTTGCATTGCATCTGTCCTGCAATTGCAGCTCTCCCCCACGACGATCACGACTTTTCTTCTCTGGTTCCAACCGTCGATAGAACATCAGCCCATTAGCAATGATATCATAACGACACCTCGCGATCAAAACTAAACTCAATGTAAAGCCTCAGAGACTCATTCGATCCATTCCCCATCCATCTCAACAACTCAAAACCATACCAAATTCTCTTCTCTTCTCTTCCTCGCCCCCTCACTCCCTCTCACCGAAACCAAAAACAAAACCAAACCCTACCCACCAGCCAAAATCAACATCAAGAGAGAGAGAGAACTCAAGAATGCCGCCATCCTCCTCCTCCTCGAAACCACCACCCCTCCCGCTCGCCCCCAACCGCGCCTCCATCGCAAACGAAATCTCCCTCCTCCTCTCCCGCCGCACCGCCCTCCTCAAAACCCTCAATCCCACCACCACCACCACCTCATCATCATCATCAACATCATCATCAAGAAAGCACGCCCCCACCGCAGACGCCATCGAACAGCTCTTCTCCGGTCCCCGTCCCAATCAAGGCGTAGGCTACGTCCCCGAAAAGAAAACCGACTCCGGCGCAGCGCAAGAGGAGCAGACGCTGCGGAGGAAACTCCTTGGGAAGAACTACAACAAGAACAACAAGAATGGAAAGCCTGGTGGGGTGACAGCGGCGGCGCTGGCTAAGCGTGGTGTTGAGAGTGAGAGTGACGAGGAGGAGGGGAGGAGTGCGTTGGGGAAGAGCAAGAGGAAGAGGCCGAGGAGGGATGTGGAGGAGGAGGAGGAAGAAAAGGAGGCTGCTGTGGGGGGTAATGTTGAGGGTGAAGCTGAGGGTGACAAGGTGGATGTGGATGGAATCGGAGGGGCACGTACAGAAGAGGAGGAAATGGGGGGACAAGAGGAAAGACGGGACGAGGTCGAGGGGGAAGACTGCAAGCACGGCAATGGCATCGACGGAGCTGTTCCGGTCAAGGAGGTGGCAGCAGCAACAACAACAATAAGTGATAACACAGCTGACGAGGCGAAAAAGAACAAGAAGAGGAAGAAGAGGCAGCGGGAAAAGGAAAAGCAAAGGCAAAAACGAGAGCAAAAGTGAATAAAAAGAGCAGAGAGAATCTACGGAACACACAAATCCTCATAAGAGTCGGCGTTTCGACTCAGGCCATGGGTCAATCTCACAAAAGCACCAGAAAGCGTCCTCACAAATGCCAAAGATGGAGGTATCATCCTATAGTAGTCATTTGTACTATCACGGACCACAACGGAAATCTCATCGGGTAGACCGTCCTATATACGCCAGAGTCCGCCTGACTCTTGTCGAATGCCCAATCACCGAATCAGCATCCTTCATAGCACTGGCGAGTCTCAATAGTAATGCACATCGTCGTCAGTCTTGCCGAGTTGTCATAGAGACCTCCCAATGAATGCCTTCTGGCTCCCATATCCATACTAAACAAAAAGCCAGTTTCGCCCTCATGATAGCCCTCCCTCTTGCTTTAACCGTAGGCTTCCCAGCCCGAATCGACGATTCCTTGATACAGCAACTTTTGTCCGCATTTGTTGAGGGACGTGTGGTGCCAAGCCTATGGCCATGATCCGGTTCAGGAATATGTGCTAATATACAATCAAGGCGTAAAGGCGAAAGTGTATTCTCCGAGGCCGTCATCAATGAGCATAGCTTACAGACTTACTGCAGCGCCAAGATATCCAATCTGAAATGTCGGGAAATGAGACAAAGATGCGGTAGAAGGAATGAAAACGCAACGGATGGAAACCTGAAGACATCCAGGAACCAGTGCGGAGCAGGGATATTTCGAAAAAAACGCCAGCCTGGATTAAAGAGACTCCTTGTTGTAACCAGCGCCAAAATCATGTGCCATGGCCATGATCCAGTCCCCCTCTTTTCTTCAACGCTACACGGCGCGGCATCACTGTCTTCGTTTTCGCTTTCTGTCGTCGTCGCCCCGGGGGTCCTCGTCCTCGTCTGATCGCTCAGCGGTATCGCTGGGGTTGAGGATGTGTGCCATGCTGCCCCTCCTGGTGGGCGGCGCTGACGACTCCTTCAACGCTCCAATCGTCTTGCTCTCGCGGTTCGATGCCGCGCCCCACGACCAGCTGCCAAAGGTATCCGACCCTCCGCTCGCGCCGTTTGAAAAGGGAGCGTGGGGTGGCGTCGCCGGCCGCGAGTGCGGGTGTCCATGAGCCGATGGGGCCTGCAGGGAAAACGAAGAGAGAGAGTCTCTTATCCTCTGATCCTCGGGCCGATTGGGAGATTGAGGCCATACGGGCGGCGGCACGGCTCCAGGGGGATAAGGCGGTGCGTTGGGCTGCCATCCGTGTGCGCGAATGTCTGCGGCGGTATGGCGTCTGGCCAGGTTGCTGGGGACGGTCTCCACGTTGGAAAGGGGATGCGGCCCTGCTGGGGGTGCCGGCGCGGCATTGCGCAGAGGTGAGGAGCCGGCACCGCCGCTGATGGATCCGTAGGGTCGCCGCGTGCCGGCGGACAGGTTCGAGGGGACGGCTGGTCGGTACGACGGCTGACTCCGGCCCTGCGGAACGTTGAGCGTGACTCGCCTGTTGTCGTCTTGAGGAAGCTGCCGCGGGGACACGGGGGCGTTGTCGACCGTGCCGAAGAACTGTTGCCTGGCGGAATAGACAGGCTCGTGCGGCTCGTCGAGCGAGCGCAGCATTTCTGCCTGCCTCACCATTTCGCCCTGGAGTGTCATGACTTGAAGCCCTCATTGTCAGTTTCATCGTCTCCCATGAATAGCGTATCGTCCTGATTGTTTCGTGTGACAAACCATCTCTGTGTACAGGGTTGTCTGGAGGTACAAGCGACAGTATCCCCTTGGACAACTCTTGGTTGAAGAAGAGCAGTCGGTTGAGTGTCTCCATGATGGCCTGGTTCTTGACATGCATGTAGTGGGCCGATTCCTCGCTTCTCTGCAGTCTCGCAGCCGTATCGTACAGGGAGTGCTCCAGGTTGGCTATTCTAGCCTCGATGCTATCCGGCGGGACTTGAACAGGCTCAATGGGCGTGCCAGGCTGAGATGTGGAGGTCTTGGGAAAGGTGTTTTCCCGGTTGACGAGAGCGTGTCGGCTGGCGCGACGCTTGATCTCTCGAAGGCCGACGAGGTCGCCGCGCTTGAAGTTGCCGTTGCCGTGCTTGAATTCCCAGAGCGTCGTTTCGGGGTTGCCGGTATGAAACACGTCTCGTTCTGCATCCATGGTAAGCCATTCGAGGTTCGGAGGTTCGAGGCAGAAGCAAGCGGGGGCAGGAGGTACCTTTATGGAATCCGTACATGTTGAGCTGACGCACGAAAGACGATATGTTGGTGTGTTTGAAGTATTGTCTGGGGGCGAGAATGAGCGAATTGGCCAGAAAAGGGCGAGGATTGTCGGGGCACTGCTTACGATAATACCTTGGAGAAGTCGGCAGAGGGCGACATGACGAAGCTTTCGGCGGACGATGACCAGGATATGAGATGCTGTATACTGGTGTCTTCCAACATGCTATTTGCGCCGTTAGCAGCTGTCGCTTTAGTCTCGGGGCCCTCCTTGGCAGGTCAAGGAAGCATTGAAGGGGGAAAGGGGGGTTTGGGGGAGAGAGGGAGGCCAGGGTCCTCACTTGTATAGCTTATGGATAAAGGCAGTCTGGACGATCTTGGGCTGGTGAACAGCAGCGGCGGCGGCGGGAGGAGGGGCGGGCATGTTGCTCGAGGTGGTGAGGGCGCCGTGCTCCTGCGGCGATGCGTTGCCGGCCCGGGAGACGGGCGGCTTGCCATTGGAGCTGCCTTCGGGGTCGGAGCCGGAGCCGTGGCCGTGGCCCGTGGGCGAGTTGTCCTCTGGCGACGTGCCCTCCATCGGATGGTCGACGGGACTCGGTGGAGACATGCTGATGGTAGGCGGCGGCGCGGAGACGGAGATGGAAACGGGGACGATTCGGGAGCCGGTCGAGTCTTGAAGTCTATCGATTGCCGGGATCGGTTTCTGAGAGGTCTCAGTCCTGTGGGCCATCTGGACTGTCCCCATTGCGGTCAGCCAGCGACGAAGGGGGGAAGAAGCTTTGTCGAGTGCGAATGGGGGAGAGGGTGAGGAGGGGGGTGGGGGACGACGGCGAGGGTTGAGGCTCTGAGAGCGGCGGTCGAGGAGGAGAGAGGAGAGGAGGGGAGGGGAGGGGAGGGAAGGGAAAAGGCGAGGGTCAGCAGGATGCAGAAAGGCAGAAATGCAGAAATGCACAAGGCGGAGGACAAAGCAAAGGGCAGGGCAGGGCAGCGGGCGAGGAGGCGCAAAGAAGAGCTCGGAGCTGCGACAACCGGCATTGGCTGGCGGGCTGCCTTAGCTCGAGAGGAGCTCCGTGGACACTCAACTCACCTTTCACCTCATGTCTGCGGGACGCAGCTCCGAGGGTTGGCAGGACAGGCCAGGACGGGCTGGCGTGTCGGGTCGGATCGTGTCGTGTCGTCGCAGCTTGGGTGGAGTCGAAAGCAGCGAACGAAGATGACAAAAGTTCTGGAGAATTCTCTGGGGGCCTTGCCTTTGGCCGCTCACGCCCACGCCCACAGCCGGGACAGGCACAGAGGGCACACAGACGCAGCAGGCGGCGATATCAGCCTCGCGGTGGGAGTCGCCCCCCCTGGACCGTTGGGCGCTGCGCTGGGGCTTCTAGAAGCGGCAGCTGTCGATGCCAGACGCTCCGGGCAGCAGCAGCGAGGGCGCACACGGAGACACGCTGTGCGATTGCGCGGGCGCGGCGACTTGTGGTGTGTAGGCCCAGGTGTGTAGGTATGTCTGTACCTATGTAGAGGTTATGTAGTAGGAGGTAGGTAATAGCCCTCTGTGATACCTATCACGCACGATGCTGCTGCTAGTAGTAGTAGTAGTAGTAGGAGGGGAGGTGGTCGAGTTGGTAGGTAGGTTAGTAGCGTAAGAGAGGCCACTAACAGCAGCTTCGACGATGCAGAGCTTCAGGCGAGGCGAGGCGAGGCGAGGCGGGAGGCGGTGACGCTCGCCGCAACGGCAGAACCGCCAGGCGGAGACACGCAAGACGGTGAGCTGATTCGGTTGAGCAGACGACGAAGATAATGAAGATGATGGAGATAACGAAGACGACGACGACGATGCACAGCTCGAAACAAGAAGCGCAGAAACTCGCGTGCGGTCGACGAGCCTCGGCGAAGTCGGTGCAACAGGGCGGCCACAGTCGTTTACAGAGGTGGGATCGCCTGCAACGAGCTGCAAATGGCGGGCGGCGAGATGGAGGTGCTGGATCGGTATGCGGTACTTGCCCCGTGCATTAGCTAATCCGCCGTCGCTGGAGGGTGGGATGGTATCCCGGCAGTACCTGTAGCTGATACTCGCTCGAGAATCTGCCGGAAACACTCCGATCGGGATACTTGGCAGCGACCTCGGTGTACCTCAGACGGTCGGCGACGTCGGCTGGGGGGTCCTAAGCGGGCGACAAGTACTGGATACCGCGCGGAGCTTGTGTGCTCGTGTTGGATTGCTGGTGGCTTCTGGTCGCCGAGCTGCGGTGGACGAATGGAGCTCTCGGCAGCTGTCTTGTCTTGTACGCCTTGTCCGGGATACCTACATACCTACCTACGTAAGGTATGTATTTCAGAGAGCAACTTCGGGCTGGAAGAGCAGCAGCGCAGGTGATACAAGTACCAGAGACTGCCAGCCGTCGTTTGAGAGAGCTCGGGCGATGCTGCTGGTACGCGTATCAGTGACAGGCTGATGACCGGATCCCGATCCGCTCGTATCAAAGCCAAACCGATGACCTTGGATGTCAACAAAAGCACGCTTCAGCTTACTGATTGGAGCCATCGGCCGCTGGAAGCTGTCAAAGGCCTTTGACAAGCTGCCGAGATAGGGACTTAGGTAATACGGGGAGCGCCCTGTACGTAATACTGCTGTAGGTAGCACGACAAAGAGGAGGAGAGAGACTTGACAAAGAGCAGCAGGGCTGGTGAAGGAGGTTGATGAATCCAAGCAAGCCCATCTACCAATCACTGGCTACGCAGATACAATTGACCGTTCAAGTGGACAGCTGAGGCTTCCCCAGTTGATACTCACCGTCCAATTGGAGACTCACCAAGGTGAATGTTGCAGCAGTAGCAAAGCTACGTTGGCCAAGACCAGAGGCTGAATGCGGAACATTCGAGATATCACCACAAAAGCACCAACCAGATGCCTCGTCTTCAGCAGCCAGACAAAGCCAGTACTGCTGTCAGTCCACTAGGCTGGGCGCATCATTACCAGGTACTTTAGATCGATCTTACCTGAGGGGTGAGATGAGAAGTCCCCCCATAATAACAAAGGCCTGTATTGGTGGCTTGCTGACAGGCCTTCTAGTACGGTAACACAGGAGGAGGACGTGAGGCTAGGCAATAGAAGATGGAGTGAAGGACGGAAGAAGCAGAATCAATGAGAACAATGACGAACACCATCTTTGTTTGTTTGTTTGTTCGATTGATCCTGCAGGGGAAAAGCACGACAGCCTTCTCGTCAAAGTGCCCCTCCCTCTGTCCTTCTCTCCCTTTGACAGCTGCATCACCAACAGCTCGACTTTCACATGACAAAAAAAGCAATGGCACATGAACCCTTTATCCAGCTCGTCCGTGCTAAGCTGCCTTTGGTAGCTCGCAGTCTTACGTCGGCGGCGTCTCATCCCCATCCCCCATCTGTCTCAATCAGGAGATACGGAGCAAAGGAGAGTTCCATTCCTGTCCCTTTTTTCTGCGTCTGTGCGTTTCTGTCCTATTCCTTGCCAGTTCCTTGCTTCCCTCCCCCCATGCTTCCCGGTTCCAGACAGATTCAAAGCTCAAGCTGCCTTTGGGGCTACACGGGGCTAGCCCGGACTTGAATGTTCTACCACGTCGGTTCAGAGTATTCCTCCGTGATACACACAAGCAGCCTATCATGGCCAAGCAGAGATGAAGGTTGGTGATCCCATGCGAAGATCAACTGCCCATGCAGCCCTTGATGCCCGCCATGGACGCACAACCCAGATTGCCACCTACTTTCAGTTGCCTAAACAGTGCAATCTGTATTTCTCAAAGAGGACTCCCGGACCGCCTCGCTGCTGTTGATCAGCACAGGGTACGGATCAATGTGTGTTGCCGACAACTGCCCATCTACATACCTAGTAGTAGTAATACCACGCTGCGCTGCTCTCTGTCTGCCTCTGCAAATCTCCCCCTAACATCGAGCCGGGTCCAATCTGCCCAATACTACTAGGCCGAGCATACAAACCGTGGCACCACACAAGACGAATTGCTTCATTTGCTGGCCGCTTGTCCCGCCCGTGCGTGCATATGTACCTCCATACGATGCGTAGGTACAAGTACGAGTACGACTCTCACCGATCCGGCAGGGATGCGAGTTGCGGGAGGGGAACAGTTCCGCTCGGGTCTGGTCTGCTCGAGATAGGAGGCAATGCTACCTCTGCTGCAGCTTCGTACCACTCGATACGGAGTAGCGAGATGGGCCAACAGATGTGTAGGCAGTACGAGCAAATGCCCCTTTCCGCCAGTCAATTCCATCCATAATCGAAGGAGTATGCGGCATCATCACGGTTGCATTGCGAAGCACTGGATATCGACATCATGTCCTTGAAGGAGAATTCGAAGAAGCACCTGGTGTTCCTTGACTACCTACCTGTACCATTCCCTGCCATCATCGGCATCTAAACCAGGAGGACATCCCACGATCCTCAGCCCTCCGAAAGCTAACCCTAGAACGTCACCGTCCTTGCGACTCTCAGACTTCCTCTTTCTCCTCCTTTGCACATAAACCCTGCCTACTTCACCGCAGACACAAGAAGCAGACCTGATTGACGATTTCGTGCAAAGTACCAGACTGGAAGAGCAACCGAGGTATTACATGTACATGCAGAAAGCTGCTGCGGGCGCCAACAACCGCTGCCCAATCTCGGGACGCCGCCAAATCAGACAAACGAACTGGATATGCACTGCCCGTCAAAGCGGCGCGCGGCATATGTACGATTCCTGCCAGCTTTGTTCTGCCCGAAGAAAAAGTAGTAGTAGGCTCAAGGAACCGGACATGAATGCACATTTCCTTGTGACGGAAACGCCTGCCCCAGTCATGTGCCATGAGTATTTCAAATTCTTCACAAAGAGACAAAGATGGGATGAAGAGAGCAAACATCCGAGCAAAAGACTAGTAGAACCCAACCCGGCTGCATACCTCAGACAATTCGCCATATTCCTTGTTCGTCATGTACATGTACAGTATGAACCAACAACAACACTCACCAGCAGAAATCAAAGGCACAAACTTGGCCCGAGAGATGCAGACAACACAATAGCTCAACAAACCTCCTCCTCGTCGTCATTACAAAGGGAAAAACGTCTCTTGATGCGGAGGGCAATTGTGCAAAAGCTTCGGGACGGGCAAAGGAGCAAGATGTTCTCTCTATCTCTATTCCTCTCTCTTTCTTTTCGTGAAACCACCACATGCACGATGCCGCCAACTATTACTTAGCCACAACTGAGAAAGGTTTAGATTCTCCTTCTCTTCCTATCTGGTCATTTACTTCTTTTGCCAGAAAAGAAAAAAAAAATAAGGAGAAAACAAGGGTCTCCTGCAGCTTTAATAGTTCCAGCCACAGTCAGTTCTATCCCCCAGAGCCGTGTGATGTAAGTGCACCTAGAATACACTTGGTTGCCTTGTCTACATATCTCAGGTGCCTATTGTTCCCTGATTTTGCTTCGTTTGAGCGACAAAACCAGTGCTTCTATCGCACCAGAAGCTTGAAAAATTCGTTTTTCGTTATTCCGGTACAAGGAAGAGAAAGAAAAGGGGAAAATTGAATTCAAGTCAAAGCTCCTGCTCTTCCAAACACCGTTCGTCCTGAATCTTACATCGTAGCTCTTACATATGACGTATAAAACTGCGGCAAAAGTCCCTTATCTCCCCAAACTTTGTGAAGGTTACAGAAACCACCTGTTTGCCAAAATGAAGACCGAAAAGCACCGTTTCATTAACGCCGAATTTGTCCAAGAGCTTTCCTGTCTTGTCCGATACCTGTTTGAATGGTACTGCTATTCTGTAAGATGTAGAGAGAGAGAGCGTGTGTGTCTACAATCGGTAGGGGGCAGCAGCACATATCGTGAGCGTCCCGGGTAGATATTCCATCAGTCATATAACACACAGACAGCCATGTCTCTGTTCTACGAAACCGGCGAGACTGTTATAAACCAGAGGCCTCTTGAGAGAGAGAATTATATACCAGACAAGTCGATGCTGTTGCTTTGGTATCTAATCTACGCAACAGACCACTCTCCATCAAGCATCAAGTCAGCATTCTACATATATGACCAAGACATGTCATGTCCAGTCCTTCATCTCGGTGCTTGTCTTACATTAAAGCATTGATCAAACCACCTTTTCCTCTGGCTCATAGACCCAACCACAACCCGAGTGTAATCCCATCAACCTTCCACGCCAACCCAAAGAAAAACCCAGTAATCATCACCGTGCAGCATCATGCAAAGTTGCGACACACATGCATCCCAACAGAGCCCTCCTCCTCCCGCCACACTCAGAAATCATCCTCCCCACTGACCCTACTCTCCCCAACCTCCCGAATCTTCTCCCCCAGAATCGTCCGCCCGTACCGCTCCGCAACCTTGTACGCCGCCTCCATCATCCGGCCGGTGCGGTCACGCATCAGCTCCACCATCTCCAGCGCGCGCATGCCCCTCTCCTCGCCCTCGCGGCACTCTACCGCCAGGAGCTGCAGGAGCGTCTTGTCAATCTCCAGCTCGATCCGCGACAGCAGTGACCGCTGAGCATGGCTTCCGGAAGTGGCGTCGACCAGGTCACGGAGCTGAGCCGCCTGCACGCCCTTGAGCAAAAACTGTTGCTCCAGCTTCCTCGTCTCGGCGCCCTCCTCTTCCTCGTCATCATCACCGTCGTCGTCGTCGTCCATTACCGCATCCTCTCCATCGACCCTGTTCTTCTTCGTCTTTGGTTCCGGTAATGAGTGTAGCGGAATAGAAAAGTCAAACTCGGAGAGCAGGGGCCGGGGAAAGTATGGATATTGGTCGCCACCCTTGAGGATGATGCAGTGAAACTTGTTCTCTGCTACGGCAATGGGGAAATACGTCTCGCTCTTGCGTCCAGAAGCGAGACGGGGAAGAAGCTTGGTGTCTAATAGGGGAACCCACGACGCCCGCGATGGCTGACGCCAGTGCAGCAGTGTGAGCAATGTGCCTGTTGAATCATAGATGCAAGGATCCTGGTAAAAAAACCAACTGTTAATAATGTCATCCATGCAAGATATCAATGTAAGTTTTGAACACGAACCCCATTGTCAGAAAAGAAGGCACTCTTTAATGTCGCGCCTTCAGGAAGCGCCACCGTATCCTCATTCTGGCAAATCTCGTCTCTCTTGACATTCTCAATCGTGTATAAAAGTCGTGTGTTGCCGTCAGCGGTGACAGGGCCGTTGCCGATGGTGAGAACATAGTCTCTCCAGCTCGCACACGTAACCATGGGCGCGCTCTTGGGGCGATAGACGCGGTATGGGATCCCAAACAGCGTAAAGATGCGCACGTAGTTGGCACTCGTGACGACCGTCACAAAGGATTCGCTGAGTGACATGGCGGTGACGGCCTCCCCCTTGGGGAGCTGTGTTCGCCAGTCGGTCCGCTGCGTCCAGGTCTCGTGAGGGCGGTAGAAGATGGTTGCCGGCTGGTCATCCCTTGGGGGACACGAAAACAGGGTGCCGCGCTCATTGAGACATGCCTTGTCGTACAGAAAGGTATCCGTAAAGTGAAAGTCCCGCTGGAACTCGTGGTCGTAAAACTCAACCGTGACGGTATGGTGCCCGTCTTGATCCACCGTCCAGACGAAACCGACGAGGTTCAGGCAGAGATACTTGCGGTTCCCTCTCCACGGCGTCGATCCAGGCTGAAAGGCTTCGTGATACTGCGGTTCCATGAGATGCCTCCGCTTGTTGGAGTATTCAGCACCGCCAAGAACATCATCGCCTACATAGCCCCGCTTCTGGCCAACGGTATACCCAGCGCCGTCGTCGTCCACGACGAAGCCATCGTCATCACCATCTGCATAGTTCTCGTCCTGCAGGTAGGAGTCAAGGCTGCCCAGAGAGTCCCGGCGAGGGCGTGTAGGAATATCACGTTTCGCGCCGTTGGCCACAGCAGCTCTTCTGTTGGCCGAAATCTCCAAGAGGGGGTCGTGAATGAAAGGGGCTGGCTGTACCGGCAGCTTCAGCATCGGCGAGAACTGGTCGGAGAGAAAGTCGGGGTAGATGTAGACCTCTCCCTCCGTCGTGGTGAAGGAGAGAATGTTCTTGGACGGGTGCCACGCCAGGTCGATGACGTTGGAATAGTCGTAGCGCTGGATGACGTTCTGCGTGCTGGTTTCCCAGACCAGCACCTTGCCGCCCTTGCAGGCCGACGCCAGCATGACTCCGTTGGGCGACCAGGCGAGAGCGGTGATGTCGGCCGAGTGTCCGTCGGTAAAGGCGCGCTGCCTCTCCCAGTCGTTCTTGGAGATGACCTGGATGTCCCGCGTCGGCGTCGCAACCGCAAACGCCCTGCCGTCCGGATGCCAAACGGCCTTGACCGAGGCCTCTGAGTCTGCCTCCCCCGCGCCAATCACGCCGTCCACCTTGTGTATCAGCTCGGGCTGGTCCGCCGTCAGCGAATAGATGTATATGATGCCGTCGACGCACGACAAGGCGGCGATCCGGCCGTTGGGATCCAGGCTGACGGATCGAGCCGCCCGCCCGTGCTCGTTGAGGTGCCGCAGCTGCTTGATATCCTGCGTGTTCACGACCTTGACGGTCAGCTCGTCGCTGGCCACGGCGCACCACTGCGCGTCTCCCGAGAGCGCCACGTCCCGCACGGGCAGCGACGTCCGCACGAGGAAGCGGTCGAAGTTGGCCGTGGCCAGCGAGTAGAGGCTGACGGTGCCGTCCTCGGAGCCGACGACGAAGAAGTCCTGGGCCGCGGCCACGGCGACGTTTTGCTCCTGGCAGTCGTCAATGTTTGTCGGCTCGCCGTCGGAGCCCGTCTTGTAGAGCCGGATCGTGTTGTTGGAGCCCACCGTCACCAGCCGGCTGCCGTCCTTGGTGTAGGCGCATCGAGTCGTGCCCTGGGTGTGCGCAGGCCGTGGGCGAGGACGAGGCGCGCCGGTCGAGTCCATTGCCGAAGACTGAGCTCTCGTCGGGTTCTGGAGGATGGTGAGGTCAGAGGGTCATCTGGTGGCGGACTGAAGAGCTCAAGTTCGGGTTCGACTGAGCCGGGTTCAGCTGCAGAGTTGGCGAGAGCCTCAGATTTGGAGATGCGTCTGTGATATCGAATGGAGGGGAGACGCGTCTGAGCGCGTTTGTCAATTAAAGTCTTGCGTCGCGCGGCCCCGCGGTTGATTTTCAGCGGGCAGCAGCCCAATGGCCTAAGTAATACTAGCAGTTGAAGCCCCGCCATTTGCTGTCGGTTCCATTACTACGTTAGTAGTCCAGGTATTCCTTTGTAGGTCCATCAGATTCGACACCTTGGGTCGGAGCCTAGATTAGGTACCTAATCATCAACTTGCATGTCTGCCCATTCTGCATCCTCTTGATGAACAGAACAAAAAAGAACTGATCATCACGATTCTATTTGGTGGTTATTCGGCAGCCTAGACTTAATTCCTGAACATCAGAAGCGTATATAAACCTGGCGTTGCTTCACCCCTTTTTCACCTCAGCAACCATTTATCATCTGCTTTCCCTCACTCCTATTCAACTTACAAATCCGAAACCTCACAACCATCCGCCATGGAAACCTCAGACAGAGACGCCTTCTTCCAGACAGAGTGAGTCCCCGAGCCAATACTTTCCCGCCGCCTCGACTGACAAGCATCGTAGTGCCTCCAACGCTGAGAGGGAGCGCAAGGCTCTCAAGTCCAGCAACAAGAATGGCGACCCCATCGCCATGAAGTCCAAGATCCTCGCTGCCGTCCCAGACCCCTTTTCGCCCTCAACCGCCATCTTCATCGCCGAATCGGCAGGCTTCGTCCGCCGCATAGACCTCTCAGTAAGCCACTCCTCACCAGCTGCCGCCTACAGCTTCACGTATCTACGAGGAGACATTTCACTCATCCAAGTCTCTTCATACCTACTACTAGTCGGGCTCTACAAAAACCACCTACCGCGGCCCCAAGGCTCCCGTAACGTGCGTCGCCGTCGGCGGCACCGCCAACAAGACCGTCTTCGCCGGCTGCTGGGACAAGGACATCTGGTCCTGGGACGTTGAGACCGCCCAGCCCGGCCGCAAATTCAGCGGCCACGCCGACTTCGTCAAGGTCGTCCTCTGCGCCAGGATATCCGGCAAGGAGATCCTCATCAGCGGCGGCGCGGACAAGAAGATCCTCGTCTGGGACATCGAGTCCGGCAGGCGTCTGCACACCCTGCAGGACCCGACGACGACGATGCTCGCCGTGCAGCACATCGCCGTCGACCCCGTCCTCAGCACGCCCGACGCCGTCGTCGTAGCCAGCGCCAGCAGCGACCCTCACATCCGCAGGTGGAAGATCACGCTCGACGGCTTCGAGCAGCTGCCCGAGGCCTTCCACGACCGACCCGATGCGGAGAAGCTCACCATCGCCGAGCACGACACGAGCGTCTACAAGCTCGTGTTCGATGTCGACGCTGAGGACGGCGATCTCTGGACCGCCAGCGCGGACGGCACCGCAAAGTGCCTGTCTCGCGCGCGCAACTTTGCCGCCGACGATGTCTATGTGCACGGCGACTACGTCCGCGCCGTGATCCCCACCGAGAGCTGGGTCATCACTGCTGGCCGGGATGAGAATGTCAAGGTTTGGGACCGGGCTTCGGGGAAGCTGTATTGCACGCTTGAGGGGCACTACGAGGAGGTGACGGATCTGATTCTGCTGCGCGACTCGCGAGGGCTGCCTGACAAGGTCTGCAGCGTGAGCATCGATGGCACCATTCGTACGTGGCCCCTGAACAAGGGCGACTTGGACGAGGTGGTCAAGAAGATTGAAGAGTCCAAGAAGCCGGTGGAGCAGGAAGCTCAACCCGGGGGAGGCAGCCTGTTGACTGCAGAGGAGGAGGCGGAACTGGCTGAGCTGATGGAGGACTGATCGGGTGATGCAGCTCAGTCTAGCTCACTCAGCTAATAATCAAACATGACGAATACTGCCTAGGTAGTAGATACGTAGTCGCAATTTCAAGACGCCTCATCTGTCAAGCATGTTCGATTCAGGGGTTGACTGTTGGGCGGCCGCGGTTGTCTCCAGACGTGTACACGTTGGCGCCGAAATCCTCCTTGACGGCTACCTGCTTTTCCATCCTCTGATATACTACCTCGGTGCCGCAAACGGAGGTTCGTGATTGTTGAATCCATCCACTGCATTTGACATGAAACGATCCAACGGTAAACCATACTCACCGACTCTTCTCGCGACACTTTGGCAAGCAAACGTGCAGTTACCTTTGCATGTGAGTACTCGTGCATACCTTGCCACAATACCTGATATGTCGCCGCAACTTGTCCTCGACCACCACCCCTTTTAACAAGTGAAGAACCCTTGTTGATTGGTGAGAGATAGGTAAGATGAGGTGTCACTCACTATGTCAATCTCGTGTGGATAGAGATCCGGTGGCAGGCGACGCATGACATGTTGTACTTGGACGCAACGGCCTTGTATGTACACAAGAGCTCTTTTACCACAAAGCCATCCACTTGTATTCGCTCGCATCGCCTCCTAGGCCACACGTACCGGTTGGAAAAAGGGGCGATGCGACGGCTCATTTTCAGCCGCATTTTGTTCGACATCCGATGGCTAACCCAAGTAGTGAAATAAATGAGGTAACACAACAGCGAAGCAATACTAGCAACCGGGGGAGCAACATGGTGATGAAAGAAGGGTCGAGAGTCGGCGGCATCCGGAGCTGCGAAGTTATATCTAGACAAATAGAGTAACATACAAATGCCTACTACTTCCGATATCAGGCACCTAGCACTGATGAACTGCGATGGACAAGACGCTGGTCAAGGGCCAGTTCTATCCCTGAATGACACAAGGCTAGCTGAAGTTGGTTCTGAACCTCCGGTAGCACTCCGCTACGCTTCCAACATCGTGGCAAAGGCATCGTGCTTGTGGCATCATGGCCAGCAGTTCGAGGCTACTTGTTAGTAGCGAATGGTGTTAGTAGTAGTTCAAACACATTCCCCGAATGTGGCCTGCACCAACTTCAACTGCACATCGTGTTTGCTCTGCCGGCGGACCATGTGTATGTATGTCGTAGACGAGGGTCAACTGCATCAAACCCACGCTGCAACGCTTGCTGAATCAGTTGCGCGAACGTGCCCCGTACAACTACGCGTTTGACGGGCAACCCTTGGCAGCCATCAGTTCTGTCGGTGCACACAGGTATTGGCCGCGCATAGCAAATTACTTGCTTGATTGCTCTGCCAGATTATCTTGCTTCGCCATCGGTCCGGCACATGTACACTTGGAGATCCTTGCATTGTGGAGCTTCAGGGGTTTCTGCGCACCCATCTCCAAGGCATGTGCTATTGGTCGCCCGGTTAGCCGCAGCTCAACCCAGGCAAAAGGCTTCATCTGCGAGACACTCGACTCAGAAAGCAAGAATAGCAACAAAGAGAGATTGCTGCTGGCCGCGGCAGCATGTCGCCGAGGTCAAGGCTGGGTCATCCGAGGAAGCGAAGATGCTACCGATTCCGGAACACCTACATACTATAGGGTAAGCCTGCCTGATTCTGGCCTGTGTTTCATATTGCATCCATTTGAACGTTGACAGAGAGTTGCTTAAGCGAGAGCTGAAATTTGGGCTCAAAGCCAAATGTCTGTTGGGTACAACGAGGCTTGACCAGGGCCTCTTGATGCAAATCTCCCAGAAACGACCTTGAATTGGTGTTTGAAGCACAGACCCCCCTTGGCTCGCTCACAACCACCAAGATCGTGTCTGTATCGCGGCGGACCGTCCCCGAACGGATGGCCTCTGAGCTGTCCCCGCGAGACAAGTCCTGGGCTTCGGATTTGAGATGCACAAGCATGTCGCAGCCGGATTTTGTTACCTGGCAGGTAAGTCAGTACAGAAAAAACTTTGAGTGTCATGGGAATTGACATATTGGACCAATAAACCGATGAACGAAGAGCACCGCTTGCGAACTCCTGCAACGTGAATATGAGCTGGAAATGCCAGCAGACGTACCTTGTATAACGTGGCATCCAGACCTCAAACTGAATGTTGCCACTTGCAAGCGAAGCGTCCCAAGGTCATTATGGGACTTGCGGTGCTGCTGGCAAAATCTGCCTTGACTGACATAATATTGCCTCATAGATGTTGTCTTTTGTAGACGGCAAGATTGCCGGGACTTGAATGTCATGTAGTCAACATGAAGTACCTCTGTAGGTGGCTGAGCCCTCGTCGTTTCTGAAGGTCGCATGTGTTCTCAATTCTCTTACATGAAAGGTCTCTTCATCCCTTGCGAGACATTCAACTCGAAGGCGGTACAGGAATGACCCTGTGGCAGGGACAAAGCCCGAGCATGAAAGTGTTGATGGTAGAGACGAGCCAGAGATGACGTATCGCGCTATTGCTATTTACCACACTGGAAATGTTGTTGAGATGTCCCTTTCCACAGACAAACGCCAAAAGCTGCTCTGAGCAGTGGTCATGTTATCTTGAATAGGTAGGTAGTAGACAATCGTCTGGGACTCCGGGCCCAACAAAATGAACGTTCGAGCGTCACTTGATGCCTTGCCCCTGCTTATTGTTGGCTAAGCTTCATAGTTTGCACAAAGCGGCGTAACGGTTCGTTAGAAACTGAAGCGCCAAGTTCAGGAGTTGTGTGAGTTGATGACGGTGTACTGGTGGCTCGGGTCTGTTGACAACATGTTTCATCGAGGCCCTGGGTTACGTCGTTCAGCATTTACGAGGTACGAGAAAGTTGAAACAAGCCACACTACATGGTTTGGTGGCGCTGTTGGACTCCCCAAGTACTGGGAAGTGTGATCGTGATCATCCTGAGGGAAAGTGCTGGCGGAGTTGGTCTAGAGGCGTGACCTCCTGGAGATGGGATGGAAGCAGTCCACGTCTGAGCACGAGAATTGGCGTTTGATGCCGTCTAGTACAACTGAAGTTCAGCAGACATTCGCCACGACATGTACTACTAGTACCCTTTCAATCGGATAAGGTCCACCCAAGGGCGTCAAGATGCATGTATGACGAGCTGTTGACTGCAAGTGTAGTACAAAGGACCGTCCTGGTGCCACAGTTCGCGATTTGTCTCTCCCCAGGTCTTTGAAAGCCAAGGATATGACATGCGCAAGAATAGGCCGCCGAATGCATGGATCTGGACATTCAGCGCAACCATGTTGTGAGCGATGCGCACCCAACGGCGAGAGGAAGGACTCAAGATGCCGGAGACTTTAGGTGGGAAAGCCGGCAGCTCGCCCTTGCTGGCATTGACCATCGTTTGGCAAGTGCTGATAGTCTGTTTGTTGAATCATGATTGGGGAGCAAACGCACACGCTGCTTCAACTGCGTCCGCGTGCAAGGATGTCGCCTGGTGTCTTCGGGAGACAGCTAGTTGACTGCAGAGGTCGTGGTGCTGCCACCACCAGGACCGACACCACCGGGAATTTAGCGGTCGAACCTCGAGTTCGTGCTTGGTGCCGTGCCTTTTTGGCTCCGGGTGATGGTTTGAAACTGTCATGTTCCCCGAGAACACCTCCCCGAAGCGCGGGTATGGTAATACGGACGCTGGCGGCTGCATCCTTGGAGTGTAGCCAATCGAAACGGGTGGAGCTGTGACGGCGATGAAGCAGTGCGTCACGATTGCTAGACCGAGGTCAGCTGTCCTTTCGATCCCCCAATCCCAGCGTCTGGACAGGGCGATGCCCAACATGATATCAATCGTGTGTCACGGCGCGTTCTTCGTTTATGCCAAGTAATTGACTGGACGTTTGCCAGTCTCTCGCAGGAGTCCTATCCCGCATGGATTGCACATTGACTGTATCTTCATGCTGACTCACTTCAACATGCGACAGTCAAGTTCCGCAGCGCCATTGTACAAGTAGGCTGTTCTTGCCGATCGGGTCTAAGACATGATCGTCCCTGGTGCCTGTGTTGGTCGAGACAACGCCAGACTTCTCCGCTGGCTAAATGTTTCTGCAGGTGTGAGTACGAGTACCACTAGCCTGTATTACGGAGTACTACCTCTCGCTGTCCAATGGTCGCCTGCAAGAATGTCTCTTGAGCGACTCTTGGCTGTGTGGGGTCCCCGGCGTCCGGTTGACGAGAGTGTGGGCGAGTGGGCTGAATGGTGCGTTGAGTCTTGAATCCTCTGGAGGCGATGGGGTGAGATGGTCGGAGACGACTTTGTTCCATGACATGTGCACTGGGAGTTGTTAGCGAGAGAACCAACGGGCACTCTGCAACCTGAAGTGATGCATGTTCGGATCAGCCAAACATAAGTGCTGCTGAGGTGACAGGTTGTGCTCCCGTAGGGACGTTCTGTCGTTGTTGGCGTCCAAAGGACCTGGTCGTTGGCCACAGGGGGCATGATGAACTGTCCAATTCCATTTCGCATCGCCGTTTCCCCATGTCAGAATACCCCTGTCAGCCACTTTTCGCGTCCTGCCCACCCCAAGCCCGAAAGAACAAACCCCTGGTTCCCACCAAGATCCGGAAGGGTACACACAACATGTACTGTCAGATCAGAAACCCTAAAATAGCGACTTCGAAGTCTCCTTTTCTCGCGATGCAACCACCTCGCTGAAGGAACAGACGAAGACTGGCGAATTGGACATGGCAGTATGGCCGCGTCGGCCGAGGGACTGAGATGGGAGGATGGAGACCGGAGGCCTAGCGGCATCAGACAGATGAAATTCCATTTTCTCTTTCAGGTTGGCCGAGCCGTGTCTTTGTTTCTTGTTGTTCCGTCTCGAGGAATGCGGAGGAGTAGGTAGTATTAGCATCTGCCCCAAGTACTGGACGAACGGAGTGGTTGATGCTCCGTGGATCGGATACTGCTTGTACCATGGCCCGCGCAACAGCGACTCCATAATAGGAATCGAAGAAGAAAGGGAAAGAAGACGAAACACACGGACAGAGCAGTTGATGAGCCGTATCCTTGCTCGGCCAGCAAACCGTGCGCCAACGCACCCGCTGCCAACGAGCGTCTGTCTACCTTGCCAGGCAAGGCGGGGTGGTTCCAGACTCGGACATATCTTTCGTGGTGATGTTGATGCTGAGGTGGTGCTTGACGGCAATAAGAGGTGTGAGGAGGAAGCAGAAGCAGCTTGGGGTTGGTCATGGTCGCAGCAGGAGCAGCAAGGTGGTCGTCTTAGTACAAAGTGGTGCATCCATCGTCATACGGGCGACAGCACACCAGACAGCTTCATGTTGGCGCCAACCAGAATGGCGATGGATGAAGCTCCAATTTTGGGCCAAGCTGATCCCTGCTGCTCCTGCTGCTCTAGTGGGGCGCAGAGCCGAGTCGGTGGTCAAGTCCCGGCTTGTGCTCGAGAGACTTGCCGTTTAGTGCACGCGCTTGCCGGACAGGTTCTCTGTACGACCTGCACGATGAGCACAGCTCGCACACGCACGACATCTGCAGTGGCGCTGGCAACAGGCTGGGCGCACTCGTTCGTACTCTGTACCTGGTCCTGTGCGCCCATATCTTGTACCTGCTCTTCAGGCTGTACATGGACATGTACCTACCTCTCGCCCTCTGTGCTGTGCTGTGTCTCTCTGTTCGTTCTTCAGGCAGGTACGGGGTGTTACAGGCCACCAATATGAGGCAGGTGCAGACCAAGTGGCCAGTGCGGTCTGAGGCAAGTGCAATGCAGGACGACCTGCTCCGTGCTCCGTAATCGTACCTGTACCTTTTCTGCATCTTTCTCGGTACTTCCGCGACGCTCGCCGCCTGCACCGATCTGCAGGTATTGGGCACTCGTGCTAGCATGCCCAGGTACCCGGCGGCAGCAGCTGTTGCCAGCCGCCAGAAGCTCTGGACGAAGCTCTCTCGCCTCTGATTCGACGCTGGGACAAACTGCTCTGTGCCACCAAGCGAAGAGTGTACCTAAGGTACCTTACCTTTCCTTACGGTACCTTGCGAAGTACCTCCAGATCCTCATGCATCTCCATCGTTGACCAGCCTGACGTCGACATACATCAACTCGCTCCTCCTCCTCCTGATGCTCGCCTGTTCTCCCCCTCTCGCTTCTTGTCCACCATCTGTTCCTTTGATTCTCACCTCCTCTCCTGTCTTCTCCTCTCTGCTCCTCTCTTCAAGACCATTCCTATCGCCCTTTTAGGATTTCACTGCCCCCCCGGAGGCTTCTCCCATCGTACTCGGTAGTCCTGCCCACTTCCTTGCTGCTGGTCATCCAGGCCCTGCAAGTCAACCCTTTCTTCGCTACCCCTGCTGACGTCTCCTACCGTCACTTGTCATTTTCCAGGATTCGCCGCTGCCGATAGAAAAGCGCAGCTCTAGCTCCCGACAAGCTCTCGGGCTCTCGTAGCTTCACCTGTCTCGGCGAATTGGGAGCCTTAGCTGCGTTGTTGTGGTCATGCCTTCACCGAACATCTAAAGGACAACCAGGGAAAGGAAGACTGAAACACGGCGGGAGCAGGCCGTTCACCCACCGCCATTCCACTTCGTCCCTGTTCTCCATCAGCACCTCCGCCGTGGCCCTGGGCCCTGCGTGCAATCAACAGCCGAGAAATTCATGCCGACTTTCTGCGGCTCCGCTCCCGTTCCCTGAGCCACTCTCTTCCTTCATCTATCCGCGTCCCGCCTTGATTTGGACGTCGATCAGAACATAGTCTTTGCCATGGCGGACGTCAGAATGGACGAGTATGGCAGCGTTGTTGCCTTCGAAGGCGCCCCTGACGTTGTGTCAACTCAGCTCCGACTGCTGCCAACCTCACCCCAGATACTCATCCTTCCCGCGGTTCAGTGCTACATTTCCAGTGATGATTCGGACAAGGAGTTTGAGGTGCGGACCTACGTTAGAAAGGTTCACGATGCCCTTGCCGCCCGTCATGAAGCTGCACGTTGCTTCCTACATGGCGCTACGACGTCGAACAAGCGACTGGCATTCCTTAACGGGGGCACGCCTAGTGCCCACGCCCTCTGTATCAAAGCCATCATGAAGCACGAGACGAGTGGAGACAGGATCGAAGCGGAGGCTGTTTACACCCAGCTGGCCAAGGACGGTCTGGCTGGTCTTGAGGCTAAGAGCCAGATTCACAGCCACGCCATGTCTGGAGATGCCGCAGCGTTCAACGAAGAGTTCAATGATCCCATAACGAGGGCCATGAGAGCCGCCGATGACCTGGACCGACAGACAGCCAACTTACAACCACATGACTTGCTCGACCTTGCCGCGACTACTCGACCGCGAAGTCTCAGCCTACCACTGTACGGTTACTCAGATGGATTTGGCGACGCCGCTCCATTCTTTCTCTTTGGCGCGCAGGTTGAGGACGAAGAGGCTACAGATGACGGCGGCCCTCTGATCCCCGAGGCGCCAACATTTGCCGCTGTTGACTACAACCGACCGTCAAAGGAACTGGCGCTGGACTCTGCGGATATCAGGCCGGCGTCTCCCTGTGGCATCATTGGCAAATCGCCTCTCGGCTCGAGTCTTGGAGTGCACCGCGACGTTGACATGCTCTCTCCCGGATCCGAATTGCTCAATGCCCGCACCCATGGCCGAAGGGGCAGCGGAGATTCTACAACATCCGACGTACGCGCGTCAGTTTCGAGCTCTAAGGGGGCGCCGCACAGAGTCAGGTCTTTGGATAGAATCTACCCGCTCAGTGCCAAGTTGAGAGACCTCTGCATTTCAGGAGCTTCCACGGAGATGGAAGCAGAGCAAGATGCTGCCCCCCGCTCCCAGTCTTTCATGATCCCAGGCTCAGAGGAGCCTTCGCTTATCCGGAGGATCAGTTATATCGATCGACGACGAACGATTCGATCCAAAGGCCGACAACCATCGACCAAGGTTGACCAAAACGCCCAGGATAGAAGTATGAGGAAATGCCACAACACCTCTGGAGTCCTTCTGGGGGCTGAGGAACACTTCCAGCCATTACTGCCTTGGCTGGAAGACCTAGTCGTGTATTTCAAAGATCAGACACCCAGCCCGTTGCTGTCTTCGGTCATCAAGTCGTTCAAGGCTGGCAGCTATCCCATCCTGTCGCCTTCCTCATTGCCCTCTTGGCAATCCTCGGGCATTCCCGGCGCAACGACTCTTCACCAGCCAACCGCACTTGACCAAAGATATCACGACAGAGCCCACGAGACGTCTGTATTGAATACGGCAGATGATGATGATATGGATCCTTTCACCAACACACGAACAGTGCATCCGCCGAAGAGAATCGTTCCCACCGTTAATGTCGTTCGGCCTCCGACGCCAGCACAAACACCGCCTCCCTGCAACACAAAAGAGAACAGATTCTGCGATCTCGACATCGTATCTGGGCAGACTGCCGTCGCCATCCAGAACTCGCTTCGATCGATCTTGAGCAAGTACTTCTCCCCAGAATCTGAGGGCTACCGTCAATTCCAATTTTCTGTCCTTCCCGAGTTCGGTGGGATGTGGAAGCCGGTCTTTCGAGAACCAGAGTCTCAGGGTTCACAGAGGGAAACGAGCCGAAGAGGCGATCACATCTTGGCGATTGGGTCTCAACAAGATGTGGATAGAGTGTATTCGTCCGGAATCATCAAGCGACTAGAGTCAATCGGCACGAAAGCGAGCGACCGCCAGGGCCGCAGCGGTCGGGTAGATTTCCGGTAGGTTTTCCTTACACGATATGCGCACGGTATAGCTGGTGAACGGAGAGGCTAACCGGCCAACAGGTACCTACTTGCCAATGCCATGCAAGCATTCACGGCTCTTCCCCTGACGAATCAGACGTCCGATAACCCGTTTACCAACCCGTACCTTCTTGCGACGTTGCTTATACCCCATCTTGAAACGTACTTGGCACGCCACCCAGAAATTCGGTACCTCATGTTGGAGTACCCTCCTGAACATTTAAACACCATATTGGCTCTGCAAAAGTTGGCAGGCGTGGACTTCATCAAGGTGGCCCAGATTGTGGACCCCAACAAGCCAGATCGTCTGCCTTTTACACAGATTGGAGGCCCTGCCATCGGGGCCAAAGCGGGTGCCAAAACGCTCAGCCTATCGCCACAGCCATCGAGCTCGGATATCACAGTCTCGAACGCGAACTTCTTGCTTGCGTCTACAGCTACTGACAGAGACATTGCAAAGTTCGTATCTACCGTCTGGAATATCCAGGTCGAGGACGGCGACTCTGAGTCTTCGCCTCAGATCAAAACCTCGCCCAACAGAAACAGCAGGAAATCGAAGCCCGCTCCGTTGGATGTCCTGTTTACCCGGTTCTCGATGTCAACTGAAATCGAGCCGTCGCCTACATCGGCTGGGGCCACTTCCAGCCCCGAATCGCTGACGCTATCCTCTCGGCGCCAGTCATTCACGGACAATATCTTGACTCCCCAGTCAGACACGGTGCAAGGCCGCGGGTTCACGCGACGACAACTCCGTGGTGATCCGCTATCAATGGCCACCTTTGATAGTGGCTGCGAAGACACCGAGTTGGATTTGGAGGAGCGTAGGCTCATGCCCATGTTCTTGAAACCCGCCGAGCCGAAGAATAACACCCGGAAAGCTCTCAAGTTTCTAGGCTTGGAATAGCGGTGCCCATGCCGAGCGTTGCGCGTGCTATCTTTGCCACCTTTCCCTTCTCTTTCTTTCTCTTTTCCGTCATCATTGTTTGTCTTCATCACGCAACGTCTTGATTTGCCATGAGTCGCGCCTGGCCTGTGGCTGGGCTGCTTCTCTGGCAATTACGAATTATGAACCCATTTACATGCCACTGTTTTCTACCTACGCCTGCCCTGATCATCTTTCCCATTTCCCGTCTCTGATTGAAGTGGTCTTTCATGACCTCTTGCGTTCGAATGTTAGCGTTTGTTCTAGATGGAATTATGGAGTGATCTGGCTTGTATCAGGGTGCAACATACAAACACGAATATACCTAGACAAGTGTACTGCAAAGTTATAGAGGATATTGGGGGCGACATGCTGCGAAATGGCTTTTCAGTTGTTTGTTGAGTTTTCGCCAGACCGTTCAGATACCTACACATTAATCAATTACGATTTTTTTCATTAACGAAGAGCCAGTGTCATCTCAAGCACTGCGCACATTTTGATCTCACCATTTCCCCCCTTTGATGCTGTCAGATACTCTTGGTACTATGACAGAGCCCCTTATTCAGGAAAAAGGTCATTCCCCCCTATCGCTCTCGCTTCGGCAAACCACCCCCTTGTCTTGCCAGGCGAGCGAGCGAGCGAGGTTACACATGACTTACCAGCCCTCATTCTCAGGACTTTGCACATGGTGGCAGCCTAGAGGATCAAGGTACCTATGCCATGTCCCTTAAGATTAAGAGCAAGGCTACAAAAGACACAAAATCAGATAAGCCTTTCGCAACGGAGCACCACCAAGTGAACGAACGAGTGAAAAGTCATGGAAATAGCAAACAGATAATACCAATGTAAATAAAGGAAGAAATAAAGAGACCGAGATAATAGAAAAAAACAAGCTTGCTGCAGGGGCCACAATTTCCATCAGCGTCCATTAATTTCCCAAATGGAAAACCTCTCGTTGTGGGAGGAGGTCATTATGGGCAAAAAGGGAAGACGTGAAAGTACAGCTAGCGCAACCGTAAGGTCCTCGTCTCTCTTGATATTTGCGCCTTGTTCCCAGAGTGTATCAGTATCACGTCCTTCCTCCCGTTTCATCGTCCTTCTCCCTTTCCCGCCCGACCCCAATGTGTCTGTCCTAGAAAGCAAGCGAGATTGCCACGTTGTGCGTGCGTGCGTGCGTGCGTCCGAAGGGGGCGAGATCCAATGAGACATGATGTACTCTAATGCGCAGAAATTGGGGGCAAACTGAGAAAACCCTAGAATCATGGAGGGAAATGTCATAACAAACATGGTCCAGTCGTTTCCCCATGGGAAGTCATACTGCTCTAATCATCCTGTCACCATTCTCGGGCCACGACAAAGCAGAAACACACGAAACATTTAGCAGCAGCTGCTGCTGGAAGAGTTGCCGACGCCCTGGCCCTGGCCGACGTGCACGCTGGGTTTCGTGTTGTTGGCCGTCGTGGTGCCCATGCGCTCCTTGATCTGGCGAGCCATGGTCAAGAAAGCCTGCTCGACGTTGCTGGCGTTCTTGGCGGAGGTCTCGAGGAAGGGGATGCCCAGGCTGTCAGCGAATTCCTGGATTCGGCCGTTAGCTTCAGAATGACGGAGAGCCGAGAGGCCTAGAGACGGCAGCCTGGAGATGCCAGGCAGCATTTGACGCAGGTGACTGGTGAGTGACACCAGGCTGCAGCTGAGCGCTAACTCACCTTGGCAACGGTGTACTCAACCACCTTCTTGTCGGACATATCGCTCTTGTTGCCTACGAGCAACTTGTTGACGCCCTCGGTGGCATACCGGTCGATCTCCTGAAGCCACTGCTTGACGTTGTTGAAGGAGTCCATATCAGTGACGTCGTAGACGACGCAGATGCCGTGCGCACCGCGGTAGTAGGAAGAGGTGATGGTTCGGAAACGCTCCTGGCCGGCGGTGTCCCACTAAATGATTGAGAAGTCTCAGCCGACTGCATCAGATCAGTGTACTAGGATACACGCAGAACTTACAATCTGCAGCTTCACAGTCTTGCCGTCGAGCTCTATCGTTCGAATTTTCTGCCAAAGATATTAGCAAGTTGATGATCTCGACAGAAGACGAGGCTTGACGTACAAAGTCAACACCGATGGTGGAGATGTAGGACTCGGTGTAGGTGTCATCGGCGAATCGCAGCAGCAGACAAGACTTTCCAACACCGGAGTCACCGATGAGGAGGAGCTTGAAGAGGTAGTCGTATCTGGAGTTGGTGGAAGCGGCGTGTCAGCGAAGATTCATCTCCCATCCCCTTCCCGTTGTCTGGAACAGGCGCCGTCGTCATAGGCATCGTTCCAGCCCATCGCCGGACTGCTACCGAGCAGAAGTGCACCGCACTGCACGCAGCGATGGACTCGACGCAGCGGACCGACGGAAATTGCCCGTTTGGCACTGGTACTCTGCAGAATCCGTTAGCACCAGATTACGACAGACAGCATTTCAGGAGAGTATCGCAATCAAGCGACGGAGGACGGGGGAATGGGCGCGTACCACTCAGGGTTCATGATGGGCGGTTGGTGTTGCGTTTGCTGTTGGGACAGGAGACGAAAGCAGGCTCTGAGGCTCTGGAGAGATGCAAGATGGTCGAGTGGCGATCGAGGCGGATGGTTGGTCGAGGTCAAAGGAGCGTCGGCTGGCCAAGGTCTCGAGTACGTCAGGGAAGGACAAGCTCGTTGGCTGGACTTTGGGCTGGGCTGGGAGGATGGGATGGGCGGTGGGAGCGCGGGTCACGTGCAGCGGCCAGTCAGCCTCGGGCTGGGGGGTTTCAGTTCCGTTGGTAAGGAATTGGCAAGTGGCAGGTACCTTGACGCTATTATTAGGTACGAGGCAGTACCTCTCGCCGTGGATTGGCGAGCCAGTTGCGCTAGAGCACTGAACACAGGGGACGGATGCTGGGGGTACTGCCAAGAACCCCGGAGAGAGCAAAGCGTTTATATCGCTTTTGATCCCTGATTTCCGTCATGAAGAACACTGAATCACTGCCGTTGAACGAGGCATCAAGAACCTGGATGGACTTCCGTCTGCTGCCTCTGTACCACTACCTATCACCAAAAGGCTGTGCAACTGGTGCGGCCTCGGGAGTCCCAGTGCGGTACCTTATCTTATCTGCCTGCGACCGCAACCCCGTAATAATGGAACTCGACCCTTTTTTATGGGAGAGCGCCTCCATTCGCTGTCACAAGATGCCATTTTCCCATTTCACATGCAGCTTCACTGACTGCTTCGTCTTATCTTCCCCCTTACTTTCAGACAGAAATTCGAGATTTGCCGACATGTTCATGCTCTTACTGCAAGTGACCTCGCCGGGTTTGCAGCCTGCACTTGGCCACAACTTGCCGCACACAAGAGCAGCGCACGTTGGACCAGGCGGCAGCATGTGATTCAGAGATATGATTCGCACTCGCAAGACCGTGATCACCTGAGATGCAGCCATGCCCGCCAATTCGCCATTTCGTCTCGTCGCTTTTCCCCAATCGGCAGCACCACTTCGCGCACAATGGATCGGCGTGGAAGACATGGGAATCCCGTCGCAAACCACCATGATCTCATGGCCCGTCGAGGCTTGCCTTCTCACTGTGACATCATGCGTGACATCCCGAGTTCCTCCGTTTCCGTGTGCTTGTGCTTGTGCTTGCTCTGGCTACCTTACCTTACCTGACAGCCTCTGGAGAGCCCAAGACCTTTCCACTCCAGCGTCCCTTCCGTGACCCGGAATAGCGGAACGGCCCCGCAGCGATGCTCCCTAAAGCAGCCCACTCGAACCGCTGTACGAGTAGCCTCGCCTTGCAACTGGACCGCACTACCGAAGCCCCAAGAAGGCGTACCTACTAGGTAGTCAAAAAAATAAAAAAAACAAAGATTGGACCATCTCCCCGGCTCCCCTCGGTCCAATGCCGTCGCAGCATCACCCATCCATCCATTGCACCTCTTGACACGAGCAATAAACAACAACAAGCAGCAAGCAAAACCCTCGTCCCATCTCCGAATCTCATGCGGCTCCTCCCCAGGAGCGCCAACCGCATCCAATGGCCGCGCCCCTGCGCAACACTCTGACCGGCCCGCTGCCCCGGTCCTTGCCCGGCGCTTCAGTCCGCCGCATCACCAGCTTCGGCCCAGCGAATGCCCCGGCACAGGCCGTTGCGCGGCCACCCGCAGAGGCGGTCCCTGAACAGCAGCCGCTGCCTGATGCTCTGCTGCTGCGGAGGGTGAAGTCCGAGACTCGAAGTAGCCTGCCGAGGACCTACTTTGAGAGTACTGGCGCTGTGCGAGGCCGAGGAGACCAGCCGCCGGATCCCAACAAGACAAAACTGGGAAGAAGTAAGTAAAATCAATCTTGGGTCTATAACCCCTGCGAGGTTCCATCGTCTCTACATCGATGGCGAAAAGCAGGTGCCAAGAGACGGAGAAGTGTGGCCGCAGGAAGTCAGACAAGTCAAAAGCTTCTTTACTTACACACCTTGTTTTTTCCGCCAGCTCTCCGGATCCTCCAAGAACACCTCCCGACGCTCCTCCAGTCCCCCCTCCCGCAGGACATCCTCGCCCCCAACATCTCCCTCCGCCTCTTCCCGTCGACGCACCCGCACCTCCCCGCCGTCTCCGGCCGCGTCGCCTACACCGCCGCCCTCTGGACCTCCCCCATCGCCTGGAACCGCGTGCCCATCATCGGCAACGTCCAGCTCGAGATCCTCGCCGAGCGCGTCACCTCGGAGCCCCTCACCTTCCTGCCCCGCCGGCCCGGCGCCATCCCGGAGCAGCTCGTCGTGCGCTGGTGCGAGAAGCGCAAGCACAAGGACCAAGAGTCCGGCTCCGGGTCCGGCATCTCGCTGCCCTCGCTGCGGCGGGGCGTCGATCCGCACAAGGCCTTCACGGGGCTCTTCATCTTCGACTTTGATGCCGAAGGGAGGATACTGACGCACACCATTGAGCAGGCCCAGGAAGGGGGCGACTGGGAGAAGGGCATGGGCGCCAAGTTTGTCGGCTTGACGGATTGGCTGCTGGGCGGCGGGATGAGGAACTCGGGCGACACACCAATACCCATGTTTGAGAGCAAGCGCCGTTGGGATTGCTGAGAAGATATGAGAAATTGGGGGGGAAGTGGGCGTGCTTTTGCGGAAACTGAAAGAAAAGGAGAAAAAAGGAAATGGTCTGGTTCTTCTGGCGTTGATGGTTGCGTTTGTCTGCCGGTCTCTCTCCACCTGAGTCGGGTATAGTTGGTTGTCCTTACGGTCAAAGAAAAAAGCGGATGCGTTGTAACGATATTTTACCCGTTCAGAGGGTATCTGTATGATTATGTATTTACTAGCAAAGAACTCTCTACACAGCTTCGAATGTGAGTATTTCACGGGTTAGAAACGCTGTGGTAATGAAGTTACATAATGATGATGGACAAGTTCCACCGAAGCTGTTCCATACCATCATCTTGAAAGCAGCGGTTACATAGAATAGATGTATCTAGCCCTTTAGGACATACAGGTGTCTAGGTAGGTACCACATAGTAGTTCTTCTCTTGCACATGAGCTCAACTGCACCAGCCTCACTCCCTCGGTCCGGGGCATTTCACAATATTCTGCCACCGGACCGCCCTTCTGCCGCAGCGCATCAAATAACGAAATAACAAAGAAATTCACAGATGTAAGGCCATCTGCAAGAGCAAAGAGCAAGAATTCCCTGCTGTCGGCTTTTTCCCCCCCTCCTTTCCAACCTCACCTCTCCTTCTTCCCATACGATATCCTCTCCTCCATTGGACACCCAATTCCAAGCGAAGAAAAAAAACCCCGTTTCCTCTCGCTCAGAAGAAAATGTCTCCCAGATTCTCCCCCTCAAAGCCGATCCTCACCAGCTTCTTCAAGCGCGCCTTCTCCTTGGCCTTATCCGCCGCCTTCTTCGCCTCCGCGAGCTTCTTCACCACATCCACCTCCGCCAGCTGATACCCGGGAGGCGCGTCGTCGTCCTTGTCCAGGTCAATCTCGCCCAGGAGCAGTACGTTCTCGCCTCGCACGAGGAAGATGCCGTGCGGTATGTCGGCGAAGTAGCCGTACGGGTACTCTGATCGGGGGTTGTCGGGACGAGGGGCGAATATCCGCTCCGTTGTCGATTGCAGGACGATGTTGGCTGTCCGAAAAGAAAAAAAACAGGTTAGATGACCAAAGGGATTCCCCCCCCCTTTTTTCTTGTTTCCCAAAAATTTGCGGATGGCTTGATAGCTCGCAGGGGATGAGGAACTACACACCGAACTGGTCCCAACTTCTTAATACTCCAATCAACTTCCGCCCATCACGCAAAACCACCATGAGTTTCTCTACGTGAACCCCTGTTAGCACAGCATTTCTCTTCTTGCCCGTCTCTTATTTTCCTCCATAGGTGCACAAATGTTCCCAGCCAACTCATGTCAGCCCAAAAGAGAAGTCATACTATCAGTAAGATCCAGCAGCTGCGCCGCCGTCGTGAACATCTGCGGCGGCAGCTGCGCAAAAGGCTGCGCAGCCGGGCCCCCGGGAGGAGGCGGGTGAGGAGGGGCGTCTGAAATGGCGAGGTTTTCCATCATGATAGCATGGGGCGTGGGCGACGAGGGGAGGGTGGAGGGGGGGGAATCGCTCCTCTCTGTGTGCGTGTTTGCGTCGGGTAGGGTATCGGGTTGACGAGGGAGCGAATAAATGTTGTCTTTATCTTCTGTGTGTGTGTCGTGTCGCTGGTCCGGTTCAGACGTCCATGGATCTGCTATAATGGTCCGTTTGCAATGCGTATCTATAACAACATGGCCGTTTGCAAAGGTGGGTTCGTAGAGGCAGCAAGTCGGTAGGTAAAGAGCAGCAAACACAACGTAAGGCTATGGCAGTCACCCCAGGTCGAGGTTGGTTCGCTATCGCCAGCCAAGGATACCCGCCTTGTGCTCTTATCGATAGATGAACATCACGTGTCAGCGGTTTGACTTGCACCCAAATGGCTTCGTGGGGGGTCTAAGACCATGTACGCGTACGTCAGAGGACGGAATTAGTACCGACCTACAAGTTTCAGGGTTTGTAGAGGGAAAGGCATGCGAATAAGTGAGAGGGAAATCCTATTAGCAAAATGATGCAGCTGGTCAATTCTTGACCTTTCAAGGTGAGTATTAGATAGAATACTGTGGCTCAATTGGATTCACAGGGAAGGAGACGAAGCCTTTGATGCTTGGCGTTGAGAGGTTGCTTGGGGGTGGCTCGTGGACGCCTCATGCTTGATGATATCAGACAGAGTCAGTCAAGGGACTTTGTAGTAGTACCAACATGCCGTGATGCAGCCTACGATAGCTGTCATACAATGATGTGATGACCAAAGGCACCACCGACTGGTTTTATTCAATGATCCGCATTCGTCCTGGGGTATAAGGCCTCGGCGCACCTTGCACCAAAGGTTCTCGTCGGTCTATCGGTTTACATCAACTCCGAATGGGCAAATATGCTACCACTACCTACCTAGGTACTAAGTTGATTGGTAGTTGTAATTGCATGCATATATCTGCTTGCATTGGCAACGACCCCCATGCCCGGTTAAAGTCAAGAGACAATCAAGATTCCGCCCAGCAGCACGCGATCTCCAATAAGGGCCACGCTGATCTTGGCGTGACAATCAATGGTGACAATGACTGTTGAGTCATCGGCCATGCATCCCATCTCACCTCCAGCTGGAGGTGGTCCATACTGTACAGCTACTACCTGTACATGCTCGTACATGTCAAGAATGAGGGGTGTCCGGAGCCTACCTAGTACCTCCTAGAGCTAAAGCAGGTACTACTACTACCTACTTGGCTCCAGCGCACACGACAGCTCCCTCGTCATGTCTACCTATGGCCTCAATTCCCTCTCTTTAGGTCTGGGCTGCTCTATAAAATATCATCTCGCAGCCCAGACACGACAGGACACGACAGGACACGACAAGCGGATGCGCGACCAGCCACCGCTCCGTCAACCTCTGGCACCGTCTTCGTTGCAAAGAATTAATTTTGTGTATCCTATGTCAAGCGCATTATCTGGTCGATGCCTTGTAATACACCCCAATGGGCCCCGCCCCCGTCTTAGTATTTTTCTTTCTGCATGGTAGCTTCTATGTTAAAAACCCTGCCGCAACGCCTGAGCCGAAATCAAAAATTCATCGCACCCCTGGATGGTTAGCTGGGGTTTTGTTTTTTATCTTGTGAGTTGGAAAAGTCTGTAGTAGTAGACTAGGCGTCTGTGGCTAAGACGAGCCGCCGAGACCCTGCAGCCAGAAATGCAAGCAACTGTCATCGTCTTTCTTTGTGCTCGTGGCCCTTCGGCCATCTGCTCTGGTTCAAGGCTGCAGCGCAGGTTGTCCGCTGCGATGAAGACGCTTCCATGTCCTCAAGGAACCTGCCATTTCTTGGCCAATCCCCTCGGAGGTCGTAGGAGAAGGGGAGAATGTGTAATGTACAAGGAAAACCTGCGAGGGTGGAGTGGTTCGTTGTAAGGAGTCTTCTTGAAAGCACATGGCCTCGGCAGGACGGCTGCTCATGTCCTGTTCATCGAGGAGCGGTTCAAAGCTTCCTGGAGCTCGGGCCTGTTGACGAGGACCTCGATTGCCTGTGTATACGTGAACCATCCGCGCTCTCGTTTGTCCTTTTCAGGCCAGTCGTCCAGCTGGTCCACCACGGTGCCCTGATAAAAGTAGTAGCGAGACCGGTCCTTGGACGTCTTGGGCGGCCGCTTCTCCTCGAAGTTGCCCAGATCGTACTCGATGTTGACCGTGATGCCGGCCTCTTCCCAGGCTTCCCGCACGGCAGACTCCTGGCATGATTCATCCGACTCCCATCCCCCTTTGGGCAGGACCCAGCCCTTGCGCCGGGTGGACTGGATCAGAATGACACGATTGCGATCTGCGCTGAGCGGCACGACGCCGGCGACAAGTCGTTCTCCTTGCGCATTGTACCCTGCAAGAGGGAGATGGGTCAGTGGGATCCCGGGCTTTTGGCGTCGGCGAAGCGAAGCAAAAGCAGACAAGCAAAGAAGCGGCTGAGAAGGCAACAGCGGCAGGCCGGCGCACAGAACAATGGGAGACAAGGAAGGAAATGTGGGAGGTTAAACAAGACGAAGCAGAGGAACACGATTTCGGATATGGGGATGGGGAGAGCATCTGGGATGCGACAAGCTGCACTCTTCACTCGAGAGACGACTTACGTTGTTTGCTCCGCCCGGTCCGCGACTGCATTGACCGATTGTTAGATCCCTCGCCGCTGGAGGCCGAGCCCGACATTGCTGCAGCCGTCGTCGCCAGCGTGCTCGTGGGTTTGCGATTTTTTGAGTGTACGTAAATGGGTGTGCAGAGGTTGACGATGACCCGGAGGTGATTGGCCACTCGTCTGGAGGTACGGAGTAGAGGCGGCCGAGGAAGAGAGAGGAAGAAAAAACGCTGCCGGAAACGGGGGATTCTGCCGGCGGTCGAGAGGTGGTCGTCAGGCGGAGAGGCAGGGAAAGCGTCACAGTAGCAGATGCTGCATCGTCGTCGATTTTGAGATGGGAGAGCAGGAAAACGGGCCTCAACGTCGATTCTTCAGTCTTGCCGGTCGAGATAATGGGCAGAGACAGGACAGGGGTGCAAGCGAATGCAGGCCCAGGTGGTGACCAGGTCGAGTCTGCTATTTTTTTTTTCTGCGGGCGAGATGGCGTTCTAGACACGGCCGGAAGAGAAAAAAGTATTCCGTGCTTGTACGTTGGTGTACTTGTACTTGATGGCCTTGAACTTTAGCAGGATGTTCGGCGCCGCGTCGGGGGACCCGCGAGCTGGGCAGGTGCGCTGTGCCTTGGAAGTTTGCGGGGGAGGGCAGTTGATGCTTGTACCAGCTACTGAACGAGGTACCTTATGTACTCTGGCCCTTCAATGGTGCGAACTGCAGGTACGAAACGACACAGCCAGTGGCAACTTGAACCTGAAAGGGCTTGCAGAAAAGGAGCGAAACTGATGGCAGGGCAGCACGCTGGAGAAGGGGGTTTAGTAAGTCGTCCCACGGCGGAACTAGTACTTTGTAAGCGCGGCGTTTTGCGCAGTGTGATTCGAAGCTGGAGGTCCCGGGTGCTGGCGCTGGTCTTCTCCCCTGCTGGAGCTGGATGCTGGAGGGCAGAATAGGGAACAGGAGTGGGACCAAGGGCTTGCCAGGCTCAATGTTGGCTCAGAACGCGGAGATGGGGCCAAAGTCTGTCGCGCACTCTCGTCCGGGGGGGCTGTTGGTTGGTTGATACTGGGCGGTGATATGTTCTAGAGGTACTGTAAAGGGGAGCAAAGATGGACTTGTGATGCCGCTACAGTGTAGGTGAAGCGCACAAGTACCACCTCTAATTTGCAAAGGTACCTGGTAGAAGACCTTGAGGTAGGTAAGGAGGCAGTACTAGCAGAGGCAAGAAGATTGGGGGCGGCCAAGGGCAACCGGAAGCTGGCGCTGTTGGATGCAACTCAACATGAGCAAGTAGGCACTTCTCGGTACTACAGAGGCTGCAGCGGTCCTGGCAGAGCTCAAGTCAAAATAATATCCGACAGCGCAATCTGCGGCAATATCAGGGGTAGCAAGCCGGACACGGCCGCATGGAACTAGGCTCAGGCGACGGGAGGAGGCACACGTGCGTCCAGATGCGCGGGATGGCGAGGCGGCTCGGGGTTGCGGCCTGTTGCTTTATAATAGCTACATAGACAAGGCGGTGCCGGAGGACGCGGGAAGGGAGCAAGAAGGAGAACATTCGTAGAAACGCGAGGCCGTCAAGTGAAGACCAACTCCCGTCAATGCATCAAAGCACTTGTACGTGTAGCTATTTGAAGACAGTGACAAACAACCATCCTACCAACCAGGAAAAGGACAAGAGAAGGCCGCAGGCAGGCAGGCAGTGGGCAAATGGGGGACAACGGCCTGAAACCACGGTCTCTCAGATGTAGGCTATCATCTGCATGTCTCGTGCCATGGCAATATTCGATGGGGTCTGGCCGAGGAAGGATCCGCGTTAGCTACATAGTCAAAACTAAGTTGCCATTCTCTCTTACTAGTGTCGTGAGCGGGATGGAGCTCGACAAGGCCTGCCAGCCCAGTCATGTCGTGCGTCAGGGCCGGTGGCGCCGGGACGTGGTGAGGGCTCTGGGTGTTGGAGACGAGGGACGAGGAGCTGTGATGATGATGATGAGGTTGGCGGTCATGATGAGAGGCGAGGTAAGGCGACGTGCTAGGGGAGAACCAAGGTAGCAGGGCATGTGTACAGCAGATGCTCAGGTCTGCTCAGCCATACAGTGAATAGGTAAGTGTGCCATCTGAGGTACAAGGTACCTCTATCAGTGATGGCGAGCATTTCAACGGTCTTCTTGCAGGGTTAGGCATGGAAGAGACGTTGTACGGGCTGAAGACCAGAATAGGTTCGAAGTCTCTCGGGTGCTCCCGAGGGATCCCTTCTCATGATGCCACAGCTTCGAGTCAAATAGGAGACTTGGAATAGTACAAGCAACAAGCGGGAGGGAAGCAAACCGGTTGGAAAGGCGGCAGCAGGCTTTGGATGTTGGGTTCTCAAAGTAAGATTGAGATACAGTACATACATGTACCAGCACCACCAAAGTTGGATCCCCCTGGCACTTTCCATGCAGGCGACGTGCATCCGATGCCCTCGTCCAATAGCGCCGGGCCAAATGCTCCATACGAGCACCCTTGAGCGATCAATATCAACTCAATTTGTTGGTCAATGTCGAGCAACTCCCGTACCAATGCATATACGAAACTCCAGTACATACAGTACTGACATAGTATCATCGTCGCAGCAAAAGTCAACATGACGTCCAGGTCCGTACATGTAGACATGTCTCATCTGCCTTGTCCCATCATCCAAATACATGAATCATGCTGACGCTGGCAGCGCAGATGCATCCTGGTTAGCCGGCATCGAAAGATGGTCGCATGAGGCTTCTGCTGCAACATCCGGTGAAGATCAGCCGTCGTCTCGTGTTCTTTCCCCCTTGCAGAGAAATGCATATCCGAACAAGTCCAACGAAATGCCAGCGCTTTGCCACGCTTTCGAGGTTAAGCTCGCTGCTAGTATTGTGTTCTTAACGCTCACACGCCTCCCGCCTATAAGCGGGCAGTTCAACTGATTCCACTTGACTCCCTTCTTGTGACAGTCGGAACCGTAGCTGCAAGATGGACTAATACTCTGCCTACCGTGCATGATAACTACTGCTTACCAGCTAGCCAAATTCATGAGCTGTCACTGTCTCCATCCATCCACATGTTACCTGTAGCATTCAGAGCCCAAGTCTCGTCCTTTCCGTATCACCTAAGGTACTTGGTAGGTATGTCGTGATATCGATGTTGCGCTTCCTCTTAGCAGCTAGCGTCTGGGCGGACCGCTGGAGCTGGCGTCTTTGGCGCTGTCAACGCAATCCCGCGCCCTGGAAGTCCACTAAACTCACTAAAAAATCGAGCACATTGCACCTAAAGCCCAGAACTCAGAACCCCTCACTTGCCCCGCCACGGCGACTAGAGAGGTTGACCTCATCAACCTTGTTCCTCTAGCAGTGAACCTCTTCCTACTCCGCCCAGGCGCGCTGGCGATGCTTGCATCGTCGCTCTCTTCTTTCCATCCATCGCAAAGCCCATCCGCTGGCAGCAGTGATAGCGGCCCTGCCCTGATTCACCCAGCCAAGCAACTGCGTTCTCGCCCGTGGCCCTGCTGTCTCTTCCAGGGGCAGCTCAACACTAGGTACCTATAACAGGACGCCTTGAAACCATCAGCATCGACAACCAGACATCCAGACAGACGGCCAGGCAGAAGCGGCCATGACTGCAGTTGGGTCACCCTCATCCCACCCCACCCGTTAAATCGCTAGGTTTACCGGATTATCAAAAAGACGGCAACTGAGAGTCCCTTGCTTGTATCCCTCTTCTTGCTCATTACCTTATTGCTTGGTCCCTTGACGGCGTTTGGCATCTACTCTTATTCTACGCCATATACGAGTACCGTCCACGTTTGTCCACGCAAGTCCTCGCCTCTTGAGCTACGGTTCTTACGCTATCCAATTCTCGCTCTCGCTCCCTCTTGACGACTCACGCACCAACTTGCCTGTTACGGAAAGCTCGAGGAGCCAGGCCAGCCATGGACCAAGATGGTGGGCAGACCCCTGACGCTTCCTCTGTGAGCAGCGAGCTTATATCCCCAATCGGTGAGTCAATAAACGGCGTTTTTCTTCCTCGTCTGCCCTCCTCTATCAACACGTGCTGCTTTCAGTGCATGTCGTTGGCTCGGAGCATTTCAGTCCTTTTCGGCAAAGTGTCTTGCCTTTTTGCAAACTCCCTGTTCAGCTGCTTTCGGACTTCACTTCTTTTACCCCTTTTCATATGCATGCAGCTTGGCATGAACATGAACATGAGCACCATGGCGGCTGTCTCGGAGTCGCTCAGCATTCTCATGTACACAGAGCGTGGAAGTCGCGCTGTTGCAGCGACATGAGGGTGGCCTAGTGGCTGTGATTCGAGCCTCTAAACTCCGTTTCCCATCATCGTGCCCCCCATCCCGTCTATCATCAGTCCCCCACGTTGCAACCTCTTTGATAGCATTTTGTTGCAACGCTACTTCTCATACGTCCTCTTTACTGGTGCGACGTCATGAATGCGTACACACCGCTATACACGACCATCATGATGTTGTTTGTAGAGAAATCGGGCGCTGCCTTGTGGGCATGAGACTCTCAACCCTTTCTCACTGAACAATCCCTGAGGCTCCGTTTATACTAACAGAATGCATAGGCTATTCAAATTCTTCGAAATGCGGTTACTGCGGCACTCGAGGGCAGAGTGAGTTCCATTCCCATTGGTGAATTAGCTGTATCCAGGACTTCGTACCACAAGAGCCAAAGCCCTGTCTGCTTCTGGCTTCTCGAAGCGCTGTGCAGCCTCGGAGAGTATACCTATGTAGGCTGGGTCAGGCTAATCACCTCTTTCTCTTTTGGGCGCTTAGGCTTTTCGTATTATGCGAATACTTCGTCTCTTAGTCCGGAGTTTTATCTCAGGATGCTGGACCGTGGCTGGAGGCGATCCGGGAGACTTTTGTATCGCCCAAACCAGAGAGCATCTTGCTGTCCTCACTATACCATCCGGCTGGACTCCGAAGAGTTCTACCCTACCAGAAGCCAGCGTCACACAATCAATCGCTTCAACAAACACGTACTTGGCGAGTCATACATGAAGCAGGCTGCACGCTTATACCCAAGGTCACGCGAAGAGACCAAGAAGCGTGACAACGAATTCTGCCTCACGGAGCGTATACACGAGGCTGAGCTGAGCCGAGTGAAGACGCCGCCGGAGCCAGCTCACAAATGGGTTGTAACCCTTGAAGATGACATCTTCACAGAAGAGAAGTTTCTCGTCTACGAAAACTACCAGAGAGTTGTCCATGGGGATGAGCCTCACGAAATCACAAAGCAGTCGTTTGAGCGCTTTCTGTGCAATTCACCCCTGCGGCGTCGGTTGATGGTCGGACCTGACGGGCGAAAGCGTCGCCTAGGTTCCTACCACCAATGCTATCGCCTAGACGGTGTTCTGGTGGCTGTTGGGGTGCTTGACCTGCTACCGCACTGCGTCAGTTCCGTGTACTTTCTGTACCACGAAAGCATTCATCCATTTGCCCCTGGCAAACTGAGCGTTCTCTACGAGATATCTCTTGCGATTGAGGAGAACTACAAATGGTGGTATCCCGGTTACTACATCCACAGCTGCCCTAAAATGAAGTACAAGATTGAATACAGCCCGCAGTATATCCTCGACCCGGACACTCTGCACTGGAGACGCCTCGACAAGGCTATACTGGACATCCTTGGCAAGGACACCTACGTGAGCTTTGCCAAAGGCTTGGAGGAAGCCCTCCCCAACACGTCTGACTCGCGGTCCGCAGACTCTGCAACCGCATCTGCTAGCCACGATGCGGAGATGCCGGCGGCTTCAGATGCGAGCCCAGGGAACACCGACACGGATACAGACGACGAGGAAGTCTATGGCTCCCTGTTTAAAGCCAAAATGCCGGGGATTCCTTCTCTCAGCGCCATGGAGAAACTGAACCTGGATCACATACCGCTCAAGATCTTCCCTACGGGGCCGCTCTTCGAGACATCGGATTTGGCTGGCTGGAATCGCAGCAGTATCAGATCGACGTCGAGCATCCGACACAGCGTGGCACAACTGGTTGCAGCGCTGGGGGCGGACCTCATGGACGACATTTGCTTGGATCTAGTGCGACAAGGCTAATTGGCTATCCTCTCATGAGATTTTGTGGTTTGTAAGTTTCAGGAGTACTAGCATGTTTTTCTCTCCATGGTGCTAGGAGCATCATTAGGATATTGCATGTCAAGCGGGTATAGCAAACGAAGATAGATTAGGACTACAGCGCATGAGAGAATGGGTTCACAGCAGCTTCTCTCCCTTAGCCTGGATGTTGTAATTTGTGTGTTGGATGATGTCGTGAGCTGGATCTCAAGTATAGGCCGATTTTTTTTGGATACCTACCTTACTCACTTGCACGGGCACCCATTCGATACAATCAAAGAGGTAGTATCTTAACAAGTTTTCATTAACTTGGATCATTGGCTTATATGTCTCTTCTCAAGCCTTAGAAGAACATCGTCTTAGTTGCTGCCATCATCTATTGTAGTAGCTGCCCATGTGCCATGGCGCTGTATGGAAGAGGTCGACTTTTGATAGAGCTGCCCCACCCCCGCATCGTAGCTTATCTATCTTATCTTATCATCCACCTAGGTGAGCTGATAGATGCAACTTTTTGTCCAGTCCAAAAACCTTGCATCAACATTGAAATCGCTTACGACAAGCTGCCATTCCGCACCGCACCTAGACAATCACGCCCCCCCTGATACCCCAATTCTCAACTATACACCCACACATGGAAGCGCGGTGACAATGGCCCAGCAAACACTCTTGTCGCCCGCAGAGCTTGCGTACCTCCACAGCTCCCTCTCCCTCAGCCCCCCGATCCGCCCCGACGGCAGGACGTCCAAGCAGTTCCGCCCGCTGACGGCCGAGACGGGGATCCTGCCCGGGACCAACGGCAGCGCGCGGGTGTGCCTGGCGGACGGCACCGAGGCCATCGTGGGCGTCAAGGCGGAGATTGAGAAGACGGCGGATCCGCTGGGCGACGACGGGGAGCGGTACCGCGAGTACGTCAAGAGCGCGAGCGGCGTCGGCGGGGGCGATGCGGACGAGGACCGGCGCGAGGCGAGGGGGGAGTGGCTGGAGATGACGGTGGAGATCCCCGGGCTGAGGGACGACGACGCGGGGACGGTGTTTCTGGCCGAGCTGCTGAGGGAGGCGCTGCTTGCGGATGGGGAGCTTGCGAAGAAGCTATGGATCAACCGGCGTTTCCACTGGAGGCTATATCTAGATGTGAGTGCGCAGAAAGAGAAGAGGGGGGGCGGGGGGGCGCCGAGAGTTTGCAGGCTGTTTGTTTTGCTTTTGGGGGGGGGGGGGGGGCTGGGATCGGGAAAATGCTGCTGCCTGGGGGCGGCAAACGAGTTCTCGAGGGGATGTGATGCTAACGCGGCAAACTCGCAGATTCTCTTGATATCACCGCCACTGTCATACCCCTTACCGCTTCTCTCCCTGACGACACACCTCGCACTGCTGGCAACACGCCTGCCGCGGCTCAAATCAGAAGGCGACGAAGACCCCATGTTCGACGACGACTGGGAGGCGGCGCCCTTCTTGTACCCGCGCCAGGGCGGCGCCGCGGCGGCGGGCTCGCGGCCGTCCATCACGCTGCTGGTCGTCGCCGTGGGCGACAGCATCCTGTTCGATCCGTCTAAGGAGGAGCTCGCGGTGGCGGACTCGGCGCTGGCGGTGTCGCTGTGCGAGGTCAGGCGGGAGCGCGGGCAGAGCAGCATGGAGGTGGATTCCGGGCGCGAGCTGCGGCTGGTGGCGATGCGGACGATTGATCCCCCCTCGCGGCTGACGCCGCCGGGGGTGCCCAGCACGGCGAACCTGGCGGCGAGTGGGACGGCTGACGTGCCACTGCAGCAGAAGCAGCAGCAAACATCGGACGAGGTCCCACAGGAGGGCGTGTGGAAGGCGCCTCTGGGAGGGACCCCGTTTGCTGTCTTGGATAGCATCATACAGGCCGTCTTGGAAAAGGGGGGCGTCGCGGACGAGGTCTTGGACGGGCTGGAAGGGGTTGATCTGGCGTAAAGCACACTACACACTCTGTTGGCATCATCTCTGGAACTGCGGTCATTTGCTATTTCATTTGCTTTGTTCTTTGTGTTATATGTTGGTACATCATGTCTGATTTGGTCTCATTTGACCTTTGGAGAATGGCTTGAAAGCCTAATGTGCTTGGGGGGGAAAATAAAACCTCTTAATACTACTACAACAGATAAGGGGGGGGGGAGCATCTAGCCCAGCCCTGATCAATGCACATATGACCCATGATCGTATTGATTCCGACCAAACCCTTTTGTCCCTCTTCGTTCAAAAAATGCCCAGCCACTTCTTCTTCTGCTCAACAGGGGCCTCAGCCCCAGCCTCCTCGGGCTGGGCCGGCGGCTCGCGTCCCATGGCGGCCGCCTCGAGGGCCTCCTCCGACTTGGGCTCGTCCTTGCCAAAGACCATGGCGACGGGATCCTTGGCCTCGATGCCGTGCATCTTCATAAAGTACCTGCGCTTAGCGACGTCGTCGAGGTGTCGGTTCCGGTGCTCGGAGGCCTTAAGAGCCTTGTCCTTTTCGTGCATGAGGATGACGTTCTTCCACTGGGAGAAGAAGTAGGTGGGGTGCTGCCAAAGGTCGGATATCGGCGGGACGAGGTCCTTGAACGGGGAGTTGTAGGCGTAGTTCATGAAGAAGGTGTAGAGGCCCATGGCCAGCAGCGCGCCCTATTCGCGAAAGAAGGATTTAAAACGTCAGCCCACACGTCCCTCTCTCTCTCTCTTTTCTCAGCCGAAGACACAGGCAACAGCCTCTCTCTCTCTCTTCCCCCCCATCCCATTGAGTCGTCGTACCATGGTGATGAACGTATGCAGCAGCCTGCTATGCCAGAACCAGTGCGCCCACGTTCCCTCGGGCGCCATCATGCCCGGGTAGCTCCTCTTGTTCTGGGCGGCAACCTCGTCTTCGGTGAGGGCGGGCCCGTAGTGTCTGGGCACGGCGTTGCGCTTGAGCCGCGACCCGTGCGACGGCGGGTTGAAGCGCGCGGGCTTCTCGAGCACGATGGGCTTGTCGGTCGACACGAAGCGGATGTGAACGTTTTGCGAGAGGGGGATCCGGATGCCTCGCCAGAGCGGCCCCTGCAGCGGCAGCAGGAAGCGCGGGATGACGGCTCTCGTCACCATCGTTGCGGGAGGAGGGGGGGGGCTGTTCGATTCTTGCGGTGACGGAGGAGGGGGGAGAGGTGTTGGATGAATGGCGATGTGTTTTCGTCGTAGCGGTGGGTTTCAGTCAATGATGGAAGAAGAGAAAAGAATGAGTGTCAAGTAGGAACAAAGAAGGGGAATAGCAGAAAGAAGTGACAAACAAACCACCGCCCAGAGCTTTGGGGGTGTGTTTTTTTTCTCACTTTCTTTTTTGCTTGCTATGAAGCTTCTCTCTCTGCTCATCCCACCAGGAAAAAACTAGCGGGAGTCGAAAAGAAGTGGAGAACCCCCAGACACAAAAGGCGGGCGGAGAAACGCCGTCCTTCTGCCGATGTTTCGCCGGGGTAGAAGCGGGAAGAAGAAAAGCACGAGAGGAAAAAGGGACTAAAATCGTGTGGATCCGCGCGGAAAGAGCTCGGGAACAAGGGCAATCAAGGAACAGGAAAGAAGCAGCGAAAAGAAGTGGGCTCCACCAGCCTCACTGTGGCGCCCCTATTTTCTGGTCTTTGCTCGAACCTCCCGAGAAAGGAACCTTGACACCTGAGCACGAAAAAAATGACGAACGCCGCGTTGGCCGCCCGACTTTACCCGGGGGGAGTCGCCCGATCGATGCGCCTGACTGTGTAATTGGGACGCGCTGATTGGCTGCGCACGAGCCACAGGCTGTGGCGCATCACCGCTGGTTTCTGCAACGGCATGGTGCTGTCATAAACTTTTTGCACTTTTTTTCTCCGTCTGCCTTGAAATTCCTGGTCTGCCTTCCTTCTCTCCCCTATACTTCTTTTCTTCTCTCTCTCTCTTCTCTTTCTTCTCATCTTCAGAGAAAAATCATATCTTTGTGTCTCCAAAGCAGATCAACCGGTTCTTCTTTGGATTTTCCAACTCTTACAACCTAACGACTTTTTAACGTCTCTTTTATTTTTTACCTAATACCCATACTTCAAAATGGCTGGTGGTAAGTCTTGCCTTATGCACACACACACACACACACAAATCCGGTTGCCGAGACGTTTCCGAGGGGACGGCGAGAGTTGCCATTGAGGCCGGCCACGATGCTTGACAACTCGATCGGGTGGTGCCTTTTGCTCTCTGAACACAGGCGCGCTCAATGAAGTGCGATTTGTGCTCGCCAGTCATCTGGCACAACATTGAGGCCTTCCGGCGCCGTGCGTCATTTTCAAGGGCGGCTCGATGATGCTAGCCACGATGATGATGCCGGCCCAGACACGCCCCGGTCACCCCGTTGTCAGCGCTGCGTCATTCCGACCAGCAGACTTCTTTGGCCCTTCTCTATTCCTTCCCTCCCCGGCCTTGACAGCGTCGTCGGCAAACCGCAACCTTCTTGATCTCGCAGAAAAAAGGGAAAATAAAACAAGCTGCTGACGCTTCTGCCGCAGGTGACGCTAAGAAGGGTGCCAACCTCTTCAAGACCCGTTGTGCCCAGTGCCACACCGTCGAGGCCAACGGCGGCCACAAGATCGGCCCTGCCCTGCACGGCCTCTTCGGCCGCAAGACCGGCTCCGCCGAGGGCTACTCCTACACCGACGCCAACAAGCAGGCCGGCATCACCTGGGAGGAGAAGACCCTGTTCGAGTACCTCGAGAACCCCAAGAAGTACATCCCCGGCACCAAGATGGCCTTTGGCGGCCTGAAGAAGGAGAAGGACCGCAACGACCTGATTGCGTATGTTGCCCCTCGTTTCCATGATTCTCCGTTTCTTGACCCAAGTTCACCCTGTGCTAACGCCAATTGTCTAGCTACCTCAAGGACGCTACCAAATAAACGAAGAAGGAAAACGAAGAGTATGAAGAAAAGTAATGACAAGACATTTCGATAGACGGGGTGCGGCGATTGTACTATAGACACAGACACAGCTTAGAATAGTCGAAGCACCATCACTGTGCTTGTACCATTAATACCCAACTCCGCTTTTTTTGGGCGACTCGACGCTGGTGGTTTTTTTTTTTTTTTTTTTGCTCACTCATGATTGACACGAGCAGCAGCTGTCGGTGTGGTGTGAGAGCTTTTGAAATTTTTCCATGTGCTTCGGTTTGCGTAGTGGGGGAATTGGACGGGAAAGCTGTTTGACGGACAGGGGGCCTCAGCGGCAACCCGGTATTGGCTGACGGGATCCCGAATAGCCGTTTGCCATGTGTGTTGCGCTTGTGACCCTCCAATGCAGATAAAGGGCCAAGGTGAGGTATCATTGCATCAAGGCATTGTCTAATGGGGGGAAGAAAAGGCCGTGATTTAATGCCTTCTACGAAACAATCAGTAATACTTCTATGCATATGCGCCTGGTATCGTCTACAAACATCATTGATCCAAAATCTTGTGTGTGCCATCCATCTCCTGTGTACAACGGCCCCAGCATCTACCTACTCCCCCTTGCCCAGCTTCCGATCCAGCTTCCTGTACGACTCCGGGTTGAGCACGCTGCACCGCGTGTTCTCCAGCGCATACTCCCAGTCCTCCTCGTCAATCTCCCTCGCCGTCTTCTTGCCCAGCATGAACTTGCGGAGCGCGCACTCGGCCGCCTTGATGTGCAGGCCGCCGAGGTCCGCGCCGCTAAAGTCGTTGCACCGCGGGTCCAGCGCGACGGCGGGCAGCCGGGCGAGCTCGGCCTCGGAGGCGCTGGCGTGGGCCGTCTTGTAGATGGCGCGGAGGATGTCGACGCGCTCGTCGGGCGTGGGCAGGTCGACGAAGAGGCGCACGCTCAGACGGCCCGGGCGCAGCATGGCCGCGTCAATCATGTCGGGCCGGTTGGTCGTGCCCATGACGTAGATGCCCGACCGGTCCTGGGCGCCGTCGAGCTCCGTCAGCAGGGCGTTGACGACGCGGACGCCGGCGTCGGTGGAGGCGTTGTCGCGGCGCGGCACGAGGGAGTCGATCTCGTCGAAGAAGAGGATGCACGGCGTCGACGAGCGCGCGCGCTGGAAGAGCTCGCGGACGGCCCGCTCCGACTCGCCGACGTACTTGTTGAGCAGCTCGGGGCCGTTGATGAGGATGAAGGACGCCTGCGCCTCGTTGGCGACGGCCTGGGCCACGAGCGTCTTGCCGCAGCCGGGAGGGCCCCAGAGGAGCGCGCCGGCAGGGCGGCGGAGACCAAACTCCTGGTACAGCTCCGGGTTCTTGATGGGGCCGATGATGGACATGTGAAGCTGCTCGCGGACCTTTTCCAGCGCGCCGACCTGGTCCCAGGTTACGCTGGGTATGACGGTGAAGCCCTCTCTGCGCAGGGACGGCGTGAAGCCCTTGATGGCGAGGCGGAAGTCGTCGAGTGTCAGCGGCTCAATGGGCAGTGTTTCGAATGCGGGCTGTTTTAGATCTAGTGAGATGTCGGACACCTCCATCTGGTCTCTGCGGGGAGGTCGAGTGAGGATCTCCAGCTGTCGCCCATCCGGATCCTCTGAGTTGAGGATTCGCTCCTGTGCCGCCTGTTCCGCCAGTGTTGTGATGATGATAATGTCTGCGCCAACGAAACCGTGCGTCATCTTGGCTACTTCCTCCAGATCTAGACTGTCGGCTAGTATCTTTTCTCGCGTGACAACCTTGAGTATATCATGCCGAGCGTCCTGGTCCGGCACCCTCATCTGAATTGTCCTCTCAAAAAGGCCAGCCTCCAGCGCAACGGGGTCGACATCGGCCAGCCTTGATGTTGTCGCCATGGCCAAGACGTTGGCCTGTTCTTGTTGGACTCGTTGCATCTGCCGTGCAAAGTGATTGAGCACCTTTCGGCCGTGCTCGTTGTGGTTGGAGCCGCCCGGCTTCGGTATATGCCAGTCCAGGTCCTCGATGAGCACGATGCTCGGGGCCAGCCCGATGGCGGCGTCAAAAGCTTCCGCCAAGCTCTTCTCCACGCGTTCGGGATCCTCAAGACAGCCATTGACGGTTATGATCGGGACATCGAGATTGGCCGCAACTGTGCGGATGAGCGACCTCTTTCCGGTCCCTGGAGGGCCGAACAGCAGCATTCCGGGCACTCGCCTCCAGCCATTTCCCTTGTAGAGCTCTGGGCACCTCAGCAGATATCGCGTTTGACGCAGCAGGTGACGGTGCATCTCGCCAACGCCTCCCAAGGGCAGTGGCTCCTCCGGTTGCTCGACCCTGAATCGGGTAGACTTGGGTGACTTTTTCGGGGCCGTCTTGTCGAGTCTGTCGGCACCCCTTGTTGCATCTTTGGCCGTGTCTCCGTTCATTGCCGCCTCGGTGCCGGTGTCGGGGCCACTGACTGCGCCATCTCTCTCGTCGCCCTCGGTCTGTATCCGTCGTTTCTTGGCCGCAGGCTGTTCGGAGGTGCCCTGAGATACCGGCTCGACTTGCCAGTGCTTTGTCAACTGGCGATTGAGCAGGAATCGATCGTCGTCGACCTTTTTCGACTCGGCTTCCTCGATAGCGGCTTCGGAGTCTTCCGATTCTTCGAGTTCCTCCTTGCGGAATTGCAGGACCCGTTCTATGGAGTCTTCGAGAGGACGCTTCTTTTGCCTGCTGAGGCTCGAGTTGGACCGCTTGATGGCATCGTAGGCGGCAGTGATGGTCTTGAACGGCTTGCCGTCATTGGCCTCTTCGAGTTTCTTGATGATCTGGTAGACGTCGCGATCGAGACCTTGGCGGAGGTTCAGCCGGGACTTGAAGTTGGGCGCCATGATGCCTTGGCTGTGGTTGAATAGCCGGGTGAAGATGAGTTTTGATTCTTGATGATTTTGCGAAAAAGAAAAAGTTGCGCTATCAAGAATGCACCAGGCGGGATGAGGCCTAGACAGCCACTAACCGTATGAAGCACTCACATCCATCATTCTGGTGGAGCCGCCGCATAGACCATACCTTGTCCAGCTTGAACCCTGTGCCAAATTCTTTTCGCTTTGCGGTTCCTATCAACAGCCCCTGCTTATCGATAAAGCTTTCCGTGTCACAAGGTACTCTGACAAGGTACTCCCAGACAATGACGACAAGGACCGCCTGTCCGCCTGAATGTCGTCCCTCGTCGCATCACTTCTTTTAACTTGAAATTCGCCCGCAAACAGACGGTCAAACAACGAGGAGCATCGCCAGTTCGAGTACCATAGAGTAGAGCATCGCGAAGCCTCAAAATGGGCGGCAAACAGAGCAAAATCACCGACCAGGACAAGTACGACTTCTCCATCCTGCTCCTCTCTCCGCATTGATTCACTCTCCCAGTCAAAACCCTCCTCAAGCTGACGCCGAGCACCTGTGCACCCTTGAACCAGGGCGATCCTGGACATGAAGATCCAGCGCGACCGGCTGCACCAGTACCAGCGGCGCATCACGATCCTGACGGACAAGGAGACGGACATTGCCAAGCAGATGCTGGCCAAGGGCGACAAGAAGCGCGCGCTGCTGGCGCTGCGCCGCAAGAAGTACCAGGAGACGCTGCTGAGCAAGACGGACGCGCAGCTGGAGCAGCTGGAGAAGCTGACGGCGAGCGTCGAGTTTGCGCAGATCCAAAAGGACGTCGTCTTTGGCCTGCAGCAGGGCACCAAGGTGCTGTCGGAGATTCACGCCGAAATGGGCGGCATCGAGCACGTGGAGAAGTTGATGGGGGAGACGGCCGAGGCGATTGCGTATCAGAATGTATTGATCTCCGCCCTTTTCTCTCTGATGTTTTTTCAGCAGTGGACAATGCGTTTTTTTTTTTTTATTCTGGTCATTGGCTGACTTATTGGTCGGTGTAGGAAATCAGCGAAATGCTGGGTACGCGCATCACGGCGCAGGACGAGGAAGAGGTCGAGGACGAGCTCGCCGCGCTCGAGGCCGAGATGTCGGGCGTCGATCAGAAGCTCCCCACGGTTCCGAATGCGCAGCTGCCGGTGTCGGAACGGCCAGCAGAAGCCGAGGCGGCACAAGAGAGCCGGCCAGAGAGACAGGCGATGCTGGCCGCCTGAGAGATGAACATTGGGGTACGGTATAGCGGGCACACGGGCGATTTCGAGGCGCTTGCGTTCTTTCTGACTCTTTTTTTTTTTCCTTTTTTGCTGTGCTTCGGTATAGATGGCTGCAACACCATGGCGAGCACTGGGACGGCGTTTGTTCACATCTTGTCTACCTGCCTCTGCGCATGTATACACGCTTTGCGTGATTCTAGCGGATTTTCTTCCTTTGTCGTTTTCGCTTCATTCATCGGAGTACTTTGATATATACCTTAGCTACCGTATTTGGATACCAGCTTCTTCATGATTGACATGGCTCCTCCACGATACCCTGATCCGAAGATCGAGTAGTGGTTCAAGTGGTGATATCTTGAGACGCAGTCAGCCCAGTCGTATGCTTCTCGATGTGCAGTAAAGTGATGTAGGTACTCACAGTTCGTAGAGCATAACGCGGTCATCCCATTCGCCCTTGGGCTCCGCCTTGGGCATCAAGTTCTCATACTCGCTCCAGAACGAACTCCCAAAGCCGCCAAACATCTTCATGATGCCGAGTTCATACTCGGAGTGGCCGTAGACGCAAGACGGGTCAAAGACAACCTCTTCGCGACCGCCCTTGCCGGCAATCTGCCCCGACGAATGATTACCGCTCCACAGATCGCCGTGCACCACCACGGGCGTAATCTTGATGCGGTCGTCTCCAATCAGGCGCGGGACGACCTTGCCGGCCACCGTTTCAAGCATGTCAGCCGCCTCGTCGTCGGGCCCGTGATTCTCAACGATGCGCCTCATGATGCACCGCAGCCTATTGTCAGCGTAAAATTCGGCCCAGGAAGCCCGCCACGAATTGTCCTGCTCCGTGTCCCCGCAGCAGGTCGGCACGGGGAAGCCAAACATGGGCCGATCGAAGCCCTCTGGGACGGGCGCGGGCGTGGAGTGCAGCCTGGCGAGCTTGGCGGCGAAGGAGACGCCGGAGCCTGGTGATTGCGCGTAGCCCAGGCGGAGGAAGTCGGTGGCGAGGAAGTGCTTGTTGGGCTGTTGCGCGAGAGGGCCGTGGGCGTAGGATTTGGGGCAGAAGTTGGGGACGGTGTTGTGGATTGCGTTGAGGGAGGCGTGTTCGCCTGGTTTATGTAGGGGGTTTTACAAAAGAGGTCAGCATTTGATTGTTCAAGGGGTCAAGGGGAGTGAGATTTGAAGATGGAAAAAATAAAAAAAAGGTATGATCAACAGACCTTGGAACATGATTCTTGCTCCTTCGCCGGAGCCCGTCTTGATAAAGCAGTCGAATGGCTGGCCGTCTTTGGTGGTGGAGAGCTTGAGGGTGGATGAGAAGCCTGAGCCGCCGACGGATGAGAGTGTAGCGCTGTCTTTGTCGATGTTGAGCGCGGTGAGGATGGCCGGATCAATAGAGGACGGCATTGTTACGTGTATATACAAGTCGGAGGGTGAGGATAAATGTTTGGTGATTCTATGGCAAAATGAGTGGTTTGTGGTTGTTGCAATGAGATGGAAGATGCGCTGTTGATAGGTATGCAGGCGAGTGACGTCAACAGGCTTAAGCAACGCCTCATGTCGATCACAGTCACAAGGATGAGAGTCACAATGATTGTTCAAAATGCAATTATTTGAACCAAGTGTATATAAACATCTATAGAAAAAAAATCAACCAAGAGGGGGTATTCCAAACCATCGCTGCCCAAACAACAAAAGAAACCAGAATCCGCTTGCTACTATTATCCCTCCCGTCCTTTGTGTTTGTTTCCTTCCCATCACATATTAATCCCTTCTATTCCTTCTCCCGTCCAACCACGCCCGTTAAAGTGGGGCCGGATGCCGAAGCGATCAGCACAAGTGCCGGTCATTGCTTTTCGCCATCCTCCATCCAATATCCGTGTATTATAGAAAAGAACTTTTTTTTCGCTGTTTGGAAATCGTCCGCTGATGATGTCGATAATATGAAACCGCGTTAAAAGTCGCCATGTCTTTTCTTTTCAACGCTTTCGAATCGTGAAATCAAAAAAGCTCTCAAGTCCTCTCATCAAACGCCTACTGCTTCGCGGCCTTCTCAATGTGCGCGGTGGTAATCGGGACCTGCTGCACCGAAGGTGACGAGGCAGGGCTCACGCGGCCGGTCGGGCTGACGGGCCGCGAGGGCGCGGGCGTGCTGGCCTGGGAGCTGTGGGACGACTTTGGGTAGTCGAGCTCCTCGGCGACCATGTTGAAGCAGTGGTGGCAGGGACAGGCGACGACGGGGTTGATGGGGGGTCGCGGGGTGCAGTGGCGGGCCCACCAGCTTTGTCCCTTGGAAGGCATGGTGATGGTTTTTGTGTGAAGAAGATTTGTTGTTGTTGTTGTTGTTGTTGTAGAGAAAGGTGGTGAACCGGAGATGTGGTTCTGGGTTTTGTGTTGCAAAAGTGGTTGTGTGGAAGAGTCGTGTAAGGTTTGATGGACGCTCTGAGTAGTGAGTGTGTTGACGGAGTCGAGTCAACAAGTCGAGTCGAGATGATTTATATATTTTTTTTCAAAAGTGAAAGGCAGTAGAAGAAGCTTATTCTATCCTGTGGATATCAGATCGAGTCGAGAGAAGGAGAGCAGAAGGGCCAGCTTCTATATATACATTTCATCAAGCACCCCGTCTCAGACTTGTACAGTACTGCACTACAGCCCAGTCATACCTACCTACCAAGAAAAAAAAAGCCCTTTCTTTTCGCCATCGAGAGCGCCAGGGGATTCGTGAAAGATGACTGGCTGCCACATACCCGAACAATGCCGACGCACACCCCTGTCCACGCTTAGTCTAGTATTAGTTCCAGGTCCCAGATTAGGTACATGCAGCTCAGAGAGAGAAGAAGAAAAAAGTTTCGTGAACGTGCTAGAAATTCTGGAGCTTGGTTTTTTTGTCGGCGGAGCATCGGAATTTCGCAATCTTTCTGTGACGGGCCTTGCTTCAGTGATTGTCATTGCCTTATTGGCTACTGCTTCGTTGGCGAGGTAAAGCCCAAGATATTTATTTCGGGCATGAATTCATCAATCAAGTGATGGAAAAAAAAAACATTAGATGTCCAAAAGTTCGTCACAAGGTGCATCTTTTGTGATCGCTCTCTCTATCTGCCGCTGTGCTCGCTCGCTCTGAGTTCCCACTCCTGATATCTACAGGCTCCACTGCGGCAGCTAACAAGGCTGAAGAAATAAAGTACTATCTAAGAGGTGAAGAAAAATAAAACTGATAATAAAATCTGCAACAAAACCTGGTCCCAGTTTCCTTGAATGATGCCCAATTTAGGCGCGCGCGCTGCCGGTGATCCAATTGCCGGCTGTGTTCTGGGTTTCAAGGGTGATCAAGCAAGCTTAGGTACAGTATCGTACAGTAAGATATCTTGAGTCGTCTGTATGTACATAGTAGGTAAGCCCTCCAAGCAGCTTTTTTGCCTTACAAATTGACTGGTCGATGAAGTCATGTTGGTCATGCCGCATGACATTCCATCATTGGCCTTTTCTTTGTCATCGCCACGCCCATTCTATTCCAAATCATAGACGAAAGACACTGGAAGAACATCATCAGCGATAATCTATCTGCTCCTGTACATATCTTGTTCCCTATCTCAACAGACAGAAAAAAAAAAAAAACCGGGCTGCATGTATGTAAGAAACAAGTCTATCGAATCTCGGCATCGCCACAACGTTTCTTCTCCCTCGCGAATAAGACTCATCCCACCTCAATCCTTGCCTAGAATCTCTGGTATCTATTACGGCGCGCTGCCATTCATCCGAGCAATGGCTGCTGGCGCAATAACCGAACGACTTCCGAACCGCCGCCCTGCAAAAAAAAAAGGAAACCACCAAAATTGCTCTCCCTTTCTCAGCTCTCCCGATTTAGCGTCCGCATAGTACCTTGATAAGGTACTCCATACATGGACCCCTTCTCCATAGCTCAACTCCCCTTATTAGACGAACTCCTTGAACCAAAACTCTGTTTATTATCCTAGACCTTGTTACGATTTCTTATTAGGCGGCACTGGTACATGTTCTGCATGAGTCCACAATCATCCGATCTTTAGTTTTTTGCCTTTTCAGTCCGATTCATCGACTCCCCCTTCCGTCTTGTTCCGTAGACATGGGCACTTATAAACGACAATGCCTGCTCATCGACCCTGCATTTCCAGCTGCTACGTAGATGGAGCTTTCAACTCTCTCGTTTTGCTCTTATCGACGTGACAGACTCCACTGCTGCTGATGACGACTCTCCCTCGCATCGAAGATCCGGATACGATCACCTCCCTTTATCGAGTCAGGCCATTCTCATCTCACCCTTCCGAAACCATTCCCAACCGGCATCAGCACGGTACAGGCCCTAAAGGACGTGCACGCATCACTTGCACCATGGCTTGGCAGAATTATGATTGCGTCTTTGTTTGTCTTTCCTCCTCTACTTATTCCTACCCATCCGTACATGCTATAGACAAGCAGCAAATGCCCTAACCGCCGCCTCGTACCTGAGCCCCCCTGCTCAAAGGTCGTGCCACCCAAAAACAGTTAATACAAGGAATCCATGCCAATCCAGTCTTTCGACTCTGTACGGTACCGTTTAGATACCCAGGGTGAACTCAACACCAACGTCAATATCGCGAGCTATTTTACACACAAAGACCGTCAGCAAGTTATTCTCTCTTCTTTCTCTTTTCCTTTTTATTTTACGTCGTAAAACTCCGTCGTAAACTTACCCATCTTGACAACCTTGGACAGCTGCACGGCCTTTTCGGCGGCGCTCTGCAGGTCGTCGATAGAAAAGATCTTGAGACCAGACTCGTTGATGATCTGGTGGGCAAGCTCGACGTTGGTGCCCTGCAGACGGGCAATGATGGGGATCTTGAGGTTGAGGGCCTCGACGGTGCGGATCAGGCCGGTGGCGATGGCGTCGCAGCGCACGATGCCGCCAAAGATGTTGACGAAGATGGCGCTGACCTTGGGGTCGCTGGTGATGAGCTCAAAGGCCTCGCGGATGGCGGCGGGCGTGGCGCCACCGCCGACGTCGAGGAAGTTGGCGGGCTGGCCGCCGTTGAGCTTGATAATGTCCATGGTGGCCATGGCCAGGCCGGCGCCGTTGACGAGGCAGCCAATGTCGCCGTCCAGCTTGATGAAGTTGAGGTTGGACTTGGCGGCGCGGACCTCGTCGGGGTCCTCCTGGGTGGTGTCGCGCCACTCAAAGACCTCCTTCTGGCGGAAGTCGGCGTTGTCGTCGAAGCCGAACTTGGCGTCCATGCACAGCACCTGGTGGTCCGACGTCTCGGACAGGGGGTTGATCTCGATCTGGGTGGCGTCGCGCTCGACAAAGATCTTGTAGAGCTTCTGGATCGTGTCCTTGGCGTCCTCGATGCACTGCTCGCTGAAGCCCAGGCCGGTGGCGATGCCGCGGGCAATGTCGTCGGTGACGCCCTTGTTGATGTCGATGTAGGTCGTAGTGATGGCGTCGGGCTGCTCCTTGGCGACCGTCTCAATGTCCATGCCGCCCTGGGACGACGAGACGATGACGGGGCCCTGCGAGGCACGGTCCATCAGGATGGCCAGGTAGAACTCGCGGCGAGCAAACTTGCGCTCGCAGATGTAGACGGAGCTGCACAGACGGCCGCCCGCGCCCGTCTGCTTGGTGATGAGCTTGTGCCCAATCATCTGCTGGGCAAACATCTCGGCCTCGTAGGGGGAGTAGATGACACGGACGCCGCCCTTGAGCCCGTTGTCAAAGGTTCCCTTTCCTCGGCCACCGGCGAGGACCTGGGCCTTGATGACCAGGTCGCCGGTTCCAATCTCCTCGGCGACCTTCTTGGCCTCCGCAGCCGTCTTGGCCACGGCGCCCTTGGGAACGCCAACGCCGTACTATTTGCCGTGTGAGAAAGAAAGAAGAGGTCACAGGTGGCCGAGTCGGGCCGGAGGGCCGGGCTCGAGATGGGCAAGGGTTGAGGTGAGTTGTTACCTTTCTCAGGAGGTCGGCGGACAGGTACTCGTGGATGCTGAGGGCTCTTCGCTGCTGGGCGGCGCCAGGCAGTCTAACGGAGGGAGTGGCGCGCTGTGAACACGTGGGAAGAAGCTCAAGTTAGCATAAAAAGCCATGTTTCTGCGATGGGTTTCGACCCCTCCTTGAGTCGGTCCCTCTAACATCGAGGGGCTGTAGACAAAGAGTCGAGCAACTTTTGCGACGTTTTCCGTACCTTGGCGGCGCTGAGGGCCGACGCCGCCACGCGGCTACGGCCAAAGCTGAACATTGTGGTTTGGGGGAGGGCTGGCAATTTGCCGGACTGAGTGGAGAGAGAGAAAAGACGAGAGGAGGAGAGGCGGCGAGGAGGCGAGAGATGGCCGGTTGCAGAACTCTCGACGATTTTTTTTGGGCGGTTTGATGCTCACAAGCTCTCAATGCGGAAACCGATTTCCTGGCTCCTTCGGCCTAAGCTGCGATGGGGGGGCCCGAGTTTCGCCGACTGGCTGCGGAACATTGTTGGTCCGGCGCTGGGACAGCAGCCCAAGAGCCCTGTAACGGCCTGTCAAGCGGCGCTGTCAGTGGAGGGGGGGTATCGGGTGGGCAGGTGAGTACTTTGCACGAGTATGATGGCAGTATGACGGGTCTGTGTATCTCAGCGGATACGTGTACATGTGCGCACTGGCATCTCGTCCAGGCGCAGAGAGCCAATGGCAGGCCGTGTGGGGGGCCATGCTTGAGCCTTGCTCCGAATGACAATACCAACAATAGCCAGGACTCGGGACCGTCAAACCATTCAGTTTTCTTTGCTGCACATGACGAGGGAGTAATGGCCAGGTGTTCAATTGCTACAGGAGCACTACTACTACTATTCGTCTTCATATTATCTGAGCTCGTGGTCTTGCAGGGTTGACACTCTCTGATCTATATCTCGCAGTCAACCAGCTGATGCACAGACGGCATCATCGCACATGGTATTAATACTACTGTACCAGCATCTCTACGCCCATAGTAACAGTAACACACCACTCTCCATATTCATGCAACTCATCCCTTCAATCACACCTGCAAGGGTTACAACTTGTTCAGTTATGTATATGCATGTGCGAGCCCATCCCAACCATCTGTACTCCCAACAGTCACCAACATCCCGTACATCAACCCTATACTGCCCTCAATTCCAACCCAACATCTTATACGGTCTCTTCACACTGTGCTCGTAAGCCAGCCATTCGCATTCGAGCCTCACCCCAAATTCCCAGATCCCTCCAACTTCCCACCAAACCCACCACTAACTAGCCGCCAACCCAACGATCCGCCGCCTCTCCTTTTCCAGCCTCATCATCATCCCTTGCTTACCCCATGATCTTCACATGCTAACCTCCTCCTTCAAGGTGCAACCGCCCTGTCGTATTATTCCCCGTATCATGTCTCGCCGTTTGTTCTTCTCCGGGGCTGAATCAGGGGATTGGACTTTTGTCGATGATTTTCACACACAACTAATCTCTTGTTTTTCAGCTCGGCAAGTAGCGTGCCAGATACATGCAGCATCTCGTTCCGCCAGCCTATCGCGTGCGAGCCAGAAGTTGACGCAAGGCTACATGTACCATGCATGTAGGTAAGGTGTTAGCTGAAGCCCCCAGTATGTCGAAGGGGCAGAGGATATGAAAGCAGCCGGGTTTCCAATCCCCTCTTTAAGAAGAAATTCAAATTATATATCGGCAACAGCAATCACATTGTTGGCTACGACTTTCTCTTTGCTGGTCTCCGGGTGCTTTGACTTCCATGTTGTTTGCTTTGCCCTCCTCACCCCAACGTCCGCATCTCGAGCTTCGGTCAACGGCTCGTGAATCACAGCAACCGGCAGTCGATCCGACATCATAACCTTCAATCTCCTGGTCATTGCTCCCTCTCTACCGTTCTGTGATGCCCGTTCAGGACCAGTTCGTGCCTGCCTAGCCCAACCACCGGCTGCCTGTACATACCTACCTCGATGATCTCTCCTTGCCGGCCTTGTGTACGTACATACATGTAGCTTTGACGCCATTCATATCTCCTTAGAAGTCGCTTGTCCACAGCAATAGACGCCTCTATCTTCCTGCTCACGCATCGTATTGTTTGCAGTCTTTGCCTTCAGCATGTTATCTCACAGTTTGTACCCGTCGAGTTATACCCTAATAGCAAGCGTCAGCCTTGTGTTCATCCTCACACTCCTGGTCAAACTCCGTCATCTTGCTTCTGATTTCAGAATCAAACGACTCGGCGGTGTCCGGGCGCCCATTTTGGCAGGCAACTTGCTGTCAGGTACAGTCTCTCTGTCGAGTCTCCAGTATCCCCTCTGACTTCAATGGCTAACCTTCTTCAAAGCATCCAAGTTGTACTACGAGATTGGCAAGAATCAGTACAACAACCAGCTCGTCGACTGGTGTACAAAGCAACTAGACAATCTCCCCCCCGGAAAGCGAACCTTTGCCGAGTTCAGCCTGACAGGCTCCAAGCGAGTCCTCATCACCAGAGACCCGGAGCAGATCAAGGCCATCCTCGCCACCAACTTCTCCAGCTTCGGCCATGGACCCATGTGGCATAGACTGTGGCGCCCCTTTCTCGGGGACGGCATCTTTGGCGTCGACGGCCAGCTCTGGCACGATAGCCGCAGCATGATCCGGCCCATGTTTGCCAGGGACAGGCTGCGGAATCTCGCCATCTTTGAAGACTGCACCAGCAAGCTGCTGCGCAAGATTCCTTCGGCGGGAGCCACCGTTGAGCTCAAGGACCTGTTTTACCGCTGGGCTTTGGACACGACGACGGAGTTTCTGCTGGGAGAGAATGTCAACAGCTTGGACTTGTAAGGCGACCTTGTTTTCTTAGCCCGTCGGTCAAGTTATTGCTGACAGTTGGTTGTTTCAGTCCCGACCATGATGTTTTCAACGCGATGCATGTTGCACAGCGGATACAGATGTACATCTTTGTTCTCAAGTCAGTCTAACCACCCACCCACCCGACCATTGCACAACCGTCAGTAACAAACAAAGTACTAATCCAATTGTCTCAAAGCCCCATCGCACCGTTGATTCCCAAAGGCAACTACCACCGAGCCATCCGGAGAATCGAGGAGTTCATCGAGCCAGCCATAGCACGAGCGCTCGCCATCCCCCCGGCCCAACTCGAGGAGCTCTCGAAATCGGATCTGGAGTTTTCGTTTCTGCATAGCATCGCCCGCTACACAAGGGATCCGAAAGCCATTCGAGATCAAATCATGTCCGTGCTTCTTGCCGGCAGAGACACGACGGCGGCCACCCTATCGTGGGCAATGTACGAGCTGTCTCACTACCCCGAGATCTGGGCAAAGCTGCGCAGTGAGGTGCTCGCCGCATTAGGGAACCATGGAACGCCGACCTACGAGACGCTCAAGGATCTAAAATACGTCAGGAATATACTCAGCGAGACGCTGCGGCTTCATCCAGCGGCTCCCCTCAACATGCGCCAGGCATTAGAGACGACAACCATCCCTGGCCGCCCCGGCGAGGCAGACGTTGTCCTTCTCAAGGGAGACAGCGTGACGATCAACACACTTGGGATGCACATGTGCGCAGAACTGTATCCGCCTACCTGCAAAACGTTTGCCGATCCGAGGATATTCAGCCCAGAGAGGTGGGAGAGCTGGACGCCAAAGCCATGGACATATCTGCCGTTTTCCGGCGGGCCAAGGATATGTGCTGGCCAGAACTTTGCGCTGACTGAAATGGCGTTTTGCTGTGAGTTGACGAGGCCGTTAATTTGCTTTTGCACTTGTGTATCAACTAACTCCTTTCCTTGTTAGTGGTTCGACTGGCTCAACGGTTTGAGAGCATCGAGTATCGCGGCGACTGGGCGGCCCAGAAGCTGCAGGCGGACATTATCGGAACGCCCGCCTTGGGCATTCCCATGGCGTTGTACGAGCCTGGCGAGATGCCAGATGTGCCACTCAGCGTTGGAGTTCATTAGAAGCTTTAGACCAGCCCAGGATCCTATAGATGTATATAACCGCTACGATAAACCAACAAGACGGCATAACAACCAACCGAATAACGCCGCGTGAACCATTCATTTCCTCCTTTACCAGTACCAAAACACAACATGAACATATCCCCGTCATATCTTCGAAAGAAACGAAACAGATCACTCAAACCCAGACCACACCGTCCCCAACACCCTCCCCCTATCGTCGACCCTCACCCCCTCGGCCCTCAAGAGGCTCCTCTTCTCCGCAATCGTGATGCCCTCGCCGTCCTTGGGCCAGCTGCCCTTGAACCCGCCCAGCGCGCCCCCCGTCGCCACGACGCGATGGCACGGCACGTCGGGCGCAAACGGGTTCCTCCGCAGGGCGTTGCCCACGGCCCGCGGCGAGGTGCCGAGGTATGCGGACAGGAGGCCGTAGGTCGTGACGCGGCCGCGCGGGATCTGGCAGAGGGCGGCCCAGACGCGCTTCTCAAAGGGCGTGCGTTGGCTTTGGGCGATGCGGAGGAGGAGCTGGGGCTGCATGTTGTTGTTGTTGTTGTTGTTGTTGTTGTTGTTGTCGTCGGCGGGGATGATGATGTTGCTGTTGCTGCTGGGGGGTTGTGGTGGCTTGTTGGTCGTGTTTGTGGTTGTGAATGTGGATGTGGATGTCTTTGAGGAGGCTCTGGGTTTCTTTTGGATTCTGGAGGTTGAGGATGGTTTTGTTGTTGTGGTTGCGGGCTTTGGCTTGTGGATGGCGGGTGCCATTTTGTGGGAGCTGGTGGGCGTTTTGCCTCGAGTGATACTGACTGAAGTTGATGGATGTGTAGAAGTTATCAAGTTGTAAGTGAAAAGTGGTGGCGTGTAAGTGAGGGCCTGTAACAGGTCGAGGTGGGAATCCTTTGATTCCCGGCTCTTGTTCGGGGTTTGGCTAAGTCAAAATGTCAAGAGGTGCAATCCAAAAACGACGGGTTCTATTTATATGAATATCCTCTTATTTTGTACACGGACAAAGTCGGCATGGTCAGCTCGACTTTTTTGGCACTTCACGCGCAACAAGGTTCTTTGGAGTCGCGATATCGAAAGCAACACTCTGACGCCAAGTCACGTGGCCGCATTGCTCCAGAACCCTGAATGACATCAGCGGGCGATGAAAGGGCGTCCGACGGCTTTGTCATTCATGCGCTGTCTTTGTTCTATATGGAATCCAAGCCGCTGTTGCGTTATATATGGCTCGTCAGATTCTTTAGCATGTTGAAGGCTGAGTGTGTAGGAGTTTAGTTTCTCGGAGGCTGTGTAATACTTGAGCATGCATCACAAGTCAATTTGTTGGCTCACAGCATCTCCTCTTCAGTCATCAAGAGTATAGTAGTAATTGACATGTATCTGAACAATGGCTGTATGCCTCTAACCTAACGCCGGTATCATGCCCCAATAGTTGCTGTATCTCGCTTGTCCCGTGCCTCGTATCATACTGAACCGGCACCATTATCAAAACCCTTTGGTGAGCGTGTCTGTAACAGAAAAACCTCATCCAGAGCCTTGCCTCGCCCTGTAGTTCTCAGGTTCTCTAGTCATCGCCATCGTACAATTCCTCCGTTCCGAAATCGCCTCGCATCTAGCCTCGGAGGAAGGCGGGCCGTATCTTCCATCATGCCACCTTTTCCATTCTCCTCCTACACCATGAACGATTCTCCACAACCGCATTGCTCCTCTGCTACTTGTTAGCAACTGCCTCAAAGCAAAAAGAAAAAAGGGGGGGAAATGCCACATACTGATGTTGGGATTTTTAAAGACAAACTTCTGGCTCAGCTTATCCTCGGCCCAGTCCATCTCGCTGCCAATGATGCTGAAGAGCGCCTTGCTGTCAATCAGCACCTTGACGCCGTCCTGCTCCACCAGCTCGTCAAAGGCGCCCGGCTTGTCGACGTACTCCAGCTGGTACGCCAGCCCGCTGCAGCCCCGGTTCCGCACGCCGACCTTGATGAGCTTCGGGTCGGGCTGGTTGAGCAGCGAGCGCAGCTGTTCGACGGCCGCGGGCGTCAGCTTCATGGCCGCCTTGCGCGCGCGCAGCTTCGACCGGGGCCGCGCAGCAGGCTTGGCCTCTTGCGCATCCGCCTCGCTGGCCTTGGCGTCTGTGGATGATTCTGAGGCTGCTGTTGAAGAAGTTGAAGGCGGCGCGGCCTGCACCTGCGGCGGAGCTGTGGGCTTGGGGGCGGCTTCGTGCTGCGGCGGCGGCCGCGTCTCGTGGACTCGGGGGAGGGCTTCTTGCTGAGTGGTGGCGGCGGCGGACGGCTTGGAGATGTTGTCGCTTGTTGGGGGCTCGGGGATCTTGGACGGCAGCGGATAGGAGTGGTAGGCGAACCCGGCGACTCTGGATGCGCACAGGTGGCGGAAGGACGAGGAGCTCACGCGCAGAGCCGCGCGGCTGGTGGCGAAGAGGGGGTTCATTGTGTGTATCATAAAGATGCTGTCCTGACAAGCATGCTGCGGTTGCGCAAAGGACTGAGCGGCGTGGGCTTGTCGTCGGTTTCGGAGGGTTTCGAGGTGGGAGGCGGAGGCGAGGGTTAGATGCGGAAGTTTGGAAATCACTTTCTCGGCTCAGCTTGAGCAAACGATTAGTATGACTATGACATGATCTTTTTGCCGGCTACTCACAGACTTCGGCCGAGCCAATCGGGGTCCGAGAATTAGTCAGTGGACCGGAGGCAAAGGAGGCGGAATAGCCATTTGCGGGTTGCCGGAATTACTAAGCTCGGAAAGCATCAAGGCAGAGAGAGCTGGGCAACAAAGGAGGCATTGAGAGCAGCTCAAGCTGTGTGCAACAGACGGCATATTGAATAAATTTGGCCTTTCCAAGAGTGTTTGAATGCCACTGATGCGATTCCCGTGTGGTTCAGTCACGTACATGTCTCATGCAGGCTCTGCTTCTAGCATCTCTTTGTAGCAAAACTCATGCCCAGTGCTCGACGTTGAGGAGCAGTTGAGCTCCAATCAGCTCACTTCATCTCATCCGGCCACTACTTACATACCTATGCAAGTGCACATCAGAGTAGATGAACCTAGCAACTTCAAGTCATGTTAAGTTAACATGTATATAGGCAAACAATATCCAATGACAGCTGAATCGGTGAGCGCGGGACTCTGTCCACTGCCGCCAAGTGCTGCAGGGACGTCAAAAGGGGCATCTGCCGACGACTTGCATGAGCTAGAGGCTGGCTGAAGACGACCACAACAACAAAGAGATGTCTTGCTTCATACAAGATGGCGCTGAGGGATCAGCTACGTACATGTATACAAGCTGCACCCTGACTTTCAGCCATGATCGACAGGACCATGCAGCCACGTCAAGTGCAGCTGCATTTGGTAGGCTCTGATTAGGTACATGTAGGCACTTGTACCTTCAAGTCCTAAAATGCGACGGACTCTTGGTTCAAGCACTCAAAGGCAGCGAGCCTTGATCGAGTGCTCTACTATTACTAGGTACTGAGACGGCCGGGGAGACTGAGCTTGTTGTCTCTAGGTAAACAGTCAAGACAACGCGGCCATGCATCTGCCCTGCAGCTGACACTCCATGCACCCGAGCCTGCAGTCGGACTCAGCTTCATACAGCTCCCAATCATAGATAGATCCGCCGTCACTGCCTAGGTATGTATCAGCTCCTTACCTACATGGCGGCTTGTCTCTTGCCATCTCGAGACCAGAGACAATTGGCATGCTAACGGTGTCAAATGAAAACTCACAATAGAGGCCACAGCCACGGGGGTCCAGTCTCTGCGGCATTGGCAATGCCTCACTGACAACACAGGTATAAAGACCGACTTGGAGGTTGACAAACAGAAGAGACCATCTCCAAGCTCGATCCCCAATCGTCGCGTCTACTACCTAGTCGCGTTCGTACAGCACCATGGCTATACGCAAGACTCTTGTGCAAGCCCTCGTGGCATCAGCAATGGCCAATCTTGTCCAAGCTCATGCCATCGTTGCTCCCGCCGGCCAGCTGGATGCTCGCACCCATCCGTCTCCCACCTGTGACCCAAGCCAGACCGTGACCCAGACGAAGACCACGACTGTCACCTCGTGGACGGCCCTGCTGACCATCACCCTCGGCGGGCCTGGCATCAAGACGGTCACAGAGACCACCACGACCACGGCCACAGCCTCTCCCACGTTCACGCTGCCCAGCTGTCCAACCCCGTGCCCGCCTCCTCCGTCGTGCAACAACCTCGGCTTCGACTGGGCCTACTACAACAGCTCGGCCCGCAACGCCGACACGACGTACTCGTCCTTCCACCCAGACTCCTTCAAGAATACGGCCCCCGTCTACGTCGGCACCACCTCCTACGTGGGCGGCCTCTACGGCCAGAGCTCCACCGAGACGACGGGCCCCATCTACGACTCCAGCCGGGTTTCCTTTGCCCTCGACTACTTCGCCCTCAACCACCACGCCTACATCTACGCCTGCGAGGGCGGCACCTACACCGTCGACGTGCCCTATGCCAACGATGCCGTCTACCTGTGGACCGGCGCAAAGGCCTACTCCGGCTGGACCGACGCCAACGCCGACGCAAAGGCGCTGTACGACCAGCCGGACCACGTCGCCGGCCGCTCGAGCTTCCGCTTCAACGTCCCGGCGGACACGTACGTGCCCGTGCGCTTCTTCTACGGCCAGGCGCAGTACGGGGGTGGCTTTTCTTTCAACGTGACTGCGCCGAGCGGGCAGGTGATTGTGAGCGATCGGGAGACGTTTAGTCCGTACGTGGTGCGGTATTCGTGTGATGGGACGACGGCGCCTGCGTTTCCGGCTTTTGGGAGGGAGACTTGACATGTAGCAAGAGGTTTATGTAGGACTCTCTGTTTATCTAGGTAATGTTGGACATGTCTGTGAAGACGAGCTTGATGAAGTGTGCGTTGGGTGCGAGCACAGTGAAGTATGTGGATCCGAGACCTCTGGTGTAAGTCGAATAGGTATGCTATGGCACCTACCTATTTTACCAAACTACGTTATAGTAGGTCAATTGTTCTCAGGGCATCAAGCTCGTATCTTACAATATCAGGGATCAAGAAGATTTATCGAGTTGCCTAGATAAAAGCTTCATCGCTTCCTTGCCGTGGAGCTGCTTACGTTCTACTGGTAGATATACCAATCAAATGAAGCTATGGACGCAATTAATGCAGTTATGAGCATCAGAAGCAAGGAGGAGTGAGTGGTCTCTTTACCTGCCAAAGCATTAGAGAGTGCAGAATCTCCAGGGGAACACCCTTGGGCTCCAGGGTGCCAACTCCTGTCTTGCTCAGAACAGAGATTCAGTTGACTACACTGATCTCGATGTAATCAATCTTGTGACCCTTTTGCTTCTGCCTCTAGAGATTCTCCGTAAACATTTACCGCTTTGCTAGAAATCAAAAAGAAATCGCCTCGAGACAAAGTCTCGACTATTCCCCTTTCTGCGTAGGATCCAGCCAACACGTGAAACTGTCGCCGAGCATTGTCTTTACGGACTCTTTCAACTGCCAATAGTACCTAGGGTAGACAGAAATACCTGACTTGTAACCTATACCTCAATTCCTTGATTATTTGAGCACTTGCAAATAATGCATGTCCATTATACCACCTGTAGGTAAAGGGTAGCATCGCATGATAGGGTAGCTGGACAGTCGTCCGGAATGCCACCCAGACCGCGCAACCGCCTGCATTCTCTGCATACCTTATCCGCAGAGTCTCAACGTCGCGAAAAGGCACGTTAACACGAAATGATGTACCGAGATACAGAGGTACTCTCATCTTTGACCTCCTCCGTACCTACCATGTCGAAGCACTTGAGGAAGGCACGAGGCACGTTGGCCGTTGCACAAGTACGTGCCCAGCTGACTAACATCATGCATCCCGACTTACACGACCTCCCAGAGCATCTCAAGCTTCACATATTCAAACAACCCTTCATCAAAACATCAAAAAAAGGCAC